>NW_023339785.1:1154170-1163050 GCF_004916995.1 Morone saxatilis
ATTGATTATTAAATGATAACTGGGTCAAATCTGGCTTTGTCAAAACAAGCAAACTACGTTTGTGGAGTGGATATTGAATTTGATCGGATTGCAGTCATTTATATTACCACCATCCCAATCATGCACTGGCACATTAAGGGAGCCAAGCTGATTCTGAGAGAGTTTTGCTGCTGTGGCTAAAAAATGTCAGTGATAAGAGGAACAGCATATCAAAAAAAACTTTTAAAATATAGTAACGAATGCACAACACACCAGGAAAACGGTTAGCAGAAACATTCATTCACCTTTATCGTTTTTTACCAGTAGACAACGGTTGAGCAATATGTAGACAAATAATTCCGCAGCAGTATTTTGCCCCATGTACCAACATGCAAAACTCTCCCAATGTTGCGCAACTTTACTGAAAAGATTGCTAGCACTGTGTTGTGTAAAGAACTCAGTATTTATCACTGTTGAGGGGTTTCCTGGAATCTCCAGTGTGCCATTATAACAAGATGTAGACTTTGCCTTGAATTCCCTGCAGTGTCTTTATCTCAAACTTGGTTTGGGCACACTATATACCTGTTCCACCTGAGCGGCAGACTGTATCACTTCTGCCCACGCTGTCTTGGAGAGGAGGAATGGCAGAGGCTGCTCCTGTATGTGCTTGCTTTTCAAAAGTATTCAAATTAATTTCATTTATTTATGTTGCGAACCACTTTCATGGGGCCCTCTTTACAAAATAATTCCACTGCCTGTCCTATTTTAACTTATTAAAAAAAAATTGGTTACTTGTTGAGAATAATATTCAGCTTGTGATTTCTCAAAAAATTTAGACTTCTGTATATTGTTATATTGGTATAAAGCCGTCAGGTTGCCTTGTAATGTTCTATATAAAAAATCACATTCATTTGACTGGATTCTAGCCAGTAGTATAATAATATGACAACAAGAGAGTGACAGATTATACCTGTTTCTGTGTGTTTTTGGATCGAGTCATTGTTGTTCAGGACATATTAGACTAACTAACTTTTCAAACTGTCAGAAAGCCCAGGACTTTTCTAAACAAGACAGCTTACCTGATGTCATCTAAGCCTCAGACAACACCACTTCCAAGGATCTGATTTATGGGGATTTCCACTATTAGACACATTAGACACATTACTGTAATCACAACATGGAGAAAACAAAGTTTACAATGTTAAATGCAGACATAGGCAGACATTCCTCAGAAGGAGACAGACTGTAAATCACTCAGACTGACTATAAATTGTAAATCCATTAACAAGTCAAACAGCTAAAAGGTGATTTTTTTCACCAAAGTAGCACCATACATGCCATGACAGACAGATTTCTGTTGGTTATCTTCGTGTTTGGTCGGCAGGACAAGATTAACCTGCTAGTAAGCCTTAGGGCAAAAATGAACTGTGGGCTCCAACTGCCCCCTGGTTCTCACCACTTCTTCCTGTGCTTTATAGTACAACAACAATGGCAGCTTCAGTTCCATACAGCCTCAGAAAGCAAGCCACTGTCCTGTGAATGCACTTCAGGGATGGATTATAAGGTTCTATGATAAGGGTTCCAAAGGGGGTTAATTGACTCCTTCTGAAAGTCCCCCCTTTTTTACTCTGTGCCCCAATAACAGTTGAGCAGCCACGTCAGAAACTCAGTCAACTTTCTCCTTTCCTGTACTTTAGATAATGCTATGTGTAGGCTATAAAGTATTGAAAAGACACCGCATTTGAAAATGCTAAAAAAGCCATGTATAAATAATAAATGAATGAGTAGTATTGATATATTTATAATAGCTTATTTTATACAATAAATTATATTCATTTCTGCTTTTAATAAACAATTTGATTCCATCTTTGCTGAGTTTTGTGGCAAAATGAAAAAAGCCTGTCCAAAAATTAGCAGTTTCAGATCAGTTATTTGAAGTAAAATTAAAAGGGCCAGGGCTTATTAATGAAGTGTAACTGCTAATCGTTTGATTTAGCTAATTAATATCCTGATAGAAAGTTAATATGACCATTGTAAAGCTAGCTTTTTTTTTTTTTTTTTTTTTTTTTTTTTTTGCTAGTAAGTCTTGATAGCTATGTGCTAAAGCAAGCTAGCTAGATAGCTACCTAACTGTGTAGAGCTGAAATGTGGTTGTCGTTTTGTCAACATTTGACAAGGCTAGCACATAGCATACCTAAATACAAAAAAGGAGGAAGTTAATTACGGAAGGGTCAGTGGAAAAACAAAAAATCAATGAAAATGTTAAAATGTTTTTCTTATGGCCCAAAATTGTTTGGAGTTTCAGTAACTCACAACACAAAATTCTAAACTAAGCAGAGTACTAGATTAATTACATGTAGTTTACAACTCTCCAACCTGGGTGGGATTGTATCTTTACAATATCAAATATTACATATCACCAGCTAAAAATAAAAAAGTGTTTCATTTCCTTTTTCTGCTTCTTTGGTTTGCATTTGTTGTAAGTGTTCTTATATCAAATACACTATCACAGAAATAAGGGCGTGTGGTAAGTGTGGTGGCTGGAGTGGATCTGTTCCAAGTAAAGGGGTTTGCAACATAACCTAGTTACTGTTCTTTCACATTTCACCACACCACCACAATGAAAGAAGTCTTGTGAAACCTTGTTAAAGTGGTCTTCGGTCTGATCCCAACTGTCCTACTGATAATGTTGTTAAATGTAAACGGGAAGTGTGTTACAAACCAAGGCACATGTTGAATTGAAAAACAGGTAAAGAAGGACCAAACGAAACCGGGGGAGGGAGCAGAGAGCCGGATGTGGCGAGTAACTTTTGAATGAACCCCTCCTTGCTGTGTCATGATTTACCTTGCACCAAAAGGAACACCTCACCCCAGTGACAAAACAGCTGCTTTTAGAGGAAAGAACTAGGGAGAGGAAAATACGAGTAAGGGGCCCGGACACAGTAAGCAAAAACGCAGGATGAGACAGCGATACGCACAAGAGTAAACAAAAAAAGAGAAAAAGATAGAGAGAGAAAAAAAGGTTGGTAAGTCAGACAGGGGCAGAGCAGGCCTCCAGGCGGTTGCAGTGACGTGACAGGGCATGGAATGACAAGGAGAGAGAAAGAGCGAAGAGAAGATGAGAGAGAGTGAGGAGAGAAAAGACAGAACAAGGAGGCTTTCCTCCTGTATTTTAGTTTTTACTTCCAGTTTTGTAACTGCCTGTACCAGTCACACGAGTGAGACCAGGCTAGACCCAGGAACAAGATCCCAGGTATAACACACTTTGAGTCCATTCAAAAGAAGAGAGACTGTGTGTGTGTGTGTGTGTGTGTGTGTGTGTGTTTGTGTATGTGTGTGTCAGGCAGTGTTTGAAAAATGACCAAAAAGTCTGCATCTGCTCAAAAAGATGGAAAAGTGGCAGCAAATGGACACAAAGTCTCCCCAAATGGGACTCTGTCGGACGGCAGCGGGAAGCTGCAGGACGGGGACGACAGGAAGGTGGGGCTGGGGAAGAAGGTGACCCTGCTCCGAGGGATCTCCATCATCATCGGCACCATCATCGGAGCGGGGATCTTCATCTCTCCGAAGGGCATCCTGAAGCACTCTGGCAGCGTTGGGATGTCTCTGATAGTGTGGATCGCCTGCGGGGTGCTGTCACTCTTCGGTGAGTTGCTTCACAGATGTTTCAGATGGAAGAGATGTGTCTCCTGCTGTGAGAGCTGCTGCATCGGATGGAGAAGGTGCTGGTAGAGGTGGAAGTCTCAAGATGTGTTTACTGTCTGTGCTCAGATGAAATAATTCCCGGGAACAAATGGAGGAAATAATAAACAGAAGTGTAGCAATGTGACGCACCAGATGTCTTCTTCCAGCAAAGGGAGTTTTCCAATTAAATGCCACAAGTCAATAAAAAGGCAACTACCCAGGAGGAACTGAAACAACTTTCTGACAACTAAAAACAGAGGTTAAGCTTGTTAAGTATGTTCCAATTATAAACACAAATACTGTATTATTAAAAACCTATAGGTTAAACTTGGCCTTTATGTACGGAAGAGGGTTAGGAATTCAGAAAACAACACTCAGATTTCTTTTGAACTTTTAATTAAGATTTAAATTTAATAAATTAAGAACTCTTTTTCACGTGGCCATAATTCTCTTCTGTATTTACGAGCAACCCATGTGTAGATCATACTGTTTCACTACAAAACTGAGGTTGATATTGTTTTTTTACCAACTAAAAACAATGCTCAAGCTTGATTTTGACTTCCAACCTCTGCTAAAAAAAATTCTTATTGTTAAAAAAAAGGTATAAAATACCCCAAAATATTTTTTTCAAAGCTTTTTATGTGTAACCTAAGCATAGAAATTCCTGCTTTTTTACTGAAAACAAAGATTAGGCTTGGTTTTTATTTTCAAAGAAAACTATTTCATTAATAAAAATTGAGGTTATGCTTGATTTTTATATACAACGTATGTACAAAAATAGTCTTTAATTTCTAAACACCTAGGATAAACTGTGCAGTGTATGCGCAAACAAAACTACGGTGCATCAAGTTTGTTTATTCTGTATGCTCAAAAATACCATAAAAGTTATAACTGAGAATAAAAACATTTCCTCTAAAAACTATAATTTTATTAAAAACCCGGGTCTTTAGGTGTGATGTGTGTGCAAACACCATTGTTTTATTTTGAAAGGGTAAGCCTATTTTCTGTGGGTTTTTTTTGTCCTTTTTTATTTCTAGAAGCAGAGGGGACTATGGCTTTTGTGTGGAACTCCTGAGCTATTTTTTATGTTCAACCTTTCAAAATTAAACAACAGGAATTTGCACTTACGTTGCACCAAAGTAAATCACACTGTGGACAAAACAAACTGTATTACTTTATATTATGTTCAAACAAATGACCTCAAACTGGCACACAGAACCTGGGGCAGATAGTACTCCAGTACTGGTTAGTTTCTGGGTATCTGTGCAAAATATAACTAAGCTACCATTTATAAAATGCTGTGTGGAAGGTGCTTGATGAGAACTTGGATGTAACATGGCCTCCCAACATCATGTTTTACCTCCCCGGGCCCCCAAACAGGTTAATCCAGTCATTGTGATCATGGAACTGAATCCAATCCTGATCCACTTGAGGCTGCAGGAAGGGTGCTCACTGTCTTGTCAAAGAAGGAGTGTAGATCACAATTTGCTGTCAAAAAAACAGTAATTGCACATCTTGTAGTAAATAGGAGTGGTGCACTCTGAATAATGATAAACTCTCTGCATTATAGATTAGGAAGCCACAGTTATCCCCCAACTTGTTGAGTGGCAGGTTGTTAAAGGTTGTAAAAAATTAACTTACCAAAATTAACTTACCAAAAAAGGTGGTACCAATGGGCACTACCACCAACCAGACTCCATTGACAAAACCAGTAATTCAACCTAGCAATTCAACACACTTCAAACTGGACAGACATAAAATAAAACTCGCCTAAAACCAGTCTTTCCACAGTCTTTTAAAAAATCACCAACTCTGGTTTTACCAAAATAAACCCTTAATTCACTTATCCCTACAGAGATAGACCTATTGTTTAACCAGAAAAAGCCCTAATATTGATATCGCTCACAACAAGACTCCATAGACAAAAACAGTAATTTTCCTCAGATATCATTGTAACATTGTAACTTCATTCAAAGTGGACAAACAAAATAGAACTCACCCAAATCATCTTTATGTTTTGTACTGTTCCAACAATCACCAACTCTGCTTGTTTGGAAATAAATCTACCAAATTTTCTGCCAAAATATCCAATCTTATAAAACATAATAAAATATCTGCTTGCAGTGACAACAGCATTATTAAAATGTTCAGTCGTATACTGAGGCACTGGCATCCCATTTATCAGCATTTAAAAGACACCAGGATTTTTCCCTAACCTGAACCATATTGCTTTTGTTGCCTAAACCTCACTGCAGACGACATAAACCCCGGTCTCTGGAGTCTTTGTACATGTACCCTGTGACTCTAGTGTGGTACATCTCATTCATTAAAACCACTGGTCACTGAACATAATACATTCAGTGATTATGTTTGTCACCAATATGTAATTGGAAAAAATCTCAGTAATATGTAGTTGTAATTTCTAGCAGTCAGGGTTGGAATACAGGTGCTCCAGGAGGCAGTGCTGAAGTGTTGTTGTTCACATCTGTGTATTGTAGCATATATTGTTGCGGTATCCTTAAATCCCTCACTTTCTGCTCTGTAATGAAAGACCCAAGCACATTATCCTTGAATACCCTTCTCTAACCCCTTTTCCTGCTCCCCTTAATTCACATTCCCTAAACTTGTAATTAAAATCCGTCCACCTAAATCTTTCTTCCTTAAGTTATGGGTTGAGACCCTAAGAGGCTCCCACAGTAATATATTTGGGTGGTCATGGGGCCCAGGGAGAGACTGTACATTTCTATAGACAGCTGAGACAGTTTAACAGCTCTGGGACAGTTCTGTTCCAACCAGAGCTAATCTGTCACCTCTGTCCCTGCAGGAGCCCTGTCCTACGCTGAGCTGGGGACTTCTATTAAGAAGTCTGGTGGACACTACACATATATAATGGAAACCTTCGGACCTCAGATGGCTTTCATACGGCTGTGGGTTGATCTCATCGCTATAAGGTAATGTTTACTTCTGGTACTCAAGTTTACTGAGCCTATAACTTTAGGCTTAAAGCTACATTAAACAATATGTTTATGTTAACAAAGGATCAAATCACTGTCATTGGGAAGTGATGACTCCACAAAGAATTATCACCCAGCTCTGCAGTTCCCCTTAGCTCTATGAAACGTATTGGCTTCTTTCAGCTCTTTGTTTTGACTTTACAGCCCACAACTTTACTGTTGGTTTACTCTCTCTGCTCTCATCAACTTGGTTCCTAGCAGCAGCAGGCGTTTGTGTTTAATGACAAAGCTCTAAGAACCCACTGTACACTACTTGCTCAGCAGCAAACAGCAGACTGACACAGTTAGAGACTAGCTGATGAACGTAGTGGAGCATTTAGCCAAAACACAGACCGAAAGAGTGTTAAAAGAAAATGAATATTGAACTTACATTTTAAAGGTGTGAAAATTTCTCATTTCTGAGACGCATTGCAATGCGGATGTGGAGGATTCTGCATCGATGCACTGACAGAACATAATTGGGTGTTTGCAGTATACACAAAAGTATAGTCTACTATTGTTGATTGTTGATCAAGCTCAGCTGGACCAAAAATTTCACATCATTATGTCACATGAATTATGAGCAAATGTTAGGCTAATTGGGCGCTCGGTTAGAGCTGGCGACACATATACGGAGTTTCTGCAACAGCCCGGGTTCGAATCCGACCTGTGGCCCTTGCTGCGTGTCATCCCCTCTCTCTCCAGCCACCTTTCCTGTCTCTCTACAGCTGTCTATCAATAAAGCCAACAAAAGGCCAAAAAAATAACGTAAAAAAAAATAAAATAAAAATGTTAGGCTAATTTATATGTTGATAGATATGGCATTGGGAGGCAGAGATGAGCAGCGAGTGATATAATATACACCATGTATTTTGAAAGTGGACATCAACATGCATTGAGTTGCAGTGAATATCGTTCAATGCATTTGAAGCGTTGAATTGGTGAGTCATGATCAAATCAAATCGGGGGGGCCACTGAAAATTCACACCTCTGTTACATTTGTTAGATGGCCAGCAGCACAAACTCCGAGCAGCCATTCGCTAATCACTTTAAAATAATCAATAAAAAATAATCAATAAAAATGGTCAACCCTACTTTTCCATTGTTCCAACTTCCAAATAATTTGATAAAAGTTAAAATATTCTATTCCTCGTTTTGCTGGGGACCCCTTACAACCCATTCATGAACCCCAGTTTGAAACCCATCTATTAACCCACTGTCCGACTGAGGGCAAGTAGCTACTATGTCACCACACTTCCAACATCTGCAAATTAATTTCATTGTGCCACATTCAACTCTAACGGCACACAAGCTCTGGTTGTAGGAATCCAAGCTGACTACAGCTCCCGTCCTCCACGACAGAGCAAGCTACAAACTTTTCAGAGCCACCTTTACAGCCTACAGGAGGAGACAGCTTCATACAATACGTTAAGTGAATTGCTTTGTCATAAAAAGGACAATCAGTTCAATCCAAGCAATTTACACAAAATGCAATTATTTATAGAAGGTGATTTGTGTCCCTGACATATTATCTGTGTTTCAGAAGGGTTGTCAGACTGTGCTGGGTGACAGCGCCCACCACAGCAGGCAAATAAAGGTCCTGTCTGGCTGTGACCTTGTGATGTGGAATACTGAGTTTAGTTTAGACCAGTGAGGTGAGAAAATGCCCCATGCGCAGCTGTGTGTGTACACAGCCAAGGCGCAGCAGTATAAACAATCTAGTTGCTATCCTGAGCTGCCCAATTTTATGCTGGCCTCAGGCTAGCAGGACTGAATGGAAACCATGGGAAATGAACAGAGACAGAGGCAGAGAATGAAAACAAGAACCGGGGAGACAAAGAGAGATTTCCCCGGCTGCGGCAGCTCAGTGGCTGCTGTGGGAAATGAAGAGGGAAATACTGATGAGCCATAAGATGAGCCTGTGAGACCGGCCAGCCTTATTTGATTCTTACTGAAGCCAAGCCTATAGACAGCAGCACACTGTCCACCACATACTGGCTGGATTATAGGAACAGTCCAGGGTGCTGCCAATCAGATATTACACACACACACACAGTCTCATCTGCTGAACTCAACAGAACTTACATGAAGATATATGAGATCTGAAATGGCCAGTCACAGTGGGGTCAGGTTTAAGGGTGGTTGGTGAGTGGCCAGGATGAAAACTGAGTTATTTTGATGAAAAGGTTGACAGAAAGTTCGGTCTTCTTCTTCTTCTTCTTCT
>NW_023339785.1:1163150-1183214 GCF_004916995.1 Morone saxatilis
TTTTCTGTTGCTGCGTTTTTCTGCTGCATTTGTTTTTATGTGTTTGTGTGTTTTTGGTTTTGTATCATTCCCGTGTTTGCAGCATTTTGCCGTTTGCGGCGTGTTTGCCCTTGTTGGCCACCGTGTGAAATAAATATGATAGTATTGAAAAGATCGCATTTATACAGTACATTTCATTATTATATGAAGAAAAGGTAACTGAATTGAATTGAACTGAATTATATGAATAAAATATTGCATACACTAAATTTATACTGCATGTGTTAAAGCTGTGTAAATCTATTTTTGCCACTAGGGGGCAATATAACGGCAAATCATTTTGATTGCATTGCTAATATATTAGCAAACAGTTGCATGTTTACAAATCCAGCAGACACAGAGGAACATTGGTATCAATTTAGAGTCGTGGTTGTGTCCATCAGATACATGTGAATCCAATATTCACTCTCTTTTGGCTCTGTTTTTGGTCTCCACCAGCTACTGAGTCCAATATCTGTCTCTTTAGCTGCTAAATGCTGCACTATGTTCTCCAGCTTGTCTCTGACAGTGTGTGTGTGCTATTTGCTGCAGTGTATGTACTGTACAGTTGGTTTATCTAAGCTTTTTCATTGAAGTTGGGGGTTGTAAAACCAATAGCTGCAGTATGTGTAAGCCCTTTCGTGTCACATGTACCAGGATATTTGATGACTGGAACTCTAGCATCACATTTAATGTAGTACTTTATATGTTTGCACTAAAGTTGTACTTGCTAGTTTTGATATGTTTGTGTGTCTACCTTTGTCTGTGTGTGTGTCCTTCAGGCCTGCGGCAATGGCAGTCATCTCTCTGGCCTTTGGTCAGTACATCCTGGAGCCTCTGTTCATGCCCTGTCATATCCCCCCTATGGCCATCAAATTGACCACCGCCATTGGCATAAGTACGTATACCCAGACTAGCATTCAATTAAAACATCAGTGTGTGCGATGTCATGATGATTTTATCTGTTTGACCTGTTGTAACCCGCTCTGTAAATGTCAGGAGATGTACGCTGGCATAATAACAGGTATTAAAGTGTGCAGTTAGAGACAGAGGGGACGGGAGAGGGTGATGTCAGCTGTCCATATGACAAAAAAGTCCCAGCACTGTCTTTATCTCACCAACCTGTCCATTAAACATGAGCAATTGTGCAAAGATGTAATGCAGCTACAGGGAGAAAAGTAGGCAACATTGCTGCCAAAATCTTCCTATAGAAACAGGCACAATCTGCTTAAAGCTATAAGGTGTAACATTTTCACATTAAAATGTCTATAAACTCTAGCTCTGTGTTCTATATGTAGTTGAGTTGTGTACTTCCATTATAACAAATGTTTCCAACAAAGCAGAAAATCTGAGAAATCTGTCATTTTATTCAGGTAACACTGCGTTTCACTGTTCGCCTCTCAATGGCGTCATTTCCCCTTTGTGCATGCGTCAGCGTTGTGGTTGTCTGCCATACATTGACTGTTTATCCAGTTTGAAGCTACATTTTTACCATCCACTGTTTAGATCTGGGCACAAAACTGAGTACATCCTGCTGACATCATGAGTCAAACGAACAGTTACAGAAACAACTATAAATACATGAAATATATTGGAACATATACTGACATTTTAAAAAGATTCTCACATTATAAAATTGCAAAAACCCACTAGCTTTGGGAGCATTAATCCAGAATGTGGATACGTACAGTATATATATATTTTCACATTTTCTCAACTCCTCTTGAATTGGCAGTTTTGAGCAGACCTGAGATGTGCAGTACTGACACCCTGTCCACACTATTTCAACACTGGTTTTTACTTGTCTGTCTCATGCATGTCTGACAGAATGCATAGGCTTCTATTTGAATCACTACAGCTGTCTACACAGGACACGTTTCACTGTAACTTGACATACATAACTGCAATCTAAAGTGTATTTTGACACGATTTTCTTAACCACTGTATTGGACTGTGGCTGATCAGGTCCAGTGTAGACAGTGAGGGAGAACGAGGGTAAAGAGTTGCAATCTGCAACTACACCACTAGATGCCACTGAATTTACACACTGGTCCTTTAAGGTATGCATACAGTTAGACAAAGTTGCAAAGATCATTTAAAAAAAAGCATTAATTGTGGGTCACAAATTCTTCCAGAATTTAGAAAACATGCTTGTTTGGTACAGACCTTAACTAATGTCCCATTATCAGGATTTTTTCATTTAATTTAACAATTTTAATTGTGATGCAAAAATAATAATTCCCACACTAATTGTTAATCATATCGCTACATCTGTGATCATCATATGATTTTTTTTTACCATAATACAAGCTCTACACTGGACATTAAGGAACCTAATTCCTTGTGGAATTATAAAACACCCACATCCACTGGATATGCTATAGTTGATGGGTAAGTTTTGTTTGTTTACAAAAATATCTTATATGTCTCATATTAGTCGAATATTAAATAAGATTCCAAAAAGAGCACAGAAATCAACCATATATAGTGAATGTAAGAAGGTGATATGGCCGAGTTCAACTAACTTTTCATGCATTTTGCAATCAAAAGTTTTTCACAAGCCATAACTCCATTTCCCTTGTAACACATGAGGGTTTGAGTAATACATGGAAGAAATTGTACCCTCCCATAATGTTCTAATCCAATCGAAACGTAGTCCACTGCTACAGTAAATAAGACAAACCTTAGATTCGTCTTGGCAACGGGAGATATTTCTAGTTTCCTCTGCTCATAGAGTGCTTTGGCTCAGCTATGAGCCAGAAAACTAACGTTATGCTACGAGCCAGAAGACTAATGTTATGCTACAAGCCATAAAGCTAACACTATGCTACGACCCAGAAAACTAACGTTGTGCTATGAGCCAGAAAACGTATGATACGAGCTAGAAAGCTAATGTTATGCTATGAACCAGAAAGCTAATGTTATGCAAGCAAGATTCAATTCAATAGTCAATAAAACTGCGTACAGTCAGCAAGTGGTAAATATAATTTGACAGTATGTTTAACAAAAAGACTAGCTAGCTATCAGCCATGTCATTGTCCCAGAATCAATATCAAGATTTTCACCAACAAATGATAGGGTATGTTTACTGACGGCCACAGCACCAAATAGCATTCTCCCCATAGACCTCAAAGACAGGATATCTCAAACTGTGAACAACGTCAGTTAAACTCTATTTACTCATCTATAAACTCATTTTTGATCAGTGGAGGTTTATATTTGTTAAACTTGCCATGGTCATTTTTAAATCTGTGAAATCATCGCAATGTAAAATCTAAAGTTTGTAATGTAAAGGCTGAGTGGGAACTCCAGCGGCCAGCACCAACAGAGAAACACCACTGTACACAAAGAGTGGGCTGCATAACCAGGAAGAAAATTATGGAAGCCAGAAACCTTTTTGGCATATGCGCCAGGAATTCTCATGGGACTGAATTCGTACCATATTGGTCTCTGGTATTTAGTTCTATTATAAATCTATGAAGTACATTTCCATGACTCTCATTTTCTGTGTCTCTGTAGCATCTATTATGTACCTGAACAGTATGAGTGTAACGTGGACAGCAAGGATTCAAATTGTCCTCACCTGCAGCAAGCTGCTGGCCATCGCCATCATCATAGTGCCTGGAATGTACCAGCTCTTTAAAGGTAAGAGAAGTTTATTTTCACCATCATCGTCTTCATCATCACCTCTAATAGCCTCCATTAGTACTTTAGGAGGGCCCCAGCCTCTCTAAGAGTCTGTAGGACACTGAGTGTTATGCTGTTCAGGAACATTCTCAGACTTCACACAGAGCGCTCAGCTGCAACAATTAACATTACTTCCTTTGACTCAAGCAGCAACGTGCACTGTAAATATAACCTTGAAGCCTTGCAGGCGGTGAAACGCAGCTGCTCACAGCAAGCGACAACTCAGGCATTTCACAGTGTCCTCACAGCAGGTGTTATAAGACGCCCTAAATCACAGCTCATCCCTCCACTCTGGGCTGTTTGTTTCTCTCTAACCGAGAGAGCACTTTTTACTTTTACTTGAGTAAAGAAGTTGAATTAATACTTCTACTACTATTTTTTTTATACAAGTATCTGTACATCTACTTGAGTAAAGAATGTGTGTACTTTTGCCATCTCTGCTTTGTCGAATCCAAGACAAGGACTAGTTTCGAGTCTTCGACAAAGAGGTTCGAGTCTAAGTTACGTCCAAATCCAAATGAGACGGACAAGAGACAAGGCAAGTGACACTGATTGGCTGCCAGGAGGCTAATATCAGGTCCCGTTCTATATTTTGAATTAAACCAATACCTGTTTTCTGAACAAACATGCTTTGATTGGATTCAGTTACTTCATATACTGATGGACTCGGTCAAGACTATCTCGAATATCCAAACTCGAGTCTGAGGTCTGGATGCAAGTACTACAGCACTGGCACATATATAATGCATGCTGGATTAACCTGCTAGGGGGCCCTCGAGCAAAAATAAGCCCCAATTAAGCCCTCACATATACATAAATATGGTTAGCCCCCGTCTTGTGAACAGCTAATTAAATCAAAGAAATCAATCAAGCAATTTGAGGGAAATTATTCCAACATTTTTCACAGCAGCCATTTTGACATGAAATAGTCAGGTAAATACAGTTGTTAGCAATGATGCTAATTAGTTTTGCACAATAACCTGTCTTGTGAAAATGTATATGTGTATATGCATACACATATGTACCTATGGGGGCCCTTTTTCTAATTTTTTGTGGTGTCCCCCGTTTTATTAATCTGGCCCTGGCCCTCTGTCCTCCTCTGCATGATCACACAGATCATTACAAACAATTTGTGTCTTTCAACAACTCAGTACAACATTATTGTCCTATTAGATAGTTTTATCTGTCTGTATGAGCAGTTTCTGTTCATAAATGTGAGCTCATGCATAAAACAGAATGCTGATTATATTTGAGAGTGCTTTAATCTGTCTGAAGTACCTGTGTTGTACAGAGGAATCCATTTCTCTGAGCTAAAAAGGCAGATTACTGCTCTATTCATCTCTTTTATTGTTAAAACTAATTTTATTATTATTATTATTGCTATTGCTGTGGCAATGGTCGCTCCTGGTGTTGTGTGAGTAGTATTTGAACTGATCCTTCCATTGCTGCAACAATCCCTCTTCATTTAGGAGCAATTATAGTGCTTTAAACAGTCAACAAAATGAAATGTGTGTGTGTGTGTGTGTGTGTGTGTGTTTGCAGGGGAGACTAGGAACTTTGAGAACGCCTTTGAGCTGAGCAATGTGAAGCTGTCCGGTATGCCACTGGCCTTCTACTCTGGGATGTATGCATACGCTGGGTGGTAGGTATGGTCCTCACACACACACAAACACACATGTTCTACATGCATTTCCCATGATATACCACTCATTTATCATTGGGGGTTTAATGGTAACTGTTTCCTTTTGCAGGTTCTATTTGAACTTTGTGACAGAGGAGGTAGAGAACCCTGAACGGTGAGTTTAAACCATGTGGTGGCTGTATTTGTAAAGGTTATCTGGATTTGTATCTGTATTTATGCCAATATGCCACCAGTTCTTATACAACGGGTTTCTACCAGACAGAATCACAACAAGGTGTTCCAGTACCAGAGCTGTGTGTTGAAATAGTGCCCTCTAGTGCAGACGTTACAGGCAGCAGAGGCATCGCCACGTGTGCCACCACTAGTTAACGTTACTCTCTCTACATGGCTCTGACAGTATTTCGTATTTCACTCGAAAGGATTCCAACAGCATATGGTCCAGCACACTATTGTGTGTAAAGAGGGGACGAATCTTGAAATGCACAGGATACAGTTAAAAGCAGAGGGAGGCACCGTGTTCTACTGCCAGGCACATCAGCCGGCAGTAGAAGACTGCCATCTTTCTACAGGTTAACTTTAAAAGTATTTTTTAGTGCTGATATGGGAAACGTTACCCAACTTAACAAATATTGTCTGTCAAAGCCTGATATATCATATTCCTTTGTCCAGCTCTATTGTAACCAAAAACTAATAAAACAAATCAATGACCCATACTGTTGCACTGGGTGACATGTTCCTGCATTACTACTACTACTATTACTTTATTTCAACTTAATCCCACATACACTGTCCTGCTTCCATAAATACTTACTAGAGCACTAAATGTGGATTCATCCGCTGCTGAAAATAGTCCCCAGCAAATGCACTATTTCCTCCTGTTTGAGTGACGTTGTAGATTTCCCGGTATATGCTCCTGAAATCTGTTAGGTTAGTGCAATTGCAGCTACAATCTATTTGTAGCTGCTTTATCTGACAATGTAATGCTCCTGTTACCCTTCAGGACTGTGCCATTAGCTATCTGTATCTCCATGGCGATTGTGACTACCTGCTATGTGCTGACCAACGTGGCGTACTACACTGTGATGTCAGCAGAGGAGCTCCTGGCCTCAGACGCAGTTGCTGTGGTAAGTAATAGTAATACTTTTTAACTGATGGAAAGGCCTTAAAAATGTGGCCCAAAAAAAAATTATTATTCACTGACTGACTTCTATTTTACTTTGTATTTCTATATAACTACTATATTTACTGAGCGATCTTAATTGACACAGTTAAAAAGTTAAAGAAAGAGCTGTTTGCTTTTGCATATTTATGTGTTTCCTGTAAAAACAGGCAGCTAGGGAGGGACTTGTTGCAGCAGCTAATAGTGCTGGGCAGCAGCTACAGCAGCAGTTAGCCACGTTGCAGCAGAGCAGCCAGAGGACATTAGACTGATTAGAGAGAAAGCCAGACAATATTTTCTCCATAAAATATGATCGAGTTTCACCAGAATCACTGATAACGCTGTGTTTTTGTACAAGTGATAACGTTGTTTTTGTACAGTTATCAGTGAGGTCCACCCCCCCAGAAAGACTCCTGTCAGGTAGCTAGCCTTGTTGTTGCTAGCTAGCTAACTAATGAATCTTCACTCTGTGTCGACTGTTTGACAGGTGAATGTCATTGGTTGAAATCGGCTAGTTCATGCTTACATAAGCATGCACCACATTCTGTGACTTTAAAGCATTATTTAAATCATGAAACACCATGATTCCTTGATTTGTTTTTATGTTGGCATTTTAAATCTTCCATACCAGGGCTGTGTAAAGGTCATAGAGAAGTGATGTTTTTGTAAAACCAGAAGCTTTTTGCATGGGAAACTGTACAATATGTAGTGTCTGCAAATGATAAAACACGGTCATGTTATGTACCTATAATAACATGCAGCATGTTCTCCTCAAAGTATACCATTATTTTCTTTGTAATATAGTCACAACAGTATGACTTTTTTGTCAAAATATTGTGACTATGGGGTTGGAGGGGGTGAGGTAAATATACTGGGTGAAGTGAATGGGACAGGTGCATGCCATTGTTTCAAAAACACCAGGATGTTAGTTATTATAGTAGCATAGTTTGGCCCATTGTCAGCAGTTGGACCTCATAGAAGCAATTAATCAGGTCATTCTTTTTAAGAAATCATTTTTCAGGACCTTTCCAGAACATTTTTCAAAAGTTTTCTTGACAATACAGGACAGCGCTTGGTCACACAGTTATATAATTTACCGGTAGGCCTAACATTGATAGATTTAACAGAATCTCCCATCAACATGGTTCTTACTTTAGTGCTGACACTCCTCTATCCTTTCGTAAAATAAAAAATTGAATTTATTTAAACAGTGACAGTAAAACAGATAAATAAATGGAATTCTCCTGAATAAAATCCCAAAAAATCTTCTCTCAAGAAAATCATAAGTGTACTTTTTTTCTAGTGTCACATATTTTTGATTCCGATTCCACATTCTGAGGCCGGCATTGGCTCTCCTGCAGCAGAGAGGTGTGTGCTACTTAAAAGCATAGCTGAGGTCTCACCTCTCTGCTGTTAGTGATGTTTACCACTAATGCAAGCACCACGGTTGACTTCCTGCACTTAACATGTCATTATTAGTGAAGTGTCTCTGACAGCTCGGCTTCCCAGCAGCTGTTAATGCGATTGTTTCAGCCCAGCCCTGTTAATGCTAATCACATCACAGATACCCCCAAATAACAGACACCACTGCTTATTAGACTGAGGACTGCTATCAGTGCTACTGTAAGCGGGTAGCTGGGGAAGACTCATTCACTAAGAGATCTCTGATCTTTTCTAATGCAGTTAGTTTTATTGCCCCTGTACGATGAGTGATAGGAGCGCCTTAAGAACGGTGTTAAGAGCATTTATCTCTTCTTAGAAGGCTATGATGAAATAAAAGAATTACACTCTGTTCTTCCTTTCTCGCAGACAGCAGGCAAAAGTTTACATCTCAAACTTAATTACAGCTTAACTTGTGTCTAGAACTTTTCCTCGAGGAGGCTGGCCTCAAGGCACAAAGTAATTTTAGACCACATAAATTAGAGGTATATGTTCACATAATTTAAGAGTGTAAAAGGTAATAAATGGAAAGATAAATAACTGCCATTTTGTCTTACAGAAGTGCATTGCATTCACTAAAGCAAAACAAATTAAACACCTCATCTCGTAATGTAAGTTACTATCTTGTGATTAAAATAAAAGATCTCATAATTACCAGAAAAGATCTCGTAACTATGAGATTAGGATCGTTATGAAAAACAGGTAGGTGCCAGCAGTACAAATAAATGGTTTTCATCCCTCGTCAGGGATTGTTTGGGTTAATTGTATTGGACTTAAGCAGTTGGCTTTTCTTTAATTTTTTTATTGCTTTATTGCACACATTGCTTTGTTCCTTAATCGCAAATAATGAAATTGAAACCCCACGCCATTCTTAACTTTGAAATACTGACTAGCCCAACAGCAAGAAGGCCAGCTCGCTGTTTGTGCAGCCTTTCATTTCACCAAGCTCTCGACAACCTCTAAAAGCTAGTCCCACATTTACTCTTGTCTGGTGGCTTCCCTCTTTCCCTCTGCCATTAGCTATGCCCATAAAAGCTGCTGAGCCCCGTTACATTGCCTGGTTTCAGTTCTGGCATGACAAGGCATGACAAGCTCCAGTGCTACCAACACTCCCCCAGTGCTCTGAGCACCCAGTCCCCGGCATCCAGGAATAGCTAACCAGCTTACAGCAGTTACTTTTCTGTCCATCAGGAAACTGTAAATCACAGAGAGCTGAGGCTGAGCAGCCAGAGGGCATCATATAATATATAATCCAGTTTTACCAAAATTAGTTATATAGTTGGAGGTGTGTGTCTGCTGCTGTAAAGCGTTAAAGTTACATCGTGAAAGAACAGGAAAACGTATAGGAATAATGAAGACACCATTCACCCTATACAACTCACTGTAGCAGAATGATAGTGAAGCTGTTATTTTAAGGTAGAAAAGTTACAAAATGTGACTTTAAAGATGGAATATTATTGAGTTTATAGGCCCTTTTTAGACGAAAGGTTACTCAACATGAACAAGAAGGACTGATTCTATACTTTAGTGGCTACAAAAGAAGGGATGCACTTAAATTCTGGGGACCCTAAAGGAATCTATCATGTGCCTGTATCTCTGTTGGTATCAGTTGGGATTACACGCTGCCTGTAAGAAAAATGTAATAACCTGCTTTAGTCTTTTCAATCACTGATCCACACGATCCCAACTGCCTTTCAAACATTTCATATGCAGGTCATGGTAAAAGGCACATTGTACAAGGAAAACTAATCTCACCAAGACAACAAAACAAAAACAATTGCCCTCAATCTCATGGTGGAGACGTCTTTCAGTGTATAAATACCTTACCATAAAAGCACGCACTGTGATTGTAAGCCTGTTTCAGGAGGTGGAATGCATTTACTGTTACTTACTACTTACTGTTTTTTAATGCTTCCATTAAAAAACTACAAATACGTGTGTACAAGATACAATCCTATTTTCCCCTTACAGTCCGTGCTAGTCCATACAAGCATGGACTGTGACTAATCAGCACTGAATGGCTTCATGAATAATAAGCAGCTTTTGCTCCCACTTCTGCATGACCCATTTATGACAATTACTGCCAGCAGCCCTGTCAACTGCTCTAATTCCATCTCACAAGCTACGGTTAATAAAATAAGACCAACCACAATTCAATAAACTGATAGCTGGACACTTTGATACATTCATTCACAGCACATTCACAGCAGAATATCACTGATATTATTGTACTATTATTATTCATTATTACTTATTATTACAGTTACTCGTTGTTCTGTTGTCCGCTGCTCATTGTCCCCCATCGTGTTGTCATCCATCATCTTCTTCATGTTCATCCAATAACAAGTCAACTACTATTAGTGGTTGTTGCTACTGTTGTTGCTGTGTTGTGATCTGTCTGTCCTGTCTGTCTGTCTGTCTTCTCTCTCTCTCTCTCTCTCACCAACTGGTCGAGGCAATGACCACCCCTGAGCCGGGTCATGTCTCCTGAGATACTTCTGTTTGATGGCGCTTACATATTGTTGATTCGAATAAACGCTGCCCTTTTTAAGGCAGTATCTAACGTTTGTGCACGTGCACTTGTTTCTTTTCTTTACACAAGTTATTGTGGTTTAAGGTCTAGGTGTTAACTATTGACAAAATAGGAATAAATAAATATTGATATTGACCGTAGTTTCTCCTACACACTTGGAATACAGGGTAAGTTGAGGGCATTGCACAGCAACTCAACCACTTTGATTCACTCCCCCGGCTTTAGCACAGGCTGCACTCAGGACATGGTTAGCCTGCTTAGCTGGGATGTAGAGGGAACAGTTACCACACCTAGAAAACTGACTAATCAACAGTGGAGTTTCAAATGTCTGAGAACTAGCCTTTACAAGCTACTCGTTATTATACTCACACTATACAAAAAGAACATCAAAAGTTTTTTTCTCAGTGTTGAACTGCTCTCCCTACTGGTGTCTTGCTGGTCACAGACACTTGCAGAGCGAAGCTCATGGGGAACTTCTCATAGCGGTGCCGTGTTCTTGGCCTTGCCTGCTACGGCTCCATCGAACGGCGCCACCTTGCCCTGTCAAGGTAACAGATGCCTTCCTCTATCCTGGCCTTCCGTCTCCACCACCCACGGCACATTCAAATACCATTTGACAAAACCCACGCACAAGTACTCTAATTGAAATTTAATATTTTATTTATAACACTGTTTTATTTATCAATCTACTGTACAGAGGAAATACGTTTTCATTGATTAATTATTGATATGTCACTTTTTAAATTGGCTTTTGTGTTTGAATACTGTTTAAGGCATTGTCAATGAAAATGAACACTTCCCTGCAGACTTGTTACTCATTTTAAAGCCCACACTGGAAATGTAGGGGTTATTTCAGGAAACTGTTAATGTGAAATATTCTGCTGTGATAGTTGAGTTTCATTAGCAGTAGCTTAACAGCTAATTGAAGAGAAAAGGAAAGCCTCTTTACTAAAACATGATAACATACACGAATCAGATCATAACATTGTGATCACCTGGGAACCCTGGTGGTCAGAATGTTCTGCCCAGCCCCCATACCAACAAACGCGATGCACTGGTGTGTTCTGACACAACTTTCTATCAGAACCAGCCTTACCTGTTTCAGCAGTTTGAGCTACAGTACATGTCTGTTGGATCAGACCACACGGCCAGCAATTCACCTCCCATGTGCATCCATGACCTTTTCGCGCTTTTCCATCCTTGGAGCACTTTTGACAGGTACTGACCACTGCAGACCAGGAACACCCACAAAGAGCTGCAGGTTTGGAGATGCTCTGACCCAGTCCCAGTCAGCCATCACAAATGTGCCCTTGTCAAAATCGCTCAGATCCTCACGGCTTGCCATTTTTCCTGTTTTCTAACAATAAACTTTGAGGACAAAATGTTCACTTACTGCCTGATATAGCCCACCCACTGACACGGAGCCATGATAACCAGATAATCAGGGTATTCACATCACCTGTCAGTGCTCACATGTCTATGGCTGATGGTGGTATATATCTAAATAGAGCAGTTGAGAACTACTCCAACTGTGTGGTGTTGTTCACAGAATGTTCTAGTGGCATCGCGTGAAGGACAGCTTCCCTGAGGTTTTGTCATAGTGGTCCACATTCCAAGACACACTCCCCTGGCTTTGCTGTCTCATACTGGTCAGTACCATCAATATTTCCATCAGACAATACTGACAACCTAAATATCAGTAATGCCCTTATTGAAATAACGCACTTTACAACAACATGATATAATGACACAAAATATTGGAATTATAATATTATTAATTTTGCTTGCAAGTCATTTTCACTGGTAGTATGGCGCAAGCATAATATTTGTATGGTTATGGTATGGATTTGGCTCTGTAGAAACAACCCTAGATAACTAGCTTTGCTAACAATTAATTGTAAATTACCTAGCTAGCCTATCTTAAGAGTTGAATATTTGTTTGGTTTTATCTTTTAACTACGTTCAAAATGTGGATGTCCTTTTGATGAGTCTAGCCATAGCATATTTAAGTACAGGAAGGAGAAGTTGAATGAGCGTTTGATCGGGCTGCCCTCAACTGTGATGGAGCACAGAGCAAAGGGCGAGGGACTTTTAGAAGGGTCAAATTGTTCTTACAATTTTATAAGGTATCTGAATGACAGATTTTTATCCGAACTCTCCAGCCAAATCCGAACAAAAGATTTTTCTGTGGGCATGGGTCCAAATAATTTTGACTTTTTACACAAACCAGAAGTAACTACCTATAACGGCTTCCAAAGCTTTTGAACTTCTTTGCCTGTGTGTGTGCAGTACCTATGACCATCCTCCAGCTGTTTGTGGGAGACATCTACAGCTGCTGAACTTCATGGAGCTTCCTGCGGTTGGTTTTCATCGGTGGGTAGTGGCTGGGTTAATCTATCACAAGCATATACAAACTTGATTCCCCCCCCCTTTAAGGTCAGTGTTTTTCCACACTTGTAACACACCTGTAGCGTTACAAGAATTAATACATATTACCCAAGAATACAGGTTGGAGTTCGTCTAGACCCTGCTCTATTTGAAAATGTCCTGAGGAGACTACTGTTATGAATTTTGGCGCTATACAAATAAAACTGAATTGATTGAATTGAATTGGCCCTGCACCTTCAATGTTTCCACATTATCTCACCTTGTTATTATGCTATGTTTCATTTACTGACAAAATCTTTAGATGATGTTTAAAAGGAATGGTTTTTGAATTACTTAATTCCCACAAAGAGCTGACTTATTCCATGTCTTTGCTGACTCGTCCCTACGGTCCCAACTCTTCCCAATCCCAGTGGTGGTTCTGCTCACAATGTTTCTTATGGTCTTTCTATCTTCTGTTACAGACCCGGTCAACACAGGATTGGATTTTGCCATTTCCCTCACGGCATTCCGCCTACTATATTTCTTAAATTCCAACCGCAGACCGAAAGTGGCTTCAGAAGGGCTTTAGTAAGTCAGGACTTTACAGTTACTAATACTATGGACCGTTTGCATTGACTGCACTAGATACTGGAATGCTTCTCGGGGCTTCTCAAAACGTTTTACAGCATGTACCACCCAATAAATTAGGCTCTCTCTATTGACAAGTTCCAAACACAGGAGGCAAGGTTTATTTCCTAATAGAATGATTATTTATTGTTGAATCCTGAACGATCAAGAAATCATAGCTGATTTTGGTGGAAAAGAAGGGTACTCCTGTCCACACTGCTCTTTCCCAATAGTTCCCCTGTTTTGGGCCACATTGCAGAGTTTTAAAACTCTTTTAACCTCCACTTACTATGTTGACATCAACAATATTAGCCTGTAAACTAATCATGGAGTAGCCCACGTGCTTAAACATGTAAGTTAGTGTACACCAAAGGAGTTTTAAGTGGCCTGTAAAAGATCCAAATGCTAATACTGAGCACAAAACCAACAATAAGAAGACTGGCTAGTTTCTACATAGTTATCTTAATGCCTCGTTCACCAGGTCTGGATTCCCTTGGAAATATGAAACAATTTTTTTGTTACTACTGTCTTAGTGTCCACAGGAAGCCAAATCCAACAACAAAAATAAATTTTCCTTTGTGCTGCTTAAGGTATTTTCATTCATAAATTGTAGTATTTGAAACTATAAAGTTTAATTTAAATAAAATTTAAAAATATTTCAGATTCCTTGCATATCAATAGAGGAAGCCCTCTTTTGATGATTTCAATTCCTCAAATTAAAGCATTTGTAAGGTGTCTCTCTGCTTTACTTAATAATTCAAAACTGAATATTGGAGGTTTAACATTTGAAGATGGCAAATTCACTATTATGCACTATTTAACACAGTTAAAAAACTAAAACCTAAAAACTCTCACAATTTTTTTGTCAGAGTCTCTGTTTTTATTTATTGATCACATAGAGGTAGTATCAGCCAGATTCAACCAACTTTTCCCCGTTTTTCTGTAAAATCACAAAAAATGACCGAAGATATGAAGACATCATATGATCCGGGTTTTAACGTGGTGTATCAAAGATCAAATACAAAACTAGAGAGAGTTTCTAAGTCCTGCACTTTTCGAAGGACCAAGTTGACGGCAGCCGTCAGGTGATAGTTTCTTTTCCTACACGCGCTTTAGAAGACGTCATGCGATCTGATCACACTGGCGGTGAATATGGACCCCCAAAGGGTTAAATACTCTTTGGAACCTCTCTTTTTAATATTGTCAAAATCACTTGAAAACACAGATTTGTTCTGTTCATTTAGCCTCATTTAGATTGCAACTTGTTAAATAGTTAAAATTTGTC
This sequence comes from Morone saxatilis, assembly GCF_004916995.1. Lineage (NCBI taxonomy): Eukaryota > Metazoa > Chordata > Actinopteri > Moronidae > Morone > Morone saxatilis. The sequence continues at coordinate 1,177,909 of NW_023339785.1, forward strand.
CGGCCTAAGAGCTCAAAGATAATCATGGGAAGGGAGTGAAGGCAAACCTCAGGTAGCCAGCAACTAATCCCAACCAGCATGTAATTTTTTGCAATGCTAATTAGCGGCTCTTGCAAATGTGCTAATTGCCCATTTTTTGCTATCAATGGTCTCATTTCTTTTGTTGTATAAGCCTTAAAATGGCTGCACATCCCCAGGTTGTTTACATCTTCGTAAATGTATCCTGTGTAATTTTGAAACACTCCTTTTTTATTCCACCAAGATTCTTTCATTATCCTTTAATTCTGCCTTATCGGAATAAACATGAGAGATGATATCCACTGTGTTTTTCTCTTGTGGGTCCTGCCAAAGATTCGCTTTCTAAACAGAACCCTGCAGATCGATCCTGGATGGGTTGTTCCCTGTGGAGCCAAATAACAGCAACACATCACTTATCACCCATCAGAACCTTACACATGCACACAGAGCTGAACTCACCAAAGTTAAACTGCTGTTGTATGTCCAAAAGACTGACTTATTGCAAAGATTAAGTTATAAAATGTGAGTTTTATATAATGTGTGTTATTAAAAGGCGATAGTATCGTTTCATGTTATATCCACAGTATATGTTCCCATTCGTTTGCTTTTGAACATTTGGTGATTATTTATTGAATAGCATTCCCCACCTGAATCACCATTTTCTCCTCAACAAGCCCACCACTAGCTGTATCCAATACAAGTCAACTGCGCATGATATATGATATATGATATAAATATATTATATTACATACTATTAATGTATTTTAATGTGATAGTATGCGATTCTTTGTAGAAAGTTTGTCACGTTATTTTGTTTCCTTGGAAGGCAAGCACAATACTCACTGGACCTCTACAGGTGGGACTTGCTTGCATGTAGGGAATTACGTGCATCTCGTGGTGAAGCTTCTTGATAGCAGGTCCCAGAGCGTAAAAAACAAAACAATGGAAGGCTGAAAAGACTGCTAAATGCTCAGTCACCACTGTAGAGTTGGTGATATGTCTCTGACTGCTGTGTGTCTTACACATAGTCTTTGATCCTTTTTTCAAATAATAAAAATATTGATCTAACATTGGCAGCTTTAACTGTTGACTTGAACATATCCGGTTGCTAACAACAGTCCCCTGGCATCAAAAGATATTTGAAGATTTCTGTCAGGTTGCAGAACCATTGCTTGTACATCAGATTGGTTGTTCCCTCTTCCAGACAGGTTTTAGTATGCAGACGCCCCAGCCCTAACATAGAACCTTCTGCCATTTGATATTCAACCATTATTATAACTTCCCATCACCTCTCTGACCTTAATGTGGACCTCTCTGCCTTCCCCTGGTAGTCCTACTCCACACTTCCACATTAGCCAGCTCAGAGTTGCATCAGCACCACATCTTCCCTTCCGGCAATCCAAGAATGAAGTGCTTGGCCCCTATGTGCCTGGGTGTGGTTACAGTCTTACTTAGAGGGGTGTGATGTAACGTGTGTGTGTGTGTGTGTGATGGTATGTGGTGGTGTGTGTGTGTGCTGTCTGCTGATGTGCTGCACTCCAATTCCCCTGGGTGGATTTTTGCAGGTAATCTGTCTGTGTAACGCTTGCCCTGTGGCACACTGCATTCCCTTCAGCTCTGTTCCTGTAAATGGAGGGCTTTTATGCTGATGAGAAGGATGCAGCCATAGAAAGACAAATGCTGAGCCATAAAAAGCTGGCTTAACCTCAGCTAGCATTTGCCTTTGTGTGAGCACAGTAGCTGCGCCCACGCTGCAGAGGCATACAGAGTTTCTACAACACGCTGCTGATGGCTGGTTGGCTTGTCACATGCTCAGGTCCGGATTCTTTATTTAAACATTTACTTAAGTGAAACTTAACATGAGCGTAATTAACACATGAAGGCAAAACATTTAATAATGCTTTGGCATAGACCCCTTCACTTGTCAGGCCCCATCCCAATGTTGTTTACCTTCTTGTATTTTTTGGTGTTATGTTAAGGTTCAGTGGTGGTAACAACCTGAGGAGGGATCTATTGTTCCAAGAAATTGAATAAATAAGACACAATTTAAAGGTCCAGTGTGTAACATTTAGGAGGATCTATTGTCAGAAATTGAATATAATATTCATAGGTATGTTTTCATTAGTGTATTGTGTATAATCACTTGAATATAAGAATTGTTGTGTTTTGGTTACCTCAGAATGAGCTGTTTTTATCTACAGATGTAGCGGGTCCTTTTCTAAGGAGTCCACCATGTGTCTACAGTAGCCCAGAACAGACAAACCAAACACTGGCTCTAGACAGGATATATATTTTCTCGTATTTCTAGGCCACCACAGTTTCTCTATCACGCTTTGAAGGGGAGGGTGAAGTGAGGGTGCTGTACTCAAGACCACCTTTGTTGAGTCTAAGACAAGTCCTAGACCAGGACCATTTGAGACCAAGTCAAGACAGAGCCCAAAGAGTCCAAAGAGGTTTGAGTCTGTATCAAGTCAGAGTCCAAAAAGTTTTAAGTCCAAATACGTACTTGAACTCCAAAAAGGGGTACAAGTACAGAGTCCAAGACAGGTCTGAGACAATAGAAAAAATGTCTTGAAGACTACTACAGGACTGGCAACTACAGCACTAAATGCCACTAAATCCTACACTGGACTGTGACAGTAGGATGTGGTGCCCTGTGCCCTGGCTCCAGCTGGTGAGGCTTGGCCCATTCACACCTTCCTATTTCCTATCTGATGAGGCAAAACATCCTGATTGGACCGGCACCAGTGCACCTATAGAAGCTTGGCTAGCCGGTATTTGCAGCTTTGCAACATGCTTCTTGTTGTTTAATATGTCAGACTGTTAACTGTTAATCTTGTATTAACTTGTTGAAACTAGTATTGAGGCATTCACTAACTGGACCAGGTTTAGATCTAAAAACTGATTACACACAGAATTTCTTTATTTCGAGTCTCTAGGTTCAGGGGTGCTGTTTTGACTGTTTTTGGTTTTATTAAGTAGAATTAGATAGTGAGGTTATTCTTTTCAGAAGTTAGTTGTAGCTGTTGAAGTATTCTCTTTTGGTTATATACAGCCCTTTTCCTTTATAGTTTGCTTTGCCTGTTTTTGTTTGTTAGAATTATTCTGAGCTCCACGTAATAAATAACTTTGTTTGACCAAAAACACCTGGTTTTACGTTGCTTCCCTTTCCTTTTAAGAGCTGGGTTGTAACACAGATATATGTTGCTCTGTGCAGGGGTGGATCTAGAGAAATATTCATGGGGTGTCCAGAGGACATGGAGACTTTAAGGGCAGAAATATCTGCTGCTTTAATCACAAACATTTACATATATCGATATTTACTTGGAAAGGTATTTGAACTCAAAAACATTATTGTGGCACATTAGTAAAGCATTGACTAGAAATATCATAAAGTGGCATTAGAAATCAATACATTTTTACAGTTTTATTTCCTGATCGTCTTTCCAAATACATGTCTTTTTTCATTTAACTTAAGGCTATCACTGAGTCTAAAATGTGTTAATATCTGTAATACTTACTGTAAGTCTTAACTGTTGAATTGTTGAAACTGTTGTGCGTTAGAAATTATATATATGAAATTCACTGCCACTAGATGTTGCATTAGAGCACCAACATCTCAGACCATCCATTGACAAAACCAGTCATCTTACCTCAAAGATAATCGCAAAACATACTTCAAACTGGACAGAAACAAAATAAAAACTCACTGAAACTGTCTTTTTTTTCACTGTTCCAACAATCACTGATGTAGAGGAGAAACATATTAGTTTCAGTCACTCATGTATTCAAAGCAAACGGTTGCACAAGCAGGGACTCACATGCACCAACATGTACATGTGACTGTCCCAGCTGTGTGCACAGCTCAGGTAGAGTGTGACGTCTTGTCATGACTCCACTATATCTTTACATTGCATCAGTTGTTTGCTGCTATCTTAATGTTTGAAATCTTGTAAATATAACTTTAAAGGTCCAGTGTTACATTTAGGAGGATCTTCTGGCATCATATTTATTGTTTGTTGTTTTTATATTTTGTCAAAAGGAATGTCTTCTACCGCAAACAAAATCTACCTACAGGTACAAATAAAGTACCCTTGTTTTTATATACAGAGAGAGTGGGTCCACTTCTATGGAGTCAGCCATTTTGAACTGACCGATTTCACCAGAACAGAAACTAAACACTGGCATCTGACCTGTTATAAATGTAAAGTAGTTGAATAAAAACAATGTAGAGAAATTAAAATAAAAACAAGGAAGGTAAAGCCAGAGACAGAGATTTCTACAAAAAACAAATGAAAAACACAAACACCCCCATCTGGAGTCAGTGTTTGGTTTGTCCATTCTGGGCTACTGTTCATTATACACTGATGAAAACATACCTATGCATATTATGTTCCAAATCTGACAATGGATCCTACTTAATGTTACACACTGGACCTTTAAAATGAAAATAACCTAATGGTTTTTTTTATTTTCTAATACTAATTTCTGAAAGAAAAATGCACTGACCCAAATCCCTTGTAATTCATATCTTATAAACATATTTCTAAACCCCAAAAAGAACAGATGCATACAATGCAAAAAACAAAAATTACATTTTACAGGACTTTTGAAAACTTAAAAAATTATTGTCTCAATTTCCACATTAAATATCGTCTACTGAAGATACAACCAAAAGCAGTGAGTATCAGCCTTTCATAGCTTAGCATAGCTTCATCAGTCTGAGGAACAGACTTTAAACTCCAGTCAAACTGATAGCTACAATAGGGCCCCAGGTTCCCTAAAAGCTCAAAGTTGACATATTTCTGTACTTGTAGCAGTTTGGTCTGGAGGGGAACACACAACAATGCATTCTCTCCACTAAAACAACAACAAACAGAAGTCGACGTAAAAAAAAGAGAGAAAGCTCCCAGTGGATGAGCACAGCACAGCACAACATCACACTACATCTCCCAACCACACAGCACCGTGTCTGAGCCCCTCATTAAAGCCAACAAATAAGGTATCAAGTTGTATTTTTAATAAAAAAAACATTGAATAAACAGCAAAATCTGCAAATGAATGCTTAGATGTTTCTGCGTGATTCGGAGGTAAGAGGTGCGATCTTTTCATCTGACCTCCGCACAATGTGAAGCAGATAATTAACACACCAAAGAATTCAGGTTCAAGGTGCAAAAGTCTTGTATATACTAACATTTGACAATATAAGATGTCAAGATGTGTCTCCTCATGTAGGTATGTGTGTGTGTGTGTGTGTGTGATAAAATGGCTCTATTACCACACTCTGT
>NW_023339785.1:1183314-1188617 GCF_004916995.1 Morone saxatilis
GGTGGGGGGTGGCGGGAGGGGGAACGGCGCTAACCCTGGTAACCTCCATCTTTATTATCAGCTGCATCATGGGAGCAGCAGAGGGGAAGGAAATAGTGATAGAAGAAACACACACACACACAAACACACTCACAGACATACAGACACACACGGCCTAGCTTACACTAAACAGATCCAACTTACATAATAATAGACTGTGACCAACCCACACACACACCACACACACACACACACACACACACAGAGCCTTGTACTGTGTTTTACTATATTTGTGTGGTCCAAAAAATGGGTGACTTGATTTTAGGGTTAGGGGCACTTAAATGTGATGGTTAGGGTAAGGGGCTAGGAAATGTATGGCAATGACGGGTTGCAACAAATATAGGAACACACATGCACACATATACTCAAAAGTCGAGCCTAATCCCCTAACCCTAACTTCTTTCTAACCCTAAAACCAAGTCTTAACCCTTAAGACTTAAATCAATTGAAATTTATATTTGTGGGGTCAAGCATTGGTGTCCCTCCCCTGTCAGAATATTCCCTGTCGGGTTTTGGACCCCACAAATTTGGTAAAACAATCCCCCCCCCACACAAAAAATCAAGCTGATACTTAATCATTTGGAGGCTGTTTCTGTTGGCCTGGTGTCCAGGGGGCATTTTGCTGTTAAACAGGATAGATGCTCACACTCATAAATCAATAGCCAAATATCAGCTTAGTGGGAGGAAGGGCAGGGCCACACACACAGGCACACACACACACACTTTTCACCTTGCAATGCCTACTGTATCTTTTATTAGGAGGGAGATTAAGTTATTTGTCGGCTACATTTGCTCAGTGTCACAGTATAAATAATATACCACTGTCATTAGGAGTTTGTGTGTTAGAATAAAGCCACACACCTCTTATTGGCAGCTCAAAAAATGGTGCTTTAAAAGAGGTCAAATCATCAGGTGATGTCAGGTAAAAACCTTTTATCTCCTTGTATATATCATGCTCTCAAACTAACTCAAAGGATTAAATGTTCCTCTGAGAATTGAGCACATTTTCCATTCCCTGAGGCTCAAACCCATTCAAGAATTGTTAGATAATAAAAGAAATGCACCGGCCTGCAGCTAAAACAAGGTCCCGGAGATATGAGGTTTTCACCTGACAGCAGTGAAATGCTTGCCTGGAGGAGTCGGTGTACCTCTGTATAGCTTCATAAAGTTTGAGCTCGCTTTTTTCTCCAAAGTATTTCAAAGGTGATGTAGAAAATCTTTTGCACTTTCAGATTTGGACTCTGCATCAAGATCAAAACATTCCCAGACATGCTGTTGCCTCAGTCCATTTCAGCCTGTCTATCTGTGTATGGTTTTTTTTAAGAATACGGTACAGAAGATGTACGTTTCAGTTTTGCATGGTGTGTGATGTAGGAGGCTGATAGCCTCAGGGAGGGCTGCTCAGGACACACATTCCAAACTTCTGTCAGAGCCTAAATGGAGAAGACATTCAGATGTGGGTTTGGTTGGATTTTAGTGTAACAAGAAAAGAAGTGATGACACAGGGAAATACTTCATATCACTAAATACAGACCTTTTCTCTTCTTCTTTGTCCAAGCCTCTTCGTAGCAGCCTCTCCCGAGTAAAACTGTCTGATGGGTAAAAATGCTACAAGATCATTTTAAAATACATAGCCTACAGAGAAAGCCATTAGAGTAATATTCAAAAAGCCACTTTTGAAGTGAGTAGATCTCTACCTCTCTGGTCATGCTATATCTATAACTTTATTTGTATTATTTTTTGACAAAAACAAACAAACAACAGACCGTGTCATCATAGGTAAGATGAAATATTTGACATTGTAAAGAAAAAGAAATAAAAAAAGAGGCTGAGGTTTTATAGTATTACAGTGTAAAGATTCACAGTTTTCCAGTATTTTTCAAAATGTTTGGTGGCATATCTTAATGGCCATGCTAAATCTTTAAAGAGGATTTATTATGCTGCTCCTGCTCTCCCAGTCCGGGCTGACTCAGCTAGTAGGGAGGCTAAGTTAGCTGCACTGCTAACAAGCTAACCACAGCAGTAATAACATCAGTCAGGCCCGGTCCACAGAAACACGTTCATTTTCCCAACCTAATTCTTGTCTCATTTGTGGTCTGATAAACAGTATGTTCATTAAATTCAGTGCCCCATATCGCTATAGTCCAAGCTAAGTTACTGAAGCTGTGATGTCTTCAAGAGAACACCCGACAGAGGACAATAGTCTTGACCAGCACTGGGTGCTCGCCTTCAGCAAGTTGGCTGCATGAAGGGCCAGTATGTGATAAATAAGGATGATGAGGATTTTTAAAGTGTGAATCACGAAAAACTAGTAGAGTCTTATACTAAGAATATATAGCTGGAAATGAGCATAATAGGTCCACTTCAATGGATAATTCTGGTTTATTTAAACCATGGTCTTATTTTCATAGTTTGGCTGTGATTTATATTGGTAATAATAACATTGGGCCCCACTTACCAATATCTTCCTAAGCTTTTTCTTATATTTGTTCTCGAGAAAAGGTCTTACAAAAGGTCTACGTCAGATTCATGACGTGTTCTTAATCTGCAGAGTTGCTCACCCCTTTATAATGATGAATCCCATTGTAAAAGGGTGTGCCAGTTATTCCTAATTAGCATAGGAAAACACCCCACCAGTCCTCATAAATGGGCATAAGACTGCAGAGCCATGTGCACACACAGATACTGACAATAACATTTTGTTAGAGAAGTCAAGAATGCCCAAATGAAGATCTAAAGACCCCAAACCCCAATCGATGACAAACTTTAGTAGTCCTGAATTGGAGGTGGTGCACAAAGCGAACTGAACAGCCAAAGAGCTGTCATATTTAGTAGCATCGTTACTTATATTACTTACTTACTATTAACTGTTCTGTGTGATCTGGAAAAAGGCACACAACTGAGGCCAGAAAACATACTGCTAAACACAAAAGAGAGATACTGACCACTGGAGGGGGACAGGCTTGCCTAGTGTTATATGAGCTGGACAAGTGCACTACTTACAAATATGTAGAGGGGAAATACAAATCCCAAGCATGGACATAATATCGCTAGAGTAATAAGTGCAATATCAAATAAAATGATCTATTTCTGCAAAGCAAGAGTGCATTTGAAGATACTATTCAAAATACATCAGTTATTAAACACCTCAGGCAGCCTAGTCTTTGCTCTTTGAACTGGAGCACAGTCTGATATCCTCTCAGCTACACCCGTGCTCCACCTATTCAGGGTAAAGATCAGAAAATATATTAAAATATATTCACATTTCAACATTTACTTATTCAGGAAACCATGACTGAGCTTCACTTTTGGACTTTTTTTTCAGCAGCACCTGCTTCACATTCATTCATTTTTACACATTCACAAGTGCAACCTGCTCAGTAAAACCACAGACTTACTGCTGGGCACTGAGAGCTGACCTGTGCATCCACAGTCTGCTGTGGTGGTTTTTGGGTTAAGCGAATGTTCAGACTTTAAACAGATCCATGATTTTGAGAGCTTATCAGACGCCCAAAACTGTACTGCACTACGGTTGTAAGGTGAACAGCAAAAATACAGCATTCACATTGCAAAGTAATCTAGCTGTAACGTGTGCTTGCACATATTTGATTGGACACCGCAGGACCTTGCCGGATTACTTTGCGTTGTTCTAACGAAGCCTCCTGGTCTGACGCTGTTTCAAATGAATGAGGGGACTATGTTTTTTCAGGCAGGGCTGAAGGGCTTGGTCCCTGATGTAGAAACGACCATCCAAAGGTTGCTAATCCCTGGTTTCTGAGCTGGTAACACAATTTATACTTTTAGGTCACAAGTAAAAACACGGTATATCGTGGAACATATAAATCTTGATACAAATATGTGAAGATTCAAATCCATGAGGTGAAACCTGAATACTGATGATACTCTTTTTAAACAGCAGAGGGTGCAATCTTCTTTTGACTTTGCTTGTAAGTCACTCTCGTCTCGTCAGTAGCTATATCGAGGCACAAAGACATCAGTGTCACCTTTACAAAGAAAAGCAAATTCACATTGTTTTGCTGTTAATACCCTACCTCAGAAATCTTCTTGCTAGTACTAGCAAATCCTCAGCTAGCTAGCATATTAGCAGTTTGCTCCTCAGCCTCTAACTAGCCCTGTAATGGTAAACACACGCCTGTGGCATGCATCAAACACAGACCCTTATATTGTTTTTCATATATCAACACATCAGAATACACCACTGTCATCTAAACACGCCATCTCTCCACAAAAGCGGCAATTTTATCACATACAATGACCTTTCATATCTGCATGTAGAGTCCAGTGTGTGATAGGTGCCAGTTGACACAGATCAGATGTCCAACAGTGTTTCGGGTTTGTTCCTTGAGTACTCACCACAACATCAAGCTTCCAGCACCACCTAGTCCACAAGGACGTGAGACTAAATGTATTATTGCTAAAAACAATGAGCTATAATGAAAACCTCATTTAATAATCACTGGGTAGTTATTTCTGAAGGGCTGATGGTGGGAACTGTTCTACTTCCAAGACCTGAAATTTGTGACAATTGTTTATGTGTATTTATGTGTGTGTAAATATGTAAATATGTGTTTACTGTAAGTGCCCAGTCACACCAATGGCATAGGCCTTTTTCACTACAAATATGTTGACATGTCACAGTAAGAAAAACAAAATTATGAAATGAATGATGATTGACATTCACTGTCACACTGGCCCATTTACACTTTTAAGTGTCTCATATCAGGATAAAATCCAGATGAGACTTGAAGGACCAGTGTGAAGGATTTAGCGGCATCTAGCAATGAAGTTAGAGATTGCGACTAACTGAACCCGCTCTCATCGGCATTTGACGACCTAGGAATGAGAACGGGCTGCAAAGTGTGTAGCAGAAACTACAATGGCCACGAAACTTATGAATAAGACAAAAAGCCCTATCTAGAGCCTACATGGCAGACTCTATGGAAGGCGGCCCACAGAGTCTGTAGATAAAAACAGCTCATTCTAAGGTAAGGAAAACACAATGATTAATATTTTCAGGTGATTATACACTAATGAATATTATATTCGATTTGAATAGATCCTCCTAAGTGTTACACACTGGACCTTTAATACAATTTCATTTACTCTTTACGCAAAATTTTTATTGTCTTCACAGGTTTGTATTACTTTATTAATCCCACAATGGGGAAATTCCCTTGTGACAGCAGCATTTTACATGAAACAAATAATAATAAGATATAAAAAAAAAACTATGGTAAAGTGGT
>NW_023339785.1:1188763-1197047 GCF_004916995.1 Morone saxatilis
GGACCCCACAGTGTCATGTAGGGATGTGTATGTCAGTCACATAGCTCTCTCACCCACAGATCCTAAAGTGATGGAACTTATTATGGATCAGATAAACACTAGAGCAGCTCAGTGTGCCTTCTGAATAATCGTGGTCTAAATAGCTGAGCCGTTTTTCCTATCACTTGAATGAGAAAGAACAAACATAGACTGTATTTAATGTGAATAGCGACTAATTTCTCTGTAATTTTACCGTTATTATCTGTCATAATCACAGGTACAGACCATTGACACACTATATGAAGATAGATGACACATGTCCACTTCCTCCCAGTGTACAAAACTTAAACCAAAATATCCCGATACGGGCACTGTCATTTTGCACTGGTGACGTCATTTGGAGCCATAGTCTGCGCAGTAGTGATCGGGGTAGGCAGCGAAAACCCCTTTTTATAGCATCACATAACTAATTAAAAGCAAACTTAGGGAGAACTAATGAGAAAAATTAACACATAAACAGATAACACTAAAACTACCTGAAATGACCGGAACTACCCAGGAAATATTTATTTAACGTGTGCCACCAGGGGGCGATGGAGATGTTTCAGCTTCACTTTTAGGGAGGTGTCATGTCATCCATCCTTATATTTCCACAGATACATGTATCTTAGGGAGATGGATGCATTTATCTGGTTCTGTAGTTGGTTTGAACTACCAGATGTGAATCCGTTTCAAATGCTCCGTGGATGCTATCCAATACGCCCAGGATGTACAGAGTAACAAAGTTTAACATGAATCTTTGGTAAATGTACTTACTTTTGTATAGAATATTTACTTTACTGACACAATAACCTGAAGCTTAACTATTTTATGTCACTCAGACATAAAATGAAGATCTGAAATGCTGAAGCAGCACTGAGATGAGATTCAGTGCAGTAACTTGTGAACATGCTGCTCTTTCAATCTTCACTTTGCTGTTTTCCTCCACTGACTGAGGATGTCTGCATCTCCCCCCAAAGACTGACGTTTGATTTGTTTGACCTTTCAGTTTTATTTGTTGTGGGGGACAGAAATACAGCATGAGTATTAAATGTGAACTCACAACAGTCCAAACAAAATATTACTGCCTTTTCTTTTGGGGTTGCTGTTTGTATAGATATTCCTCACTTCACTGAGGGCGGTATAATATTGTATATTTCATGTCATTTGAAAGGCCTAGGTGATAGTTGCTGGGTTGAAGTGGTTTGACGCAATAATATACATCACACCATCAGAGGAGGAGATATGTGATCTGATGAGTTTGGATATGACTTGTTTCTGACAGCCTGTCACACAGTCAACTTCTGCCCTCCTCTGGCACTGACACTGCTGAGATCTGAGAACCTCACACACCTACACACACACACAGAGGACCAGTCATCCAACATCCAGCTTAGTAACACACCCTATGACTATACGAATCTGCATGCGTGTGTACATATTGTATGTATAATATAGCAACACATAAACACATTAAGAGGTGTTTGTTTTCATTTACACAGCAATAACGCCTATTCTTTACAAAACTTTAGCATTAGGGTGAATTGTCTTTGCAGGTTTGTCATATGGTGTCTTTCCTGGTTCAAGCCAAAACTCCCACATCTATTTGCTGATCAGAAACTGTAGTAACCAAGCTTTATCTTCTAGAGAGAGATTTAGAGAGAGATAGATTTAAAAATGTACAAAATGGGTGCTTCTAGCAGACATGCCTGTGTAGCACTGCTGTCACAGTGCTGTATGGTGATTTTGGCGTAGTTGCCAAAGTTAGAACTGCAGGTAACGTGACAAGAGAGCCCAGAAAGACTCTTTTCTGCTGTGGTTATACTATATAAAAGGTCAAAAGAACATAACTCTGCCCAGTTGAGCCGACATTAAGTGTTTTGTGAAGTAGTTTTAATCCACTACTGTTATGCAAATAGTAGGAGATGGTTTACCAGATAAGCAGTAGGTGGCACCAATTCTCCAGTTGGAAAACTAAAAAAAGAGGGGGCATAGCAATATGATGTAATTAAAAGACTAAACCACAAACAGTGAAAACAAAGCAGAAAACAGGATGGAAATATGACATTTGTGTTAGTTTCATGTGTTAATGTGAGAAGGGTTCCATCAGATCTGTGTGCAGCCACCATGGATGTATTATAGAGCCATGGGAGTGATGAGGAGATTCAACGGTAAAACATCTCGTTACATCAGAACTTATTCGTAAAAAGTCTTTCCATCTCACATTAACAGAATGTTTTTTCTCTCTTTCTGAATTTTGCCAATTCCAACAACCTTTTCTAATGTATGACACTGCACATCAAAATCCATTGACGGAAACACGGCTACTGACTGAGTAGGGCATCAAGCATTTGTGAAAAAAATTTATAGTGTCTCCAGAGGGAGCTGTGGGGAGTATGATAAATGTCCTCAAGTGATGTCACTTGAGTCAGCGTTAGCTGGAGCAGAAGACAGATTTTGAGAATATATCCTCATCTCTGCTGCAGGCTAGAGGCTCCAGGCTACATTAGCTGCTACTCACATAACACGCCCCAAACTCCGACCAAACTGTCGACAGTCAAGTGGGCAATGTAGAATCAGGTTTTGACAAGGAAAAAGAATGAACTTGAATAAAAAATATCAGATCTCTGATTCTGCTGCATTGATACTGCGAGCCCAACATTGTTCCTAGTGTAATGCTAAATCAGTACAGTACTTACAAATGCATTATACCTGCATTTCTCACCCCTTCTTGTTTAAATGCTGCTCTTTTTATCTGGTGTTTCTCAGAAAGGCTGGCAGTTAAGCTACACCCTTTTAGTGCAACACACATAGACTACATCACGAAGCATCACATCAGTCGGAAAAGTCAGGCTACAGTATGGGAGATGTGATGATCTAAGGAGGGAATGTGATAAAGTAGCTACTTTTCAGGAGAGCTGAATTGTGTCAAGATGCCATTGGTATCGGATTTTACATAGAAAGCAAACACGGCAGGTATTTTTAAGCTCATCATTTGCTGTCAAACACAGTGCCTTAAGAAGCAAATCACTGAATAACTTCAACTCATCACCACAGATTCAGTGAGTCTTCACCAAGCGTCAACCTCTGTGGTTACAAATAAAGCCAACACTGAAGTACCAAAAACTGCAGTTCCTCTAATGGCCACTTGAGGCTGGCTACAGAAGTGAGTCAATCTTTATAAGGCCCTGTATTAAAATGCCCAACTTTACAGCAGAAATAAGCATGTTTACAGCCTGGTACAAAAAAGCTTTTGGTCTCTATAGCTCATTTTGCTGTTCATGACAACTCACCTGTTTAAATTATATTAAAACTTAAAGTTATGCATAGTTAAGGGTGTGCCACTTTGAGTGACAGGTGGGTGCTGTCACAGGTGGCTGGTTTCAGTAACCAGGCTTCATTCAGCCTGCCTCAGCTCCACCCACCTTATCTGAAAGTGGACGGAGTAAGGACTGCCAAGATGATGGCCAGGGCCGACCACACTGAGCTTCACAGCGGCTCCTCAGACACCTGTGGCATAGGTGACAGAGACTACATCCATTTTACTGAGCCAAAACAAAGCTAAAGGTAGCTCACTTCAACAAGTAGTTGATTTGGACAAAGTTACTGTAGCTTAGTTAAAGCTTAGTTTAAGGGTTAGCAACATTTCAAATTGCAGCAATAAAAAACAACTTCACAGTGTTACTAGCAGGGTCAAGTAAGTCAGGTAAGATCCTGCATCAACCAGCATGGCATCGTTCCAGTGTGTGTAGCATGCAAATGAACAATGTTTTACTTGCAAAAGAGCAGGGAACTCTGGGTGCAGGCACCATGGAGGGAAGGTAAACATTGTTCATTGGAATACTACCCACTCTATCATGATACAAAGCTGGTTGAAAATCTGCCTTTTAAGTAAACGTGTCTTTGATTTGTCCAGGTTGAGCAAAATTACCAAACACTTACATAACCGTAATCCCACCTTCGGCTCTACACAATTCATGCAGATTATGTGCAAAGGTCCAGTGTGTAACATTTAGAAGGATTTATGGGCAGAAATGGAATATGATATTCATAGGTTTGTTTTTATTAGTGGGTAATCTGAATATAGGAGTTGTTTTTGTTACCTTAGAATGAGACGTTGTTATCTTCAGATGTTGCAGGTCATCTTCCATGGAGTCTGCCATGTTTCTACAGTAGCCCAAAAGGACCAAGCAGTGGTTCTAGAGGTGTCCGCATTTTTAACTGCGTAGTTTGTCTTTTACACTCGGAAGGGTGGGGGGGCAATGTGATCTGCAACTAAATCCTACACACTGGACTGTTAAATATGCAAGTGGGGCATTGTCTAACTAAAAATGTGCTATTTTCCATACATTTCCAGAACAGAAATCTAACTATTGGATAAAGCCAGGTTCAAAATTCTCAGAGTCATAAATCAGAAGATACTACCACTAAAATGTTTTGCCAAAAAATGTAATATATCAGGCTGAACGATATGTAAACAAACTCCTCTGTAAAAACCTTCAGAACACAGATAGGACCAAAACTGGAAGGTTTGGTGTAAGTGCTACTGACGTGGACATTTGTGGACCAGACCAAAAAAAAAAACAAATTCTGAGAAAAAGGCCTTTAAAGATATGTACAGTAAAATAGATATTACCATGAAACCTCCCTAGCTGATGACTGACAACACAATATACAAAGTGCAGTGAAACAAACACCTAAATGTGTATTCTGGGTGTTTTTTTTCCACTAGTCAAAAATCTTAAAATTGGCAGACACATTAAATAACACATTTTTTGCTTTAATGTGTCTCGCCTTAACCTCAAATAAATCAACACAAAAATGTATTTAACCTGCAGCACCACAGAGCAGAAAAAAACATCCAAACAGTTTAGAGTGAAAACAGGGGACAGGCTGCTGGTTGCCATGACTGCAGAGTTTTTTTGGCAGCGAGAGAAAGGGCAGCAAGGTTTTAGCTCTCATCAGAATCAGGTTGAAATCATTTCAGGGAATTGTCTTCTTTTTCTGTCAGCCCTCCATCCCCACGTAGAGTTGATGAACATGCATTGTGCTCAGCCTGCTGCTTCCACAGCAGTGATTGAAAGCATGTTGCATTCACTCGTGGGAGCATCAGTCAGGACGAACCCAAGACTTGAAGTGATGGCTTGTGAGTACGTATGAGGCAATCAAGGCCTTCAGTAAAATTCTTCTGTGGACTTTGTTTGCTCCTCATCAGACACTGTTCATATGTTTAGGGGGAGTGGCTTTGGAGGGAGACCTGAATGGAGGGGGTGGGATTTTTTCGGTTGGATACTTTAAAAAAGGAAATTAGAAAAAAACAATATCCCGAAAGAGGAACGAGAGGGGGGACAGACATCGGAGAGGCAGCGGGGAGCCTGACTATTTTCACGAGGTTGAAAAATACTATGTTACCCTTTAACCCTCTTTAAAACATCAGATACAGGCCTCAGTGAACATGGAGGAGAAGGTACGACCAGGGGTCTAAAGCAGGGACCCACTGCTCCTGCTGCTGGATTTAAATACAGGCTGCCAGTAATGACTGAGGCGCAGGGGTCCTAGTCTGTCCTCTAAAAGTCTCTCCAGGTGGACTATGTGGGGTTTTTTCTTTGGTTCCGCACTGCTGTTGTTTTATTATCTGTTGGAAACAGCCTGATTACTGCACAGGCCTGCAGGGAGACGTGCCCTTTCCTGCAGCTCGCACACATGTACAAGCACACACCGACACACAGATACACACACAGGCCTCATTAGAGGGATTGACACAGTAGCCTGGAGGACAACTACAGATTTAAGTCTCATCCTGTGTTTGAGGGGAAATGTGGTCACTGAAGCAGAAAATCGTAAATGAAAAGCAGCTTTATCCAGGTAAGAAAATGTGACAATGTAAAATACATGGGCAGGAACACGGCACCTGGATGCCACAGGGGTGAAAACATCCTGACCCCTGGGTGCTGGACTTTCCTCACCAGAGAAACAAAAGCATGTTTTTTCAACTTTGAACCTGGCTCAACGCTGTATTTATCCTGGTGATTGTGGCAACCAAATATACAATGATTGTTATCATGACAACCGATAACTATAAATGTTGTGACTAACTAATAAATGTCCTCAAGTGATGTCACTTGAGTCAGCATCGGGTGGGGCTTAAGACTACAACATCGAAAGGTTGGTAGCCCACTCTTCATTTATGTTTGAGGCTACATTAACCACTGCTAGAATAACACACTGAAATCTCCGACCAAACTGTCAGTGGTTGAGTTGCATTGTGGGTAATGTAGGTGCCAAGTTTTGACAAGTGAACAGGTTGAATAAAAAATTTGATTCTTAGTTTTGAAAACTGTCCACCATTATTGGTTTTCAGCTGCTGCTCACTCAGTGTTAGTCCTGCATAGAAAGTAAAGGTTCTAGCTAGCATTAGCTGTCTTTCTTCCATGGGTCCAGATCAGTGGTGGCTGCTTGAGGGACCGAGGT
This sequence comes from Morone saxatilis, assembly GCF_004916995.1. Classification (NCBI taxonomy): domain Eukaryota; kingdom Metazoa; phylum Chordata; class Actinopteri; family Moronidae; genus Morone; species Morone saxatilis. The sequence continues at coordinate 1,195,253 of NW_023339785.1, forward strand.
GAAAAAAATAAATGAAAAGGGCCACAGCTGCATGTGGTGCATTATCATGTGACTCAGACTGCAAGTATAAATGCTGCACCTCTGTGATAAAGATACACAGGAAAGTAAAGGGAGCCATTTTCTATCCTAGAGTAATCTTACTAGGTGCCATATATTTTATGGATATTTCATATTATATTTAATGCAACAATAATGGTAGAGAACTATTGATAAACTGTCCAATGAACCCAAACAGTGAGCACAAGAGATTTGGATGAATTTTGAGCAGATTATTTCTTGTGAATATTGAGAGAGATGAGTTTGACTGATAGATTCTCCGTCTGTATGATGTATTTTATATACATAATAGGCTTCTATCTTGACAGATTCTGTCTTTTCTTCAGCTATTTGGTTGTTTGAACTTTTCTAATGCAGGACGAGGCTGTTTATAGAGTGAAGGCTCTGTGAATATAGCTTGTGTTCAGTTCTTCAACATTTAGATCTTAAATAATTATCTACACTTTAAAACAGTTGAATTTAGTTTTCTTCACAGAAACAAACAACATGCTGAGATATTGTCCCACTCTCTGTCTATTTTGCTGTAGCCCTCACAGGTTGCTTGATGTGCTGCTGCATCAGTTTTAGACAGTTTGTCATGAATAAAGCAGTTTTGGTGTATTGATATAATCCAGATTTCTCTGTCTCTCTAACAACGTCCAAGCTTTATAACCATTGAATCTGTTTTTAAAGCTCTGTTTGCTGGTTGACCCATGAGGTCATACAGAGCAGAGCAGGGGATGCTGGGATGTATCCTGATTTAATCACCTTACTTAGTGTGCCTACACAACTGCTGTGCTAAATCTTCTCATATCTTGCCCTAAATTTCATCAGGACTTTTTTTAATTCTAGGAAAGACTGTTTAGCAATCCTAATTTGAGAAATGCTTCACCGGCTACACAGCCACAAGCAGGTTCAGTTGTGAAATGGAAATAATAGATCAATCTTTCAATGCTACTGCAGTAAAAAGGAGACTGGAATAAGTTGGGTAAAGCTTTCAACGACAGCTCAGCAAGCACCTGAGGAAAACTCTACAGCACCAGGAGATATAACATTGGTTTTTATTTTATTTTTCTGTTTTCATTCTCAAGGATAGTGGCAAAAAAAGGAGACTGCACGCAAACGAGTAAACACACTCACAGGTATGACATATTTCTACCGAGTGAAGGTTTGAAAGGCTCCATTTTCCTTTTTCTACACTCTCCTCTTGCTCTTTAATGTCTCCCCCTGCTCTGGCATTTTGGTGCCTGCACTGCTCATACACTCATACAAACATTCATTACTAAACCCATGGGTGGGACATGCAAAGGCCACTGTAACCATCTCCTCTCTTCAGGGTTGTTGAGGTGTCAGAAATAGTGCGTGTGCAATCACAGGGGTTGCTAATGTTGCAGTTTGGCTATTGTTTGCAGTGAAGCCCAGGGATGGCTCCATATGTGTGTGTCTTTGTGTTCTGGTGGTTCACACACACACACACACACACACACACACACCCCAACAGCGCTGCCTGTGAAGTGGAGGACTAGGCTGATCCCAGTGTCTGAGAGGGGCTTGCAATGTCAGATGATGCAAAGATGGAAATCAGAGAGAAATACCAGGAGAGCCCAGAGAGCCCTGTGGGAAGACTGAGAGACAGAAACACATCTGCACTGATACAACACAGCACCACCTCATCTTCTAACACCTCCTGTACAAAACAACAGAGATGGGAGATATTTGAATTGCATTCTGACAATGTAATAGATAGATAGATAGATAG
>NW_023339785.1:1197286-1197575 GCF_004916995.1 Morone saxatilis
GTTGGTCAGACAGTTCACATTCCCTATATATTATAATATCATATTATAATATATAATATTATGAATTTTAAATTGACAATATTGTAATTCCTTAATATAAAATCAAATACCAAACTAAATGTCAACAACAAACTATTTAATACACTTTTCTTAACTGTCAAGATTTCTTGAAGCTGCAGCAGTCAATATTATTATGTGTATAATGTGAAAGACAGACACATAGATAATTACTAGCTAACTCAGACCAACTGCAGATCTCTCAGCTCTAATGGGTTTATGGTCTTAATCT
>NW_023339785.1:1197645-1200751 GCF_004916995.1 Morone saxatilis
GGCTACCTTGTGATTGACAGGTAATTTCTCTCCTCAAATCATTTCACAAACATATTTTAGTGTACTGTTTATCTGGAATACGAGAGTGTGAACAGGTGAGCTGCCATTTTTTCCTGCTACAGACGAGTTGAAACTGTGCAGCCAATGAGACCAGCTCAACCCGCAGTACGTCACCTCTACTAGCTACTAACTATCATGGTGACAACCATAATGCTGAACTAGAGGCATTCAAATGATAAGAGTTAAAACAACAGATCGGTAGAGTGGACCTAAAGATCAGACTTCCTGGAAAATAATCTGCAGCCTAAATGAATTCACTTTCAATTTTGGAAATGATTCACACTGACTGGCTTCTCTTCATTGCAACAGCAGCAGAGGCTCATGGGTATTGCAATGTTTGGAGCTGTTCACTGTAACATATAAGATTGTTGGGGATTTAGAGTGCGGAAAATAATGTTTTAATTTAATATTATAAGTTCTTTTTATCAGCAGTATTTAAAAATAGAGGTTGATTTGATGTCTACCCTGCAGTGAGAGGCCTTTTTACACCCATACTTGATTCAGTCTTTGTGCTGCTGACCCACCCAGATCTACGATGCAGGTCTCAGAACTGCACACAAATAGTCTAGGAAGTTGCCCAGCTCGGTTTATCCATTTTGTTCTGTCAACTCTCTGGTCTTTGCATAAAATATCACACAAGTAAAGTCAAGATGATTTGTAATCAGCAACCAAAAGAATCAAAAGAAGAAATGTGCTTTTCACCCAGTGAAAATATCAGTTACTGTATGTTAGTTATGAAAGGCAAGATTTATATAAAATGTTATTTTAGTTTAAATCATTTCACATCAAAGACTGAGCTCCTCTGCCATCTACTGGTTTTATTATTTCTGTTAGACTTCTGTCTCATTGTGTGTGCATGCGGGGAAGCCTGTTTGTTTGCTGGTGTGTGACACTGTGTGTGTATGTGTGTGTCACTGAGGACTCTGGAGACACCAAAACCCTTTCAAAGGCCCAGAGTGCTGCTGTTCAAAGGTCTCCATTACCTCCCTCTCTCTCCTGTTTCCATCACATGATGTTTTTCATCTTCCAGCCTTTTCTTATTCACTCTCTCTCCTGGGGTCTCTGTGCCCTTTCCCCTTCGTCTCTCGCCCATCAACAACACAGAGACCAAACAACAGCCGCCTCTGTCTCCCACAGGCTTGAACTTCAAGCACATCATGGCTGTGACAGGCCACAGTGAGCAAGCGGCTAATGCTGCTGCTGCTAGGCATGGAAGGAACTGATTAGACAGAGAAGGATGGCTCTATCTCCTTTTATTTCTTTTAATAGCGGTGATGCTGTTGCCAAGGTGTCAGTAATGTCACTTTATTAAAATATAATCTGGTCCAGGAAGTGTCCCAATCTCAGGTTAGGATACATTATTTAGAACACTGGATGTCCGGATGTACTTTAGCAGAGAAAAGGATTTAAGGGCCTTATTGTTTTGGACTCTACTAAAGAAACACTTTCGGAACTCTGCTTTCTGTGAGATGAGAAGATTGATATCAGTCCTATATATTGGCAAGAATCTGGCAATACAATGCATATCACGAAACATAGGTTACGACTCAATACAACGTGAAACTGAAAGGAAGGCGATATATAGCAATTTTAAAAATTACGTTTACAACACTGCTATCTAGTGGTTGGGGGTTTAAATACAGAAATTGTCAGAGCGTTTTTGAGAATTGATACAATATCGCAAAATACAATGCAATATGATATTTTCCGATATTTTCTTACACCCCTAGTGTCAAAGTATGGAGCTGGAGTCAGGATGCGGTTAGCTTAGCAATTAAAGCACAAGTGTGTAGGATTTAGTGGCATAAAGTGGTGAAGTTGCATATTGCAACTAATTGAATACCGCTCCCCTTCATGTAGGAGAAACTACGGTCGCTACGAAACTCAGGAAAAACACCAAAGGCCCTATCTAGAGCCAGGGTTTGGGTTTTTCTTTGACAGCTTTAAATTTAGATACAGCTGGATGATGAAGGTGTGTGCAAAGTGCATCACAGAAATAACAATAATCCCTTGTTTGATTTTAATTTTCAACAGAACCTGCTGTCTTACCCAACACACACACACACAGAAACAACCTACAGACAAGGGTCAGCTGCTTTCCTTCACAGTCCAGCTGTGTGTGGGACAGTTGACAGAAAGTGTCTGTCCCTCCAATCAGTAAAGGCAAAAGATCAGAGAAAATCCTCCGCACAAACTTCACAAGTCAACTCACATTCCTTCCTTCTGTCCTCCTCTCCCTCCTACACTCTTTCTCTGTTTCCTCTTGCCTTTTTTTCTCCTCTCCCTTTACCTCCCCCTTGTCCCCTCCTTCTCCTGCAGCCAAAAATGTGTTTATCTCTGAGTGACTTAAAAAAAACCCAGGCTGGAATCACAGCGACTGCGATGACTAAAATCTGTCAAACCCTGGTACGGAACGCCATTTTACCCCACTTGAAAGAGACACTATTTATCAAGGGTGGTGAGGGAGGGAGATAGTGAGGGATTGAGTGAAGAAGAAGAGAAGAGGGAAGCTTAGGGAGGGTGAGCATGAAAGAGAGAGAGAGAGAGAGAAAAAAACACAAAAATGAAAAGTTTTCTCAATCAACATGTTTTTCGGGGCAAATTTGGAAACTAGGACAGAGCAGGATTCGTCCCAAAGTGCAACCCACCCACCCAGGCAGCCGCCCACCCATCACCCTGAGGCTCCTGTTCCAACTAGAGGGATACAACAAACCAACAGCAGGCCCTTTAAGGACTAACATGGAGGGAGGGAAGGGTGACTGCTGGATTCAGAGCTCCAGGGATCATCGAGGAAAGGAAAAAATAAATTTTTTTAAAAATGGAATTAACTATCTGGTGGAAGTCATTTCCAAACATACTCTAAGTACATACAGATTGAGGAATACACAGGTACTGTGATGTATAATTAAACGCAATTTCTATGAAGTAATAATGCATGTCAGTTTAATTTGAATAAATTACACCAACAATAAGTTATAATTTAAAATGTAATTAACTAATAAACTAAACTAATATGAGCCTAATTAAAGATCCAGTGTGAATCATT
>NW_023339785.1:1200985-1201354 GCF_004916995.1 Morone saxatilis
TCCTAAATGTTACACACTGGAAAGGTCAGATCCCCTGTCTACTCCAATGGACATAACCTTTCTAGGATGTCTAGATCTAAGCCAATCACAGTGTTCCTTTAAAGTGGATTAGTAGTAGAACCACACACCCCCTTTTCAGCAAAGCATTTCAATCAATGAATCATATTGTTAAAGTTCATCATTTGTGTTTGTGTAGTTTAAACTACTTAGACATATCAATGGAAAAAGATAAAAGGATAGGAAATACCGTTTTCAGTGACTGTTCTGATTTCCTTATGGCACAATCAGTTTATAACGCATCCCACTGATTATGTACAAAGAATATTCAATCCAGGAGAACTTGAATATTGTTTTCTGTAAATAATTAAA
>NW_023339785.1:1201425-1201884 GCF_004916995.1 Morone saxatilis
TGTCCATTGGAATGGACAGAAAAATAACACATATTAACCTATTATAACAATTGTTTTGGATTGAATCGATGAGTGCACTTTGAGTAGAATTCCACCATTACAATGTTTGTGTTGAGTTTGGAACATAATTGATTTCTGAATGGGTGAACAAAATTGAAAATGTAATTCATTCAAGTAAGAGAGTCATTTCGGTCAATGAATCTAATTTAAATGGTCCTTTTTGCTTTCTTTGATGAGATGCGTTGATGAGCCTATTTGGGGTATTTTAATCTCACCTGCAAAATTCATTTTCTTTTTTAAATGGCTCAACATTTTCTGAGAGTGAGATGAGAACATTTATGGATTTCTTCATTTTCATTTTCAATGCTGAAACCACTGACTGTATATACAATGGACAACATGACAACTCCCCAAAAGTGAAGTGAAAACATCTTAATCACCCCCTGGAGGCTGACTGCA
>NW_023339785.1:1201984-1207714 GCF_004916995.1 Morone saxatilis
AAATAAGGCGCCATGAATGATATTTGCCAATTGGATGCTTAAGGGAATCAGCTTCTGATAAGGCTATATCGAGGATATTTTGGCTTAATTTTTGTACAGCGGGAGGAGGTTCAGATGCATTGTCCATAATTATTTATAGCCAGTGGTTTAAACGCAGTTCACTATAAAAATGGAAATTCTAACAAAATTTTGATGTTGCATCAAATGATTTCTTTCTAGGAATAGAATGAGAAGATCATTATCAATCTCATGCCTGGATGCTATGTACACAGCTGGAGTCTGAATGTGGTTAGCCTAGCATATCATAAAGACTGGAAGCAGGGGGTAATAGCTATAGCTTAGGTCTCTACGAAGTGAACTGACCAGCACCTAAAGCTCACCAATGAACAACATAGTAATTCCTGGGATCTTCTCATTTCATTCCCAGAAATAAATCCTTTCATGCAACATTAAGACATTGTTGTAATATCCATTTGTAGAGTAAATTCTGATTAAACATTGTTAATGGTCTTCCATACTGTGCTACTGAGAACGGCTTGTCTGATACAGTACATTGGGTACAGTCTGTTTTGGTTTATTAATTTTCATGTCACAACGTACCTCATGTTTTACAAGTATGAACTTGTCTCACAGGCCGCCACAGAATGAAAACTCTATTGCATGGCTTCGACAAAGGAAAATAAATCTTGATCATTAAGCTAGAGGAAGGGCCACAGGATAATTCAAATCAAAAGTGCTCCCATAGGAGAGGATGAATGTGTTCTTATTGACTGAAAGTGGCTTAAACAAAATACGCAATGATTTGATGACAGTTTGCTTTTTTCATTCTTTGACTAGCGAGGCAAAAATGTAAAATTTGTCCTGAGTGTGATGTTAGGTCAGCATTAAGTACAATACATTTGACACATCCATATTTGTTAGTTATCCTCAAACTGTCTACTGAAGTAACTTTTGAGGTGTTTCTCTCTTCAGTGTGGCGAGAAAAACAAGGCAAGCTTATTACAAATGTGATATTGAGATAAATGACTCATATACGACTGGAAATTCAAAAGACACACACACACACACAGAGGGAACATACATAAGTTAATCAACACCGCACAAATAGACATCAGAGGCTTGTTGAATATGCAGTGGTGTTTCTGTTTCATCTTTCACCCGCTGCTTTCAACTATCTCTACCACAGTTTCAAAATCTGGCACAACTTCAAAAAACAGCAGAACGTCTTGTCCGTTGTGTTCTGTCCCTGTATTTAATCAGAAATCAAACTTAATTTGTGGCCTATCAAAGTTCAAAGACTAACTAATGTTGGACAGAGGCTGCAATGATCACCGTGCCCCGTAATATCTTGGATTGAATGAACTGTGTGATTTGGATTAGTAATTTCAATAAAATATCCAGGACACTGCATTTGTCAAAAAGAATATTAAGTATGTATGATTGTTAAACAATCCAAATCTCTGTTTTTATACAAACTTCCTGCAGTTATTGTGTTTACTGTTTGGGTTCATTTTGCAGTTTATCAGTTGTTCTCTACTGTTATTGTTATGCATTGAGTATAATAGGAAATATAGAAATATAGGAATAGGTATAATAGAAAAGGTGTCCCTTAAGGAAACAGGTTGAGAACCACTGCTCTAGAACAATACAGCACTTTGGTCAAGACTGACAAATCTCAACATATATTGGCATTTAGTACAGATATTCATGGTGCCCATACCAGTGGAGGAATCCAAATTACTTGATGTTTTTCTCCATTGCCACAATTAGTTCAAAGTTTCCAATTCTCCAGCAAATTATCTAAACATCTATTAGTATCTCAAAGACCACTTTTTTTTAATTTTATTTTATGTTTGATTTGGAGTAATTTTATTGATGATGATTGTCTTGTTGGGAGTAAGATGTCACAAAGTTTTATTTGTTGGTTTCATTGTTTTTAGCCATGCTAGCAGGGGATGGCAAAGTTGGTTGGTCAGTTCACCACTTTGGACCAGACTCTCAGTAACTACTGCATCGATTGCCATGAAATCTGGTACAGATTATCATGGTCCCCAGAGGATAAATCCTGCTAATCCTACTGTTATCCCCCGATAGTCCACCAGGTTAACATTTGTGGCTTTGAGTAAAATGTCTCAACCTTCAGCTGGAGAACCATACAATTTAGTGCAGATAGTCTATGTAAACTGCCCTGATTTTTTCTCTAGTAAAGTCATACTTTGCTTTGTGACCAAATACCTGCAAAACTAATGACATTCCTATAATCCTCAACTGTACTTTGTGGTTAATGGTAACTAGCAAAGGTAAGCGTGCTATGAATGCATGTTTTAAAAATGAATAGGTTAATTCATTTTTAAATTGTATGTATGAGCAACCTGTCTTGGAGTTGTTTCTTTACAAATAGCATTAGAGCCTCATAGAGATGCTAGCATGGATGTAGACCTGAAGTCTTGTTTTATTGTTGTGTATTTATTGTATTTTGTTTGTGTTTTTTTAACTGGCTGATTTTTTTTGTCTCATTGTTAGTTTTGTTGACCTGATATATTTAATCAAGATTTACCCGTGGAAGGCCCTGTGTATCCTTACTTGGAAAAGAGCTGAAAGAATGTTTAATATTGGTATTAATATTTTAGGCTTTTTTACATCCACTGCATTTATTATTACTTTGTTGTGTTTTATTGTAGTTTTGTTCTTGGATCCACTAGTGGAGCTGTGGCTCACAGACACACAGGCCAGAATGCCTGAATGTCTGAGCAGCTGAACTAGCCCTAACAAATACAATAATTCCCTCAATTTGCATGTAATATGGCTTTAATATGCAATGTCTTGCAACAATACCCTCTGGAAGAGATTATTATTGGTGTGATTAAAAAATAGTGTCTGCTGCATATGCTAAAGAGGAAATGGATGCCCCCAGGTAAGGAGTGTAACTGTAGCGTAAATAAAGTTGTAAATACAGTCATGTGTTTTAATTGTCCCTACTGGAAGAGCGGGGGCAGAACATATGCAACACTGATCTGACCATCTGTTGGACCTACAACTGATACACACACACACACAGGGAAAGAGGGAGAGGGTTATCATAGGTGCAACAGATTGTGTGTGTGTGTTCAGGTGTGGTCAGGCTCCATACTAATTTGCTAATTGTACCATAATGTGTAATGGGAAATGAATGCAGCCTAACATACTGACCCCTCAGGGCTTTCAGCCAGTGAGTGACAGAGACATACAAGGTACACACACACACACACACACACACTAAGCTTGAGATCACACCACAGCCTTGATTGTAATTTGGTGGATTGATAACATAATGATCATTATCTGCTGAGTAATATGTCCATTGGGGCCTGTAAAGAAATGATTACGGATATGAATATAACCACTGTTTGAGCCATTAGCTGCATTGAGGTAATGACATCACAGAGCCTTAACAGTGTATTGTCATACACTGCCTACAATAATACTGTAGTATGCTTACTCAACAGTTTCCAGAAATACATGTCAGCTTCCACAAGGACGTCACAAGGAAAATAAATAATTTGTTACACTCTTAAAGATGGAATGGCATTGCTTTACTTGATATTCAATGAGCAACCCTGTCTCATAAATTGTTTTCATAATTACGTTGTTTTTTTTATGTATATGTTTTATGTGTGTATATGTATCCAGAAAGATCCTTTTGTCTCGATGTTATGGATCTGTACCGGATCACTTGTAAATGTAATCTGTCAAAGATTCAGTCTGTAATCTTCTGCATACTGTCCGTATGTTTGACAAACTTGTTACCACCTTGGACAGTATTGTGTTTTTCTGCATTTATTCCAGTGTGAGGTGCAGGAGGAAGGCCCAGCAAAACATCAGTAACCATAGCCACTGTACACTCAGACCAACACACACACTCACACTACAGCTGCACCTCTCACTCAACATTGAGACTGAGTGAGACTTGCACAGACTGTTGGGACGTCGACTAGTACTGCTAGTGTGGTAGAAGTCTTTTGTCTGCAGAAAACTTTACTCAGGGTTCAGATTGAAGAAAATAATGTTTACTTAAGCTTCAGAAGAATACAGATGGTTATAATGAACATCCATGCAGCATGGAGAGAAACACACATACATGTTGTATCAGTACTTCTCTGACCTCTGTCCTGAAGGCAGACAATGTATATTTTTTTATTATGTCTTTAGATGTTACTTAATTAATCTTTTGCACTAGAGCTTGAAGCATTTCATTGCCAGCAATTACTGCCCCTCCTGTAATTGTGCATTTGACAAATAAAAATCTTAAACATTGCTGTAATACCCCTTCAGCTACATTAAGATTTACTCTCTATTAGAATATTAAATGTAATAATTTAATAAGCCTGCTGGTGGGACCGATCACACACAGACACATTGCTAGAAACACCTATAAAACTATTGTTTTCCTTAGAAACTTATTTGTTTATTTATTTATTGTTAATATTTCCCACGTATTTTACTGATTGAATCAGTTTGGACTGAATGTCTTCTTGAAGTGTATCTTCTGGAGTAAAATAAATAAGAATGTAATCAAGACTGTTCAGTCCCACTTCTTGATTGGGTTCTGATCAAACATTAATGTCCAAGTCTGAAGTATTTAGCCTCTCATGAATTATTATAATAATTTTAGCAATGAGGAAGACATCTAAAACAGCATTAAGGTCATTAAAAGTCCCCTAAAAAACCACAGAAAATGATTGCTTTGATAAATATACAAGACAGCGACCCATTACCATGGGCAGTAGTAGGTGCAAGTCCACCACTGTGGCTATACAGGAATATTGATATCTGTACTAAAGTGGCTGATGTTTATCTGTTGTGTCCTATCAATTTTGCACTGGCACACATTGCCTGCAAATACCGATGTGCTCCACGCAGCAGCACATACAGTGACCGGCTGTTCTGCTCTGCATCTCACATCTAGGATGAGAAGAGAAATAAACTGAGCTGCAACAAGGGAGAGATGCTTATCTTTGTAGATTTATTTGTTTCCCTGGCACTAAAGCAAGATTAAATAACAATAAAAAAATTGGTGCATCCCTAATGAGCATGCTAACATGCTCTCAACAGTTTGATGTTAGCAGGTAAAGTTTATCATAGTTACCATGTCAGAATCACACTGAGGTTGAGACCATGGGACAATATTAAAATTTTATGTCACCGTTAACCTGGCCAAAATAATTGCAATTCAGAAAATTATCACGATAATCGTCTAAAATGTACTGGAACCACTCTAGCTTACATTTTGCTGAGAAACAAATATATTTTTTGCACTACAGAAAACACCTCCCAGACGTTCTTTAGTTTAGATTCCATTGTATTTTCACACATCCAGTTTAACCTCCTTTGTTGGGAATACAACGGGCAAGCCGAGCCTTCAGCCATGATGACAGGTTTAGGATTTTGGAAACATGCATGCTCCTCTTTGTAACAATTCACAAACAAATCAGGAAATCAAGACTGTACACTAGCAAGCTAGACAGCTCTTTCAATCACTTGTGGGGATATTCATGATTATTCCGAGAATGCAAACTCACCATGATATATGTTTTTTATCACAATACATGATAATGTCATATATGGTACCATCCCAAGTAAAGATGAAGATAAAAGAGATATAGTCTTTTTACAGTTTTTTACAGCCGCTAACATCTTTTTGTCCAATCTGTAGTCACATTTTCAAAACTCTAAACACAGTTAGCCCCACAT
>NW_023339785.1:1207814-1213786 GCF_004916995.1 Morone saxatilis
CCCTTGAACCAAACACAAAAAAGGCAACTGCCTTTGCTAGTGTATAACAACACTAAAGCCAGGCAGCTAGTGAAGGCTCTGGGTTCAGCGACAGTTCGTGAGGATGACTAATTTTACTGCACTCAGTATAAAGGTTGCATACAGTAGCCACCTCAAAACAGCCAGATCAACCACACCATCCATAAAACACATTCACCATAGATAATTCTCAGTTTCTTATCATTAAATTTAAGTCCAGACATCCTAGAAGTACCTCTGTTATTCATGCATCCTCCAGCAGTGGTTCCTGCAACCCATCTGCCTTCATACAGGGAGGTCTTCCACTGACAAGAGGAGTTTCCATCTAAGAAGTCGGGGCACAGGCAGCAGATGTCGAGATCCGAGTAGAACCTACAGAAGTCTTCCAGGGTCATCCTGTTGACATCAGAGATTCATTTTGATCATATTTAATTTGATCAAATGTAATCTTTTATATTCACAAACCTATATGTACCTATCTTAATAAATGCAAAGAAAAGCGACTTACAGCTCCCTCCCTGTATTTGTGAGAGAGTGACAAGCAAGCCAGTTCCACAAGGTGTTTTGTGTCTGAAAATATGTTTACAGTCCTACTGTCCTCCATAAGACATCTGACCCTCTAACACAATATGCCTGTTGTGTTTCACTTTGCATCACACTAAAAACGCAAATATATTCTACCCACAGAAATAATGTTGTTTAAAATCTAACATGCCTCAATACAAATATGTGATATGTTTTATATTATAATGCTGCAAGAGTAGAAGTTTTCTTGTTGTTATCATTATATAGCATAATTGTGAATACATTTTAAATACATCACAAATATCCACTAACAATAATATAATATCCACTGTTTTGTTGTTACTGTAAAGGTGTAAGTGGGATAGAAATCACTGAAAAGTTTCTTGTATTTGATGACCTTTCCTTACCAAAACTCTCCATCATCATCCACTGAAAGGCAAATTTCACGATCTTGTACACTCACGGTTTGCCACAGAGATGACCTTCAAGAAAGTTTGACATGTAGAGGAAACATATTTTATGATTCTGAGTGGTTTTCAGCAGTCAGAGGCAAGTTACAACACATATGTCCTGAGGCTTAGAGACAGTGTATCTCAGCTTTCTACTCAGCAAATATGCAAATACAGTGCAAAGGATTTTGTGGGGATAAAAACTTTTTAAGCTGCCTTTAAGGCATGACATTGCATTGCTTCATTGGCAAAACAAGTTTAAAATGAGGGAGAGTTTTGACAGGTTTAAATACTTCTCTACAAATGACCTTTGTAGTTTTACCTGTGGGAATATCACTGAGGAGATTATATTTTGAAAAAAGTAAAAACACCTGGCTGTTAGCAACCTATTGGCTTTCACAAGTGGTCAAATGCATCCTTAAGAAATGTTGGGAGTTGTTCTCACCGATCACTCCAGTCTCCCTTCCACTCTACTTTTCCCCAGGGGTTCCACAAACGCACCAGCTTTACTACTTTCCCTTGGCTCATCACCTGACCAGCAATCATCATGGGAGACAACAACGTTGTTATGTACCATACATGAAATACAATAAATTATTCAAGAAATCATTTGCAAAGATACACTGGAAGCTTAACAGCTGCTAGCATTATGATCAGCATCAGTGTTTTAAGAATTATGTTCAATTCCTAAAGCAGTATTCCAAGTGTATTCTTCACCTGTTTCACACCCGTCACAGTGTAGGCATGGCCTTGGACCAGTCCATTCGGCAATACAGTGTTGGCAGATGTCTCCTACAAGCCAAAGACATTTATCATTGCTAAAAGTTAACTGGACTACAATTAGAAATTACAGAAATATAAAAGCAATGTGGTTTATGTGTTGTAGACACAAATTTTGTGAAGACTCCAAAATAAACTGGATTACACTGTGTGACAGGAGCTGTGACAATGAAAACGTTTCATTGCAAGGCTTGGGTAAGCTTTAAGCAATCTTTTGTCATTTTAGGAAAAATGCTTTCTTTGCAACAAATCTTAGCTTGTCTATCTTAGCTTTGTACAAATACTGAAAACGGGAAGCTTTTGACCATGGATGTACTATAAGACCTGGAAACTGGACCTCTAGATGCCACACATTCATTTGCAGTTTTTTACAGCCGCTAACATCTTTTTGTCCAATCTGTAGTCACATTTCAAAACCGGAAACACAAGTTAGCTCGGTCTGTTCATACCATACAATTAACACAATTCATGTTGTTTCCACAGAATATGCAGTCAATTAACCCATTTCTACAATGCTAAGTTTTTCTTTACGTACAAGCTCACCCAATACCAAAACTATGGATGTTTTTTGTGTTATTTACAAATGCTTACACACAACATGTCAGAAATAAAGACCTTATGATCAAAACCTTAAATATTGCATAAAGCCTCTACTTCTGCAACAAAAGAAGTTCAAAATATTGAAACAGCTGATAAGCATTTCTTAATGAACATATCAATGAAACATTGAGAAATAGCTGATTTATTGTAATTTGGGTAAAATAGATCAACCACAGCTAATTCCAATCTCAATCAGAGACATAGCCAGGTGTGGAAGTTATTTCAATTACATGCAATATACAATGCAGTATACTGTAGAAGGGAACAACACAGATGAGGAGAGAAAGAAAGAATAATGTTTGGACAAGAAAGATGAATAATTGGGCCAGGGAGAGGAAGAGGGCCAAGGAGAGGAGTAATTGGACCAGAACCAGGGAGAAGGAGAGGCAGGGGGAGAGTAATAAGAATGCGTGGTGGTGTTCAAAGGAGAGCTGTTTTCACTAATGAAATAAGAGCAACCATCAAAGATCATGTGATAAACCATGGTCTATCAATGAGACAGGCTGGTGAAAGAGTCCAGCCTAATCTCAGATGGTCTACCGTGGCTTCCGTTATCTGGACTTTTAAACAAACCAACAGGTAAGCAATTACAGTAATTTCACATGGGCTTCCTCTGTCATTACAGTAAAGTTGCTATCTCTCATAGTAACTATAGGCCACCAGTCCCAATGCAAATACAGTATGTTGTATTTTTGTTCCTCTAGGACGCAACGTCTTCCTTCCTCTGGGGGAAGAGGAAAGCTCCTCAGTGAAGACCAAGAGCATGCCATTGTAGGACTGGTCATTGCTGACAATGCAATAAAACTGAGAGAAATTCAGACCAGAATTGTTGAGGACAACGTGGTATTTCACAATGTGGAAAGCATTAGCCTGACCACCATTGCTCGGGTCAAGGAACACCAATACGTCCAGGTATGGTATCTATCCAATATGTCTTGTTCTATACTGAGTTTTATAATTTGTTGCTCTACATGTAAACATGAGTTACGGTACTGATACTTTCAATTCAATTCAATTTCATTTGTATAGTGCTAATTCATATAGACCGAACTCCTTATAACATTACAGAGCCCAAACAGTTCCCCACCATGAGCAAAGCACTTGGTGCAAGGGCAAGGAGAAACCCCTAGGACAGATCTTCAGCTCATCTGTCTCGACCAGTTGGGGGGAGATAGAGAGAGAGAGAGAGAGAGAGTGTGACTTTTTTTTGTTTTAAGACACTGAGCAAGTTTGTAGCGATTTAATTAGTAACTAACTGTTAATGTTATCCGTCATCCATCGTATCGATAAGTCCACCAGTATTTGTTTTTGTGAAGTTGGAAGTTATTTATTCTGTGTTTTGAACAACGAGACTGTGTCATGTAACACTAATAAATAAACTAAATGTTCAGTCTCCTTGCTGGTTGTTCAGACATATTTTTTCTGTTAGCATTTAACAGGCTGCTATAGTCATCTCTTAGATATTTCACTAGATAAGGGAAACTTAACCTACTATCTCAAATAAATTTCATAGCAATCCATCCATTAGCTGTCGAGACACTTCACTCTAAACCAAAGCAGCGGACTGACCAACCAACCAACCAACCGACAGACAGTAATTTCCATCTCTACATGTAAGTATTCAGTCTCTCATTAATAATTCTACAATTTCTTGGCAGGCTGGAGAACATTGAGCAGTGTTAAACCCACGGGGCGTTAAAGCATCCCCGGTACCAACGAAGGATGATAATGATAAAATATAGAGTACACTTTGGTTGAATGCATCGATTAGACAACTGCTGACATATGATCCATACATCAGTCTATGCCTCGGTTGATACAGTGCAGTTTGTGTGTCTGAAGGGACACGTTGTTGTATGTTGCTCCACTGACCTGAGGATTAAACTCTGAATCCTGGCATGTTCTCCACTCTGGCAGATTAGAGGAAGCGGCTGTAAAGCATCGTAGCCCTCGGCCTGTCTGCATTAATGTTACATCTCCAGCACCTTACGCTCACCATTACTAATTAATCCAAATCATGTTCCACAGTACTCGAGCGCTTAGGCCCCCCCCCCCCTTNNAGGCCCCCCCCCCCCGACCAGCCGTCCTTAGAACGGGTAGAGAGAGAAGAGGCTGCCCGGCCCCTTCCTGAATAAAACATCCTAATAATTCAACTTAAGCATTTAGCTAATGCATTATGCATGAAAGTGAAATCAGTCCAGAGGGCAATGGAATCAGGATGTTGACAGTGTGTCTTGCCTGTTTCTCTGTGTGTGCACATGTGACCATGTGCTTGTGTCAGTGTGTGTGCTCTGATTTATTTATCAGGAATATTTAGTGGAAGTGTGTGAGGCAGCGTGGAGCAGAGAAGCAGCAAGGAAACATTAACAGTCAGTAATGTACCTTGTGTTTCGGGGGCCTGTTTTCCTGTGCGCAGGGGTATTTCTTATTCCTGTTCCCACAGGCAGCGCAATTTCATGCAGAGATGTTTCCTTCACAGCTACGAGGGGGATGGACAGTGAGGGGGTGTTAGCTTCAGTTCCTTAAGAATCAAAATAACAACACAACCTAGAAGCATTTACATGTTTGCCCTGTTGGAATGGCCACAATACTTAGAGATGACTCTACAGCTGATGAGTTTACAGCAAAAAGCAACATTGCTGATGTACTCATATACAGTAGGAAGGGAAGTGTGCAGGTGCATAAGCATGTGCTGTAATGTCAATAATCTGGTGAAAGGTGGAGACACTGCCAGCTCTAGGCGAGATCTGAGAATTCATCGCTGGAGAAACTCCAGTCAGCATGTATATTACAGGAATTAAACTATGTGTTGGTTGTTTTCGTTCAGGCCCGGTGGATAGGTTTCCATTATTACTGCTGGCTGAAAAATACCAGTATGTACTTCAATTTGTTTATTAGGTTGCATTCAGTTAGTATTACTGAGGTGTATTTACGTGTCCACAATGATGCCACCAAAAAGAGGTGGACCGCTGACAGAAACTGAGAATCATAATAATCTTTAATGATTTATTTTCACAATCCAAAGAAAAAGGGGTTTGGAGGTTTGCTAAAAGCACTTATGTTTAATTAACAGTTACATTACAGTGTGACATATGATTTAAATAATTCATTTAGGTTCCTAATGTACGAGCATTAGTATAAGTATAAAGTCATGTGCTGTACATCGAAAGACTAAAGACTGCAGATGGCTACAGGTACTTCGTTTTGATGTGTAAATCACTGTAATATACTGTATGTAATGAAGGTGGCAAAACCTGATGTTTTCTTTCTTTTGCAAGTTTGTAGGGGTTTTACTGTGCACCTCAAACAACACACAATATAAAAATTGTGCTGTGCATGGTGGTCTGAGCAGTGGGCTAGTTGGCAACGGCCCAGTGTTGGAGAAGCTACTTTGAAAAATTGCAAGCTACTTCACACTGGAAGAAGATGAACTACAACAAAGCTGCCCTATACAGAGACATCTAGTTAAAGCTTAAAAAAGTAGTTAAAATAAAGATATTTTAACTCAAAAACTTTACATTATTGTGGCACATTAGCTAAGCATTGACTAGAAATATCTAAAGGTGACATTATTTATTTTTATATCTGTCTTTTATCTGT
>NW_023339785.1:1213805-1217726 GCF_004916995.1 Morone saxatilis
CTGTATTTATTTTTTTCACTCCAACTTGCTGCTGTGACGAGTGAATTTCCCCATTGTGGGATGAATAAAGTATAATCTAATTTAGAAATCAGTTTTTCCAAATACATGTAATTTTTCATTGAGCCTAAATTTGGCCAAAGTTTTTAACACGTTATTTTTAAAATGTATTTAAATTAACGGATTCAATTTGACAATATTTAACACCAACCTGGGATGGCCAGGCACCTCTATAGATTCAGCCCTGGTTGCATGTCCCTCCCCATCTTTTTCTCCACATGTCCTGTGATCTCTCTACAGATATGTATATATATCTGTCAGATATGTAATGAATAAAATGCCCCAAAACACAGTTTTCCAAAAAGATCCATATGTGATGAAATGTTAAAGACACAATAAGGTTGGTCCTTTCAAACGTATACTTTCTTGTTCAAGGCATCTTTACAATAGTTAGTTATTACTTGTTTATTTTTTCCTACCAAAAATCAGTGTGTGTGTGTGTGTGTGTGTGTGTGTGTGTGTGAGTGAGTTCCCTGCTGTCACTTCAGGGTCACAGACAACTGCCATCTGGTCTTGACCGCACCACTTGGGATCTCAGCAACGCCCCCCACTCACACACCAAGCCACTTTTCCATCAAGCCTTCTATTCATCCAGTCATCCGAATATCGCCCCCGTCCCCTCTGGTCCCCCTGTCGCAGCAATATATGGCGTGGCCATTATCAACATGTTTTTGTCAGAGCAGTCCATCTAAATGAGTCCCAGTGGAACTTTGGCATGATAAAAGGCTTCGAAAACCTCCGTGGGTACATCTGTCACCCGTTTTCTAGAGTTACAGTGGCTATGTGTTCGAGTGTGTGTGTGTGTGTTGGGAGAGTGGTAGGAGGAAAGAGAGGTAGGAGGAAAGAAAGATTCTTATTTGTTGGAATACATCCAAGCCATTATGTGAGCTGGGGCATGTGTGTGCATGCTGTGATTATATGCAGACGTGCCCCTGGGTGCATGCTTTTTCTGTGCAACTGTATCAGTGTGCAGATATCTGCACAAATGTGTATGTATATGTGTTTCTGTTAGGATCTCTGTCAGAAATGGAATAAAATATTCATAGTTACGTTTTCATCAGTGTATGAATCACCTGCAAACAAAAATCTCTGTGGTTTTGTTACCTCGGAATGAGCTGTTTTTATCTACAGAAGAAGCGGGTTTGCCATTTTTCCTCAGGAGCCCAGAATGGACAAACCAAACACTGGATAGGACCTTTCGTAAGTTTTGCAGTCACCATAGTGTACCTTACACACTTGGAAAGCTGAGTAGTATTCATATGGTTGCAATATGCAACTACACCACTAGATGCCTCTATATTCTACGCACTGGTCCTTTCAGCACAATCCACACAAAGAAATGTTACTCAGACAATTCTGGTATCTGGTACGGACAATGTACATTTGATATCATTAGAGCAAAATGTGTCAAGCTCGTACTCGTAAATACAGCAAGACTCGTATCTAATAAATATAGCAACGTCTGATTAACACATATAAATTTCAGACCTACTGTTAGTACCACCCACTTACTTGTCAAGCAACGCCCATGTCTGGTCTAGACAATTGTATAAGCATCAAGTCCATATGACATATGACTGCTTTCAGCAATAAATTGTACCTGGATACGTAAATATATAATATTAGGGACAATAACAATGATCATTAAAAACATCTGTACGGTACAGATGTTACATGCACATTATTCACACTCATGAGAAAAAAAAGAGGAAAATAAAGGTTAAAGATTAGAATCAGGTCAGAGTATTAATTTCTTTATAAAGTTCAGTATCAGACTGTTAAAATAGGATCTCCAGGGATGCCAGCTGTTGTCATTGCTTATTTAATCCTGGAATTTATATGAGTTGATCAGAAGTTGCTATATTTATTAGAAATAAATTTTTTTAGAACAATGTTTTTGATCAAGAGAATAAGAGAAATAATTATTAAATAATAATCATTTTTAAAATAAAAGCTACTATATTTACAGGCACAGATATTGACACATCTTACTTGTTTGATACTCATAAAAAGTATATTGTCTATGCAGAGTATATCCCAGTATTCAAACAATCCAAATAATGGCGTACTTACTCATCCCTATTAAATAGACACTCCCTGATTTTCTTATAGCATTTAACATAAAGTCTGGTCAAAATCCACTCTTGTAAAAAGCTTTATATTACTGTCATGGTACTATCAGTGTTAAGCAGAGTGCAATCTGTACATAAGTAAACATGAAGCAGGCCATTCAATAACTGGCTTTATCAGACATGCAGTCCATTCCAATGGCTGCATGTGACAGATTCTCCTTGCATTACAATACTGCAATATTGCTTCTGCAAACACATAACAGTGATTGTGCCCAGTCCATTCAAATCAACTCAATTCTGGGTGAAATTCTACTGTCAGAAATTCTAGTGTGGACTTCTATAATTAGAAGGTTTGGTTAAGGGTTAAGCCCGTGCATGTAGTTGTGAGGGTAGGTGTTAAGGTTGGAGGGAGTGAAAGTAACAGAAGGCCCTCACAACTATAGAAACACAAACTCTGTGTGTGTGTTGGAAGTGACAGTCACAAAGAGCCTCCGTCAACCCACTGCAGTCAATTAGAGGCTCAGAGCCCCGGGGGCGACACTCCACGACTTACAGTTCACATCTCCACCTCCGCTCCTTCCTCACCTCCCTCCATTCCCCTCCAACTAAAACCTTTTTTCCTTTGGTTCTTTCACTTCTCTGCTGAGCACTGTGACAGCCACTGGAGTCAGGGACTTTCATCCAAAGCGTCACCTGTCACTGCCATCGACTTGCTTTCTGTTGTTCTACCAGAATGAGGGAGGGAAGGAAGAGGTGGCGCAGGGAGGGTGGAAAGGAGAGAGTAAGGAGGAGGCTGACATGTTGGGTGATGATAAAGAACATGAAGAGGAGCACAGTGACACAGAGTAAAAGAATATGTGATTTGAGGTTACATTTACATTGTAGACATTCAGCTGACGCTTCTATTCTGTTGACTGACTTACAATGAATGTAGCAGAAAAATAAGCTTCAACCACTCTGTCTACAAAGTTACAGGAAGCCTGTAATAAGGAAGCACAATGTTAGGCCTTACAGCATTCTACCATGTGGGCACGTGAACTTCCAGGAGAAGAAGTAGGTGTAGGAGTGCAGGAATATGTATTTGAGACTACATTTTTTCAGGGGATCTACCCTAAATGACAAGGATTTCAGGTGACATCAGTGTCCCAGTTCTTGAGCCGTCAGAAGACGGAAGGCTTGTGGACAAAACCTACACTTCATCCACAAATGACACACTGCAAAGGATTTACCTCATCATCGAGGGCAGTTCCTGCTCCAAGCTTCACAGAGTCCAACAGTAATTATGTGTTCAGGCAGCCTGTACCATTTCTCCATAAACTGGTTTCTTCAGTTCCTCCTGGAGGAAAAAGAAAGTAACAAACAGCGAGTATAAAAACAACTTGTAGGCCAATAATAAGAGGATGAAAAGAAGTGAAACAACAGCTGGCTAACACTGGCTTCTGGTTAATATGTTGATGTGGCAGTTTGGTATAGGGAATACATTTTTCTGTCATTGCTGTTTGTGGCTGTTATTCAATATCCTAACATTAAGCGAGTGACTGTTACAAAGTAAACTAACTTTAGAGAGTTTTACATAGCAATTTGTAACTAACTAGGTATACTAGACTGAATCAAAGAACGTTCTTCAAATAGTGTTGTTGCGATGGAAGAGTGCAGTACCTTTCGCTGCTCAGATGTCAACAGAAACATGCGCCACCATCCTTTCAAGAAAAACCAATATCATCCAACTGCAGCCACCCCAATGGGCCGTCTCGTGCTGTCGGGCGGGTTCGCCCGTCCGCTGACTGGAACC
>NW_023339785.1:1217766-1223256 GCF_004916995.1 Morone saxatilis
TAGGCGTTCTTGTGTCATGACGGGAACGCCCAAGCCGCAGCTGGACCCTTCTCAGAAAAAGACAGCACCTTTTGTTTGTCCCAGTACCTAATGCAACATATTTTTATGTTGAACTGACAACTGACTTCTAGTGCCACAATGACTTTATGTCAGGAAGAAAGGCACCAGTAGTGTGACATTATGACTTTCAACGCTTTATAGTTGGGGTAAGAAGATTGGGGTAAATGGATGTATTAACAAAATGTATATCTTTGAAACAAATGTATGTTTCTCATTCCCCAACAGTCAATCTTCTAACCCTGAAAATATCTTCCAACTGTAAGGGCTGAAGGTTCCCTCAGTTTAAACATATAATGAAACACAATCTTTCCCTAGCCCAAACCTAAACCATAAACATTACACATGTATGTAACAGTATTTTATTATGGTATTTGAAACCATTATATGGATAATGTTTGAAACCGTTACTTAAACCGTTACTGCTGGTTGGGGCCTTGGATCAGAATTTGCCAATATGAGTAATTTTTAAAAGGGAATGAGAATGACAATGCTTTTTGTTATCTAGTTTAGAGGACTTGAATAATGGTTTGATAATATATTTTAGTCTTGAAATGCAATGTTGAATAGAGACAACAATGGCGGAGAACAGCCAATTGCAACCCAATTCACTATAATTTGACATAGAAAACAAGAGATGGGCAAGTACACCATTATCTGTATCTGTTCATCCAACTAAATCTGTATCTGTACTTGGAATGGGCGTGGCTTCAACCAGACATGGGAAAAAATGTATATGGGTTGATCAGAAGTTGCTAAATTTATTAGAAAACTATTTACAGAATTGGGCTTCAGAGCAATGTTTTTGATCACAAGAGTAAAAGTACTATTGAAGTTTTTTTAACAAAAGTTGCTATATTTACAAGTATATCAACACATTTTACTCTGATGATAAAAAAGTGCATTATCTATACCTGACACTAGACACTACACATACATGTCAAACGAAGACTCAGTCATTCAGTGGCTTAGTTTGCGACCAATGGCTCGAGTGCTCACTCACTTGCTCCCATTCATTTACTTCTAACCTGAGGCAAATTAAGCCCAAGGACCACTTTCATGCAGAAGCTGTATTTTCATTCTTCTTTTGTTCAGGCACTTTTAAGTACTGTATCATTGTTTTGGCTATTAAAAGTAAAATGCAGCTCAACCAGGCTATGTGCTGCTGTATCAACAGTAAAGTCACACATTTATTTTTTGAGGAAATACATTTGTATTAGCAGCGAATCATTGATTAAACGCTAATTAGCAGGTAGTGACCTTAGCCTTCAGTGCACAGACACAGTCAGATTAGGAGCTGAGTTAACTATTCCAGGCCTTGATTCTTGTGCATCATTGCTCAGTCACTGCTATGTCCTATCACATGCACTAGTAATGTACTGTATGTATTCATGCTTGTTCATTAGACTTTATGTTGAACACAGAAGGAATTATTTACACATTGATCAGTATTTGGAATTTGAATGAATAATGGAGAATTTCAAGACATATCTTAACTTTTGGGAAATCCAAAAACTGTCAGTAACAAAGGCTTTCACACTGACACCAGTTTGCTTTTAAACATGAAACATTAGACAAGGTTTTCTCCTATGAGCTTAAATGTATGCAGAGATTTGTTTCCATGATTGCACCAATTACAGCGCGATGATCACATTACTGCCTTCGAGCTTCGTCACAGCTGTCAAATGCTCAGCATATTGGATTATCACAGGTAATCCAGCTTGCATTATGCAATTATTTAAAGGCTTTTGTTTTATAGTGAGATACTGAATCCACTGTTGGAAAATATGACACCTACGCTGACAGAACCAATGCTGCCATGGCAGTAAAATCCTGTACTGGAAAGAAAAAGTGATTAGCTTCCCTGAGGGATTTGCTCATTAAATTGATTGTGTGGATTGGATGGATTTATATTGAAATACTATAATGATAAACTTCACATATACTCTACAATGACTATAGAAAAACCTAATTGGAAACTCAGAATTAACTTATTGAACACAACGGATGGTTCGGCAGGTACATCATTACAAACTTGTGTCGTGTGGGTGCAATTTGCTCAAATAAAGTAATTTTCCAAATAATTACAAGTGAATGCTGAGGCTATAAAATAATGTACAAAAATGCTTTCTTGGAGACTGTACAGGACCATGAAAGGTCCTGTTGTGGTACAAGCTTGATCCCTAGGCCTCGCTGGCACTTTGACAGGCTCTGTCTACATATATGTGCAATATGTGACACTGATGTCACCACTTTCCAGCCACTACGTCAACCTGCTAAATCTCTGCTCCCCATGACTGAGAAAGATGTAGAAGTTGACAGCGAAGGCATTCTTTCCACCTTGATCAAGCTGAACTCATTGCCTAAAGCGTTCTTGGTGACTGCCAAGCATTTCTACATGGCTGTCACTTTACCACTGTGTACAACACCTGATGGGAGATTGTTTTCAGTGTTAAAATGTCAAAAAAGGTCTCAGAACAGCACACGATGACAGGACTGGCCTGCCTAATGCCCGTGGCTGCTTGGTCAAGACACTTGCACACTTTGAATTGGTGACAGTTTGGTCAGCTAAGGCCAAGGCATTACCGTGTACAATGCACGGTCATCTACAACACAACCACTGTCAAACCTGCTAAAATATGTACCAAGACTGCCTTATATACAGCATAATCCCGTCACCTATAAAGAAATGGTAACCCTTGTGAGGCAGGTGGACACGCAGGATCAAAAAAGCACGGGATCATGCGCAAATCCATCTTGCCAGGCTTCAAGCTATGCGCTTACATCCAACCACGTTGGTTCAGACCAATCAGCACCCTATGAAGAACTATTGGCAGCTACAGTATGAGGTACAGGCGTAGTTTAACGTTAGGTGTGAGTGACTGTTCGCTCAAAAACAACAATGGCAGCTGCTAAAGAGGTTAGTGTAGATGCTGCTACCATCAGTTCTATCAGATCTTTTTTTTCTTTTTTTCATTTCTTTATTGAAAAAAGAGCAAAGAACTCATCTCGCTGGAAAATATGTTTTCACTCTTTTCCTGAATGGTTTCAGTAAGTGTTTGACATTATATAGCTCATTAATCTGATTGGTTGAAGTTTGCCTGTGATAGACGGTGATAGATCTAGGGTGACTATACTGTCTTAAGTATTAAAGTACATGTATAAACAGCCTGCACTGTAAGATAAAGTGGTATTACATTTGTTTAGCAAATGGTTGTCATGTCAGTTGATGCATCATGAGTAATGGCAGAAGCCCTTTAGCCTGTTAGCTATACATTTGTACATAATTTAAGAACTGGTAAATTCATGGAATTTATCAAAATGTATGTAATAAATGTATTTCATTTCTTGAGAAAAACACCAATGTATGATTTCAGTTTAAAGATTGCTAACTTCAAAAATTGTGAATCAGCAGTTAATCATGGAAAGTATAGCAATAGACTGATTTAAAAAAATTTGTATGCACATTTTCATTTTAATCTTTATTTCCTATACCACAAACATTTTCTGCTGTACTCATTGCAAGAAAACCTCTCCGCCTTGTTTAGGTGATAACTATACTAACATGAGTGAAAGCAACTAGACAATACTGAAATGGACTCAAAATTTGGCAAAACAACCATGATGTCCCCAACTCTAATCAGCCCAATAATACTAACTTATATGGCAGTGTGACATAACAAAAAACTGTCATCTTGTGCTCAGAGCAACGAGCTTAACGAGCAGCAGTGAGTGGTACGGCCAGTACTTTTTTCTACATAGTAAAGGATACGCGAGTTTATCACTATCTGTATCTGTTAAACAAACTAAATTATCTGTATTTGTATCTGTACTCATTACACTAGTCATTTAAGGCTGAAATTGATATTGAATTAATAAAAGTTGCTATATTTACAAGTACGGATATTGACACATTACTAAAAAAAAGTATTACTTGTTTATTACTTGTTTGATACATAATTGTAAAACGTACACTATCTGTACCGCATACTTGTTTCAGCTGAGTACTCGTTGAACCCTAATCCAAACCAGGGTTATCTCTGTCTTTTGTCTTGGACATATATAGCCTATAGCTCAGTATTTTAGCACAATATCATGTACCTGTATGCAGCCAGCACAAATTTAAGAACCCTTTACAGGGTTCTTGTTTTAAAATGAGTCAGCTATTGACAATTCCGCTGTAGAGAGCGTTTTCAGCCAATTTATGGAATTTTTCATTAGCAAAAGCTTACAATAGCTATCTACAGATAATAAAATGCTAGCAAAAATAATCATTTCAGTTGACAAAATGCACGGCTGTTGGCTAAAAAGGAAAACCCTGCTTTTTTTTTTTAAACTTCTGTGGGAATAATATCCATTGTTTAAAAAGTTACTGCTATTTTCAAGTAGTAAATCTGCTACCATTATCACTGTAAACTGCAGTATGTGTCACACTAGAATGGGAAGCTCAACAGGTGTGGCAACAGTAAGTAAGGGCTTAGCAAATGGTCTTTTTTTCCCCTTCACTAGTGCAAAGGTAAAACAAATAATAAAATATAACAGAGAAAGAAATTAAAAACAAAGCAAGGAAAGGGGAATTTGTGACAATAAATAATTCAATAAAAATTAATGAATATGGTAAAAAAAAGAAAGAAATGCAGTGAAGCAGCACAATAATAGCACTCCATGAGGAAAATAAAATTATTTGTGTATATGTGATGATTTGTGCAAAGTCACAGTGATATTTTTGTAGAAAGAAAACAAGCAGTTGATCCAGTGTATATAAATTAATAAATTTAGTGGATCACAACAACTCAAGGCAGCAACAGATGTGGGTATGTATGTATATACATTTGTGAGCGTGTGTGTGCATATATGTAATATATAGTATGTATATGTGCAATTGCATTGTGAAAATTTTTACTATGATAAGTGATCAGATAAAAGGGAAGAAGATAATTGGATTAGGAATGCAGGACGTTAAGGAAGGGTTGCCAGAGGGAAGCAGGATCTGTTGAAATATTTTTATTGTAGTAGTTTTCCATTGAAATGTAATCCAAAAGTATTTCAATGTACAAATGTCCTTGATTTCAAGTCTATGAACATAGTGTTCTTGGCGATAGTGATTTACTGGTTGTCTTGTTTAAGTTGACTGTTGATATATATCAGAGTGTAGTGGAGGGTAGTAGGGTGGGACAGAGTAGATAGCAAGTTAGTGATTTTCTTTCTAAAAGTGTTTCATGGGTTGTGCTGTCAGGTGGCATGGAAGTAGCATGGAGAGTCTTAGGAGGAGCATATACTGGAGTCTATTAATACTATAGAGAGCCATCTCATGGTTGTGCTGTAGAGTGGCTGCACTGATGGGAGCTCCTATACAGTTTTATTTTATTTATATAGTTACGTTTTGTTTAATTTATATTCATCTCAGAATCACAATCAGAATCAGAATTTTGT
>NW_023339785.1:1223356-1229417 GCF_004916995.1 Morone saxatilis
GGGTGGGAGGGGGCAGTTCAGAGAGGAAGTGTCTTGTGCCTAAGGAGATGCCATTCTGGGAGCAGCTGGTGCCCTGGCAGGATTAGATACAGAGGAGAAGCCACGCTGACAGAGAAAGATGGAGGGCATCAAACGCCCACACAATCATTGCTCCCTCCACCTTCTCTCTCCCTCGCTCAGGGTAAACAATTCAATAAAAGCTGTGCCAGAGATAGCAGTGATGCCCGCTATGATGCCAAGCCCAGGGCCCTCCAACCATCTGATATTGACAAAACACCAGGCTCACACTGAGGAGCAGATTTCATGGAGCTGCTCGGCGGTTGGCTCTGTGTAAATGCACACCAAGGGGAACATTCACACTGAGGGGGTTTGCATCAGTTTGAGATGGGCAAATGCTATATTTTTGTACATAACTGTTGAACATCTCTGTTTTATCACAGTTTTAAAAATATTTTATGTTCCTCCAACATGAAGGGTTTAAATCACATAACAGTAACTGTATGTCAGTTGAAACTGTACAAATAGAAGGATAGACTAACAGTTGGGATTAAGCAGCTAAAACTACTTTTCTACCTTACTACCTCTTTGTGAGTTTGATGCATCAAATAACAGGATGTGAGGGGACCAAGTATGTGTTGCATCTGTCGGGGCTTTAATCTTAGGGGTTGTTATCTGAGGGGATATGTCTCTGATTTTTGTTTTTTTGTACCTTTTTTGGTAAAACTGTTATTAAACTGTTATTTAAATGTGAAATGTGATCTGAAACAAAGCTAAATGGTTGGGAACCAGTAAGCTAGTGAACACTTGTCATTGGTCAACATGATTAATGGGAACTTGACGCTGGTATCAAGGTATAAAATGCTTTATTTTAAAGAGATCCCTGCACATCAACTGTTTTCCTTTGACGTAGAGGAATGAGTGCTGCTGCAGTGGCTGGAATCCATCTAGATGCTGTCCTTTCTGTTGATTACCACAATTTCACAGTTCATGTGAAAGTCATCTAAAAACCAATTAAAACAGGTTCACGCTACATTCCTCCTCATTTCCACAGATCACAGGGAACTGCCAGCAGAATTAAAAGGTAAGATCTGGTAATTACCTCCAAACCGGCCAAAAAATTTCAGATCTATTATGTGATTTCTCCACTGGGCTTATCACGGCCTTATCAGACTGCAGGCTGATTACAGAGCGAAACCCTGTGATGAAAAATGAGGAAGAAATAGCTAAATGGAGTGTAAAATAACAGAAAACAGCACAGACACAGAGACATACCAGCAACCCCCCAGGTACTGACGTGATTGTGGATTCTGGATAAAAACTCCCCAGGTGCCCTCCTTCTCCTGGCAGTAACAGACGGATAGGAAGATGAAAGGACGGATGGATGTGTGGCGAAATGAAAGGGGGGAAGAGTAGATGAAAGAGAGGAGGTCAAGTGTGAGAGACAAGTTTTCATCATATCTTTTTTTTTTTTTTTTGGATTAATGGCCCGTCACCTCTCTGCCCTGATTAGCCTGGTTTACTCTGCTCATTTACAATGGGTGATGGCACCTCATGGGTGAGTTGGTTCACATCTGGTGGCCGTGAGATGATAAAGCGATCACAGGCAAAGATGAAAGGACAGAATCAGCGGCACACTGACAAAAATGAAGGGAGCTGTGTCGAATTCAAAAGATTTGCCTTCGCTTTGTGTGAGCTTGAGGTGTAGAGGAAGAGTTAGGAGGATAGGATGTGTGAGACTGAAAAAAAATAAAAAATGTATCCACCTGTTAAACATTCCAGAACAAACTGAGCTATTAGTGGTGGTATTAAATTCAAAGTTTCCAGAAAACCTGGAGTTTATCTCAGGTTGGGTTTTACTTTCATAGCTCAGGCCATCGGCTGTATCAGCTATGATCACACTGTACTCACCCAAAAAAAAAAACCTTTAAATCTAAAAATGGCTCAATGCAATCAGTTGAGAAATGTAAACACTATAGTGCTTTTATCGAGAAAAGGCGCAGCTCCCTGGTTTACTTGGATTTGTTTACAGGTCAGTCTTGCCCGGTCCAATATGGCAGCGACATTGACGTATCTCAGCAATAGGCTGACGCTGCAAGTGCAGCATCTGCGTATTTATGTCTATGCTCAACACTCCCAGTGCTTGTACCCGAGGATATAGGCCTTTAGGGGCTGACTTAGAAAAAGTGATCATTCCATCCAGAGTGAGGCAGCAATGCGCTAAACATGCTTAGTAATCCACAAAGAAGAGGACACACTTTTCACTCCAGTTTTTCCAAACTACTCAAAATATAGTTCAGTTTCTCTAAAGTGGAAGTCACCTACTAAAAAACTCCAATGCTGATTGATGTGGAGTTGGTGTTTGTGTTGGACAGGTAAGCTTCCACCTGTGATGTATCCAGAGTTACCATAGCAGCTGGTGAGCTAATTACTGTTGCTGAAGGAAAGATCAGCTTGCATTGCTAACAACTGTTTGTCAGTCACCATGTGGAGGTCGTGTGGAGCTGCTGGGGCTGGGGTGTCACCACCGATGTGAGAAGAACTTTTTCACAGCAGACATGTTGACCTGTCACAGCAGGAAAGGTGGAGCTAGTAACATAAATGATGGCTGTGTTCAACTCAAGTTGTTCCAGAGAGGCTTGCCAGTGTTTTTCCTGCTATGATCAATGTTAAAATATCTGCTGTAACAAAGTGGCTCATGCTGCTTTGCCTTCTTTAGCTGGACGGTCCTTCTGGACCATCTATTACTGTTACTGTTTTAGCAGTTATACTTGTGTTGTTGTAATTGTTGCTGCTGCTCTTCAGGTACATCTAGGTTTAACAAGCAATGTGTGGGCATTCATATCTTTCAGTGATGGAGCTGATAAAGAACTTCCTTGGTAATCCTGTCTTTTCTATCTTCCTTTCTTTATGTATAAATTAACAGTCTATATGTTGCGTTTTACCATGATGTGCTGTCAGGTTGGTTTGCATGTTTACTTGAAACTAATGTTTCCACTGACAATGGTTCATGCAAGTCACTCCACCTTCCATTCCTGTTGGATTTAGTTTATTGTAGTACACTATCAACTTGCAGAGCCTTGAAACTTGTTCAACATAGAGAATGCATCACAATGACGCTCCCATATGCACTGGTTTCTACTTAATTTTAGGGTTTTGATGATGTTGAAGGTCCTTTCTGGTGGTGCATTTATTTGCTTAAGGTCCAACCACAGAGCTTCACCACTCAGTTGCCACATAGAATTGCATTCATAAGCTACGATGTTTGGAAGCTCAAAACAGAATACAAATATGTCCTGCTATAGTAGCAACATTTAGGAAATTATGCAAAATCATAATTACTGTAAGTTTAATACGGGAATGAGTGTTTGAAGGGGCCCCGAGAAAAATAGTGAATTTTAAATACTATAAAATAAATAAATAGCATTTAAATTTCCCTATTATTTAATTGACTTAAAGTTAACCCAATGACAGTATAAGGATGACTGTTCATAGGTTTTACACTCTTCGTTGTTAATCTGACAATCTACAGTATATACTGCTGGATTTATGTAGATCCCTGAGACTACATCTTATCAAATTCAGGTCTGCGCCCTGATGTGTATATATTTGGGAGTCTTCGACACCAAAATGTTTGAGAACCACTGCTTTAAAGGACCATAAGAGTGTTTTTTTATATCTTAACTACATCAACATCACATCGAACTATTTTACAAACCGTGCTGCTTTGTTTTTTCTGCTGTACCAGACAGTCCGGTACTGTGTTGAAATTGTCCCAAAGAGATCTCCCTTCATGCTCAGAGCTCATAATTAGCTAATAGCATCTAGAGATCTGATCGGAGTCTTAGTCTTTAATAAGGCAGTGGACAGTTTTGCACAGAAAATGACTGTATTAAAAAAAAAAATGTATTGGCAGAAATGGAATATATTGTTTTCATTAGTGTATAATTAAGAATTGCTGTTTTTGTTACCTTAGAACGAGTCCGCCATGTTGAACCTCCACTTTTCTACAGTAGCCCAGAACAGACAAACCACACAATGGCTTTAGAGAAGGCCTTTTACATTTTTCACAATAAGAAAAGTCCTGGCAGCTTATTAGGCTTAATATTTTGCTGATTTAGATGTTAGAAATAGTAAATAGAAAATATCCTTTTCACTTCTGATTTCTACAGAAATAGATTTTTGTCCTCATTTAAACTGTGCCCATTCCCGTGAATTTCTTTTACTTTTACTCTTACAAAACTTTTTTGTGGGTTAGCTGGCAGGCTGCACGATTATGGCCAAAATGAAAATCCAACTTATTTTGATCAATATTGAGATCATGATTATTTCACAATTACAGAACACTGCTTACTTCGCTAGTGTTTCACTAGTTAAATGCTTTTAATGTGAAGCTTGAATGTGAGAATAAAAGTATCTTGCAGCTGAAGGGTGTGTGTGCAGCGATGGGACAGCTCCCCAGAGGTGAAACCAGAATATCTCGATCACCTGTGTTGGCTGCTGTTAGTTCAGGAAGTGTTTGATTTGATTGCAACACAGTTTTTCTATGAGACGGAAGTATCGTAGACAATCACATTCACTTAAATGTGGGAAGCCAAAATCGTGATCAAGATTAATATTTGATTCATTGGGCAGACCTACTGCGGGGTGCACCCCTGGTTATCCAACCCAGTGCAGTATTTGATACACTGAATACATGAGATGTGGGCAGTGATTCAGAGGTCTGGATCCAGGCTAGTGATGTGAGTCATTTAGAGAAACTCCGGCTAACCCTAACTAAATATCGTTTGCCTCAGGTATCAGCTGCTGATGCGTAATACTTAAAACATTAAATCGGCAGGTCACCAACAAACAGTTTGCTTCGAAACAAGAGATGTGCAACAACACATATGGATGTATTTTAGATTCTGCTCACACAGCTTCTTTTACTAACAACACCTTTAATTATTTTTCCTCATAAACACCAGCAACACTTTCTGCAGTGTGCAAAACAGACGGCCAAATGGACTTGCAAAAACTTGTGAAAGTCAGAGCAGACAGATTGAAAAAGATGCTTATGGGAAGTAATGAGGTTCCAATTTGTTGAAGAATGGCTCGTCTGATAAGAAAAAAAGAATCACAACAATGAGTGAGACAGAGAAAGTGGAGATTAAGCAGCGAGAAAGACAGAGGGAGAGCAAGAGATTTAGAGACCGAATATTCCAAGCATCTGTTGTTGAAGCTGATGATAATGCCTCATTATTGTAGTCATTAGGGAAGCAGAGAGTGACAGAGAGAGACACAGAGCCAGAGAAAGAGGGAGAGTAATAAGGGCATAAAGAGAAAAACGTCCACAGTGCAGGCCGGGGGATGGGATAGAGAGTTCGTCTACTTTTTTATTGAGAGAACAGAGTTCACCATTTTTAAAGATAAGATAAAACTTTATTGATCCCTGTGGGGAAATTGGCTTTCTAGAGCAGGTTATAGGGTTCAGCAGGGAAATAGAAAACTATAATATGAGCCGTGAACAAAGTGTAAAGTGGGTAATAAAAACAAACAATAAAAGCAAAGCAAAAGAAACATTAAAAGTAATTGTATACCACAAGAAAACTGTTGCAGGATTATGTAAACATACATGTATGCAGAAATATGTTCAAATGGGTCAAAATCCACACTAGCATTTCTGTGAGGAAGAGCGCTCAATAACCAGGTTGTAGAATGGATGGAAGCTAGCAGCTGTGTTGTAGCTTAAGTCAGCGGCTATGTTGTAGCTAGAACTGGCGGCTATGTTGTAGCTTCAGTTAATGGATGTGTTGTAGCTTCAACTAGCAGCTAGAAGATTGCAGTGCTTCTACAGTGTCTAAAGCACAAGTCTAAACCACTGCGGCATTAAAAAAAATCACAAAATGGTCAACTGTGGGACAAAAACAGTCAATATGTGTCCATCTGTGGTGAATTCTTCATAACAGGTTAGTTAATGATGATGCTGGGTAAATGATTCAATTCAATTAAATTTTATTTGTATAGCGCCAATTCATAACAGAAGTTTTTCAAATAGAGCAAGTCTAGACCGAACTCTTTATAA
>NW_023339785.1:1229517-1233776 GCF_004916995.1 Morone saxatilis
TAGGAGCTGCCATGACAGGCTGCCATTGTCGCCGGCGCCATTCCATACATATGATTAACCCTACATGCTAGAGCATTGTGTGTGTGTTAATTAATCTACATCTAATGCATGAGTAAATTAAAACACTATTACAAGCAAAGATCTTCTAACACTTAAGGGTCAAACCAAGTGTGAACCTATCCTGACGTCACCAACTGGTTTGTGGAGTATTGTTTTGAAGAAAGAGTTTTGTTCTGTCACAGTGGCTCTCATTGGCTGTGCAGTTTCAACTCATTCAGAGCAGGAAACAATGGCGGCCCGCCTGGTCACACACGATCTCGTATAATGGCTAAACAGTACACTGAAATATGTTTTTGAAATTATTTTAGGTGAGAAATAGGGAACACAACATAGAACTGTCCTCTGCTGGCCATGATATAGAATACATGTATAAGACACCTCCATGTCAGCTTCAATTCAGAGACCCGGAAGCTCTGTCCATTATATATACTGTCAGTGGGTCAAACGCTAAAATGATAGGAGCCCACCTCATCAACAGTCTCTCTCTCTCTTCTAGCAGAGCTCTGAAAGGTTTGAAATATCTGCTCTAACAAGGTGTCAACACATCCCTAAACAAACCTTCATACAATATGCCAACACATTCTCAATCACCTGTTTCCCTGCCCTCCACTCTGTCTCTCTTCTGTTGTGTTTTTCTACATCTTCACTCTGCAATGTTCTGCCTGCCTCGTGTGATTTCACCAAATCTGATTCAAAGTGGAAGTTCTCTAGAAGCCTCTCTATCTCCCTCCTGCCATCTCTATACCAACCCTGCTTGAAAGGCGTACCAAAGCTGATCTGAAGGCTCTCAAATTGATACTTAAATCTCCTTAAATCATAGAAAGCTCAGGACGAGGAATTTTTAATCTCCACCCACCCGCAGGCCACATCTCACCCTGCCATAACAAACACATCTCGCTCCCTCTCTCATTGCCTGTCTGTGACTCTCTATCCCACGGCTTATCTTCTCTCTGTCGCAGGGGATTTTCTTTGTCATAATCGAAACCTCCATTGTTCTCATCGAGCGTTTCGGGATGACAGTGAGTGGCAGCGAGCCAAGATCAACAGCAGTTTACATAAGCAAAAAGTTGTTAAAAAGTTTAAGTGTGGTATAAGTGTCATTCTCATGGTTGACAAGAGGACGAGTGTCCTCATGTCAGCACTGAGTGTAATGAAACGCGCTAGTCTAGCACTAGCACTAATAGAAATCTTGTGGATTCAGTGTGGCATACATATTAAACTACACGTGTTAGGAGGCCGGCCAGTGAATGGGCCCGCCTTGATCCCACTACACTTTTCAAAGCCGTCAGATCTCTGTACCGTTGACTCTACACAACCTCTGTCTTATTATCTTATCTTCTAATATGAACTGAAAGCTCCCTGCACCAAACTCCCTTTAAAAAAAATCACATTTTAACAATTCCTAATGCATCCATAAATAACTCTAGAATCACAAACTGAAGGGCGTTATATGTCCACAGTCCTTCAATTTGGCATCAATATAATCTGTAAAGAACTGTATTTTGTACAAACTTTACATTTTGTCTCCTCAACTGGCTCAGCCTCCGTTGTCGCTGCACTCTTTCATTGGGAGAAGGCCGTGGGAATGAGAGGTGGACTGTTTCAAGAATTAAGATTTCTCACTAAGTGCTGGTCGGTGGATCAGATACATGACTCACAAAACTGTTAATTCACCTTATATTATGTGTGTGTCTGTATTTATAACTACCGTGTTCGTTGCTTCCTGTCTGGTGCTGGAGAGAGACTACTCTCTGGCTGTAGTTTGTTGATGATCAGATATTTGGCCGCTAGATATTTTTGTGCTGTCTGTGAGGCATCTGCATGCTCTTGGCAAGCCCACTGATTGCATCTTTGTTCACACATAGGACGATCGCTGTGTGTGAGTGAGCACCAATTTGACTCTGATCTGGGGGTATTTGTCACCAATCTCCAAAAACTGTTGCCAAGTGGACAATCAGGGCTAAAATCACATAGTGTGAACTCTGCAATACTCATCAATGTATGTGCATGCTGTCTCTCCAAAATGAACACATGTGAGAGAGACATACTCAGTGACAGGGGCTGCATAGGCAAACACAAACACACACACACACACACACACACACTAAGTAGTAAATGACATTTCTTACCTCATGGCTTCATCTTTGCTTCTTATACAGCCATCATCCTTGTCTTTCTAGTACATTTATAATGTATTTAAAGACCATCTTCTCAGCTAGTTCACCTTTGAAAGTATTCCAAGGTTATTGAACTTCTCCTGGCTAATTGTGAATCACAAGTAATTCTATATTAAATTCAGATTACTGAAGGATCTCTCCCGGATAGTTACTGATAAAGAGCAATGCCACAGTAAATGCTCTCAAGCTGTATCCTTTTCAGACAGACCATTTGTTGTTCAAAGATAGATCCTCAGACTATTTTGTTGTTAATTATTTTCAACCCTCAAAGATTATCGTTTGCAGATTGTTTTGGGGGGGTTGTATTAGTATTATCTTCAACAAAAAATTCTAAAATACAAAACCTACTCATTACTCTTAA
This sequence comes from Morone saxatilis, assembly GCF_004916995.1. Lineage (NCBI taxonomy): Eukaryota > Metazoa > Chordata > Actinopteri > Moronidae > Morone > Morone saxatilis. The sequence continues at coordinate 1,232,116 of NW_023339785.1, forward strand.
CTATTCCTCTTCCATATATACTGCTGGGGACCAGTCCTTCATAAAGTCATCAAGAGTTGCTCTTAAAGCAACACTATGTAAGAGTTGGTATTGCAATTTTGGTGCCCACAGTTGCACTCATTGACAGTATATATAGGAGCTTCTAGGTCTGAAAGTAAAGCCAACGCTTAAGTGTCCTAAAACTCACATTCTATTTAAAGCCTAGCAGGGGGAGCTCCATTGACTGCAATAACGCACCAATACCATGCATCGCTGGCTGCAGACCTGCTAACGTTAGCTGTGGCTACTGCAGGAGACTTTGCTTTTAAGCTATCAAACATAGTACACTCTTCAGCTTGTAGATATATTTTGTGTCTCACCGAGGGTGTTTCCTTGGGTTAGACCTGTGGCCCTGGCCAGCTTAGCGTTTTGCATTACACAGTCACTGTGAACACGCTAGTCTTGTGTGCTCTCTCTTTCTCTGCGTACTCTACCCCAGATACACTCTCAGGTATCAAAATGTGGCACCAATTCTATTTAATGCTGAATTGGTGCTCATTATATGATGCTAATCAGTCCCAAGACCCTTTTAAAGTGCCAAAGTCGGTATCCCACCCTGAAATGGCAATCAATTAGGGGGTTCCATCCTAATAAATACGTTTGAGCACCAAAGATGTGTAACAAGTGGATTTGTTGCTAACTGCTGGAGTGTTTCACTCTAAGTCTCATCCTCTTCTCCTCAGTCACGCAAACTCACATCGACACAGTTTTTCTAGACACTGCATCTGTCAGACGTTAACAAGGGGCGAAGACACAAAAAGCTCCCAGCCATGCCACTTTTTGCGGTGGAATGTGTAAACTGTTAACGTGGCTGTGTGTTGCCGCGCACCCAAGTGTAGTCATCATTGAAACATAAAAGCCAGGTGTTTTGATGATGGAGGTAAACATAGAAAAATCAGTAATAGAAGTGTGCTGAATTTTTAAACAAAGCGGGAAGGAGTAATCATCTTGCAGGTATTGCACAGGTTTTGACTGTGTGCAGGAAAATGTTTTTTTAAAGCTCAATAGTCGCCGGCAAGACTCTTTGATGAACACTTTAGTGACGCTAATGATTCCCAGGGTGGAATGTATCGCCACTAGCGCCTAATCCACATTTTTGTTTTGCAGCAGGATATTGAAAACAAATGTGGTGATGCTTGTCTTTTACACCGGCTATTAAAAGACACTTCTCGACTTCCCGGGGCGCGCCGCGCAAGTTGACTTCTCCGGAAAACAGGCACAGCATGAACAAGAGCTGAAGAGTTTGCCATGCAATTCGTTTAATTCCTGGGGGGGGGAGTTTTTAGGAGGTGGGCTGGAGAGAGCGAGAGGGGTGTGAGAGAGAAAGAGTAAACAAGAGAAGAACATGACAGAGGGAAGAAAAGACGAAGAGGGAGGAGACGAACACAGGAGAATAACACAAGGGGAAAACAATAGTTAACAGTGTAAACTAGCCATGGCGAAACTCAAATGTAACGAGTGTTAAATCCTCAGACAGGACACACACACAGCAAACACCACAAAATAATACACAACACATATCTCCCCCCATCTTTCTCATCTGAACTGAACAACATGAATTTATTCCCGTCCTTCAGAGTGGCAAATTGTTTTCTTTTATAAGTCAGCATGAAAGACCCGCT
>NW_023339785.1:1233876-1238596 GCF_004916995.1 Morone saxatilis
TATTTAAAATGTTCACTGTAATCAGTCAACAACCCATTGGCTGTTGTCTTATATCAATTTAGACTCTGGGGCTGATGGCCATTGTTTCGGAGCTCATATGGATATGAATATCTGGGCCAAGACTTCCTCTGCAGTCCGATATGCAAGAATGATGAGAAAGACACATTTCGGCTAATCTCTATAAACATATATCTTCATATGAACGTAGATACATTTAAAAAAAGGTTATAAAAAGTGAAAATTGTCGTCAGATGATGGACACTTATTAAAACATAGACTAAAACTGTATTTAAAAACCTGCTTTCCATCCACTACACACCCAGCACATAGATACCGCATTGTGAGTGCTTCTTTGCATATAATTGCAAATAATAGAATGGGGTATTTAAATAGGAGATGGTAAGCACACTGAGGAAATGGCTTTTTCTGCTGTTTGGTGATCCCACTGATGTTGAGCTGCAATGGTTTACGCTACATTAGGACTCTCGTCTCGCCGGGTTTGCATAGACTGGCCTGTATGGATGTTGGTTTGTTTGGAGAGCTCACAGTGTGTACGTAGCAAGAAAAAAAAAACAAGTGAATAATGTCAGCAGGTAGAGGTTAAATAGGACAGTGAAAGTATATTTTAGTCATGTTTACTATACAAACATATAAGTTTTAAATTTATTATTATATAATATATTATACTATTTACTTTACTTTACATTTTCTCACAGAAGTGAATGAATTTTTTACAGCTTACAGCCTTAACCACCTGTGATTAGTGTGTATAGATTGTAAAGAAGTCTTACATGACCAGAATGACAACAGGGACACATTGCAGCCATTACCCCAACTGACAAACTGAAAGCGTACTGGATATGAAAATGAATTTCCTCCTTTGTTCTGAAAGGGACACATTCTGAATTCCACCTTAAACAAACAATGATTCAAATGCTTTGCTCATTTTACATGTCTTATGATTGACTTGAAGAATCTCTGTCCTTTAATGGTGGATGTAATGCCTTTTCTATTGTAGTATTGCACTTGTTGTTAAATGATTCTTCTTCCACTTTTGCATGAGCTGCTAATAATAATGGATATTTGTTTTTCAAATACACAGGCAAATACAGACAATGCAGACTGAAAGTCTCCTGAAAAACAAACAGTCTCAGCAAGAGAATAATCACAGGCTGTGTTTACATGCTGCTCACTACTGGACACAGAAAGAGAAAAACTAGAAAGTTGTCAATTGATTTATTATAATAAAAGGTAACTTTAAACCAATGTTAGAACTATTACTGCATGTCAATAGTGAAACATGATTGCTGGCTTTAAAATCATTACATTTAAATCAATTAGTTGTTCTTTTTGAAAACTAAGTGAGTACACAAGTCAGTAAGTCTAATTAGTGAATGTGTGGATGAGTGTTAATTAGATGAATCTACAAATTGATTAACTTAGGTCTAGTAATTGTTCTGCGCTTAAGTAAAAAGTACTTGCAAAATATAACAGAAAATACTTTTCATAGTAGCTATGAAGTGTACCATGTCTGTAGAGCAGTGACTCCTTTTCTATTATTGTTTCTATTATTATGAAACTGACGACCGCTAACTAACTTAGATTTCACATTATATTGACTGCATACCAATAACAGTAGAAAACAGCTGATAAACTGCAAACAGTGAACACAGTAACTGCAGGAAGTTTGTGTAAAATGAGAGATTTGGATGAATTTTGCAGTGTTTTCTTCTCCAGGTCGCTTGCTCTATTAGCTCTTTGGTTACTAGAACTGAATACTTTTCCAATGCAGGACGATGAGATGATCTACTGTGTACAAGTGTGTAAGTTTTCCTACATGTCTTAAAATCAAGGAGGCTTTATGACCCCCTGTGAAGCTTTGGCGACCCTTAGTGGGGTCCCAACCCCAAGGTGGGAACCACTGCTGTAAAGTACCAGGAGCATGGAAATGTAATGTAACTGCCATGATGGTTATTGTTATAAACCCGAAAGACGATCTGAATTACAATTTACCCAATTATCTTTACTGTAACTCCTGTAATTGACCCTACCATTAAAAATGGCATACAGATTGCCCAACCCAATATCATGCCAGAGTGTGTAATGCACATGCCAGTCCACCATAGCAGTGTCAGTGTCACATTTTCAACAATAAATATGCAATGTGCTGAGTTACTGGTGTTTTTAAAGGGGTCCCTATTGGGAATTGGTGGCTCCAAAACATTTTACATTTCCATAGAATTCCTGGAATGTAATGGAGATTACTGTAGAGATTTCACCTGTTACTATCAGGGGATTTATACAGATGAATGACTTTACAGGAATAGTGCATTATGTTTTTCCTGCTTATATTGATTACAGTAGTACAAAGTACAAAGTTTCCATTTCAACTGCATTGGAGACACTTCAGAAACACTAACAAGCCAGGAAAAGATCTAAAACTATGAACACTATAAGTGTGATGTCATTTTGTTTGTGGTATATGGCTATATTACTCAAAACCATACTTAATTTAACTGGACCTTTAATGGTAAGAAACTGGTCTAAAAATTTGTTGAAGTTAACAGAAATAATGTTAAGTACAAATCATGTATAGCTCATCTAGCTAAAGGTGCTAAAGTATGTACTGGTTTTATTTAAAAAAAATATTCCCAACAGGACAAAATTAATTCACATTATCTCAGTCACCTCCCTGTCCACCTGAAGAGAATGAAATGGAGTGGAAAGAATAAAGAAGATATGAGGGTGAGGGGGGAGCAGGGTCGGGTGAGGGTGACTGGAGGCAGATGAGGAAGGATGAAGGTACGGTTGGGAACCGAGGATGAGGAGTTTGCCTGGGGCACATTGATTAAACACGGGGGGTGGGGAGGCAACAGAGGTGGGTCTGTGTGTGCCTATGCGTGTCTTGGGACAGACCCCATTGACCCCGAGAGCCTCTGCGCTGTCAGGAGCATTTAGCCTGGATTGGCTGCAAGCTCTCCCCCGTGGTTTTCATCAGACTCACAGGGACAGGCTTCTGTCCGACAGGACTGACAGCGCAGAGACACACCTGCTGACACACTGCCAACAACAGAATTCCTAGAGAGACTGGATTTGTCTAATCTAACTGGCTTTGCTGTCATAGTTTTGTCATTCTTATCAGTGTTTTGAATAAACATTTTACTTAAAAACCGAACTGCTGAAATCAGCAAATAGACAGCTTTAGAATGGAGAGGATAGGGTTATTACAGGTCCATAGTGAAAACATGCTCTTGTATCAATTTTGTCTGATGGGGGACCCACAGAAAAACTTTGATTTAATTGAATTTAGTGGTAATCACTCAGTCATTTATGGCCCCGGTGGATCCCTGAATGCAAAGCGTTTTCATTTTGATGGATTTTGAAACTCACACCGGTCTCCACCTTGCTTTGTGTGCAGTCTCAAAGTAAGAAATGTTAAAACATCAGCATTTTGTTATTGTGAGCATGTTAACATGCTGACATTAGCATTTAGCTTAAAGCACAGCAGTACAGCCTTTTAGAGCTTCAAGCATAGCAATGTTTTAAAACTCAGCACCATTCCCAATACCTTAACAGTGAGCCGGGAGAGACATTGGCGACTTGAGGGGGCTATAGGACACTAACGAAATCTGGTAGTGTCCTATATGTGTATTTCATCTCAAAGCAAGAAGGTCTTGAGTTCTAACACAAGTCAAGTGGTGGTTCTTTCTGTGTTCGGCTAGCCCCAGCATGGCCCTAAACATGGTAAGTGAGTATTAAAGTAAATGCGCGGACAGATGGACATATGAATAAACAGACAGATGGAAAATGACTTACTGTAGGTCATGGTTTACCCAGCTTCTCACTACATAACTGATTATGGGCACATTTTAAACACAGTGTCAGCACATGATAATTAGAATGATATAATACAGACACTGTGCATGAGATTATGGGGTTTAATACTTTATAGGGCAGCTGTCTGGTTAATGACATCATATTTAATTTGAAGCTATTTGTCTTGCGCTTATATTGTGAGAAAAGTTCATCTTTGGCTCTAATGATTTTATAATCCTCTGGTAATGCATCACAGTGTGTAACAGCTGAATACTGAATCTTTTTTATTGTATTTCTGCCATATCACACAGTATGAGAGAGGAGAGAGTTATTCATTTTTTTCATTCTTCTTTATTTAAAGCAACTGTTATTCGTTTTTAAACAACAAAATCATATCGTTCAGTTTTAATGCAGTAACTTGCAATATTTTCTGTACACAAATAATAATAATAATGTTTTGAATTTCCTGTTTTGAAACTACAATCCAGTGTGGGGAAGGTGAGAAAACACAACAATCTGTGTTCATATAAACTGTCTAATGAAACAGGGATTCCCTACAGAACTTTTCAGTTTTTGAGGTACATTAACTTTATTTAGAGCATCTTTCCCGTACTGAGGAGTGTTTCCTACAACATCTGGCGGCCTGTGCAGTGGATTCTTTTGTACAGTATTCGCTTTAATGTATCTTATAATGAAGCTTTTAGCATATGCTCATGAACAAACTTGAAGAAGTTGGATGTAAAGTGCTTTGTTCACTCATGGGTGAACCTGAAGTAGCTGGATGCAATATGTACCATTTGTTTATCAGCGTACCAGCTGTAGTCAGATGCAAAATACACTGTTTCTCATGAGCAAACATGAAATAGCTATGTGTGATATGCACCAGTCATTATGCACAAACTCA
>NW_023339785.1:1238606-1238957 GCF_004916995.1 Morone saxatilis
TCACTCATAAGCCACTCACAGTACGTATTCGAACCCATGACTGCTGCAGTCAGGACTTAGCTTTTGAAAATGGGACGCATAAGTTATACAAGCGCACCAGTGAAGCCATTCAGTGAGTCCTCAAGCTTTTATGAAAACAATGCAGTTGAACAATGTATTGTACAAAAGATATAAATCACAATGCTCAAGGTATGAGCAATGTTTGAGCTTTAAGTAGCTAGATATGAAATGCAACATTTGTTCATGAGCAAATGTAAAGAACTTGAACACAAAACACTGTCTGCTTATGAATATACACTGATCAGTCATAACATTGTGATCACCTGGGAACCCTGGTGGTCACAATGTTCT
>NW_023339785.1:1239057-1240780 GCF_004916995.1 Morone saxatilis
CAATTCAAATTCAGTTTTTTAATGCAATTATTCAAGTTGAGCAATTCAGATTCAGTTCTAAATGATTCAAATTCAGTTTCTACTGGCACAAATATCAGCCCATATTTAAGTTACAGCTTGCAACCAACTGAAACCCAGAGGCAAGAAAGATATAAAGATGCTTTGGGTTGGTGCCTTGAGGATAGTTGAACATTGAGTCTCATTCCTAGCATCGGTATTTGAAGCCCTAGGAATGAGACTCAACCATCAACCACCTTTCTTGGCTCTGATTGGTTGTTTTTGTTTAGGCCTGGTTGAATTCTTGCAAATTCTGAAATTCTTGCACTAGGAGGAGCCTGAGGAACCTGAGTTTTACAAAGATTATCTGCTTCAAAGCTGTAGTAGGTAACTTTTATCAAAATAACTTTTTGTCATATTTGATGAAACTTTCACTATATCCTGACAGTAATACATGATCTGTGAAAAAACAGGCCCCTCTGGCTCCTCCTAGTGCTCCTAATCGCATTTGCAAGAATCCACCGGTCCTGAATGAAAACAACCATTTAGAGCCATGTTTCAGCAAATATGACAAATATGTCAATACACAACTCGGTTCTGTGTGTACTGGACCCAGAGGGATCAAAGAGTGTGGTAAAGATGTGCAGTTCAGCATCTGGATTAGATTGACTCATTTAGGGGGGGAATTCAGCATCTTGTTTTCTGATGTGAAAAGTAAATCTGCCTGACTCTCCTTTAGTTGAACTAACTTGGTGTAAAATGTAGTTAAACCATTTCTATATGGATCCACTACTTCCCAGCACTGCAGACAATGCTGCACTGATAAACATCTACTGCTGTCCTTCCTTCTCCTCCTCCTCCTCTGACCAGCAGATCATGTGTCCTGTGGAATGTGGAGTCTCTTTTTTCCCCTTTCCCCCCATGCACTTAGAAAATAAACACATGAAACGTGAGGTCTGGGGCTTAGCACACTGTTCCAAGTGGTGTGTGTGTGTGTTGGGGTGGTGGGATTGCTGAGAAGGTGGGATGGGGTAGGGTTGGCTGCAGTGCTTGGATTGTGGGGTGGAAGGGGGGTGCCGGGGAAAGATAGAGAACAGCTGTGACCTATTTTTTTCTTCTCTCTTCCCTGAGCCTCCTACAGTTCTGCAGGAGCTTAGAACTTTGCAGAATGAAGCTCCGGCCTCCGCATGGCTTTGTGGAGTAGCGACCACCAGCACAAAAAGCCATTAAAAGGTTCCTAGCACAATCACAGACTCACACACACACAAACACACACATTCCGTTAATTGCTAATATGGTTGTGTGTGTTTTTGAAGACGAGCTCCTCCTGAATAGTTTTTGGATTTTACTGGCAGCAGTTTGAAGGTCAAAGCCATTGTTTGCTTTAACTGTCAAATAGCAAGAATTCTCCAGTTATTCACACGCACACACACACACACACATCTCTTCTGCCAGACCCATTCATAGGCCGTCTTTGTCTTACAGCCACAGACACATCTGGATTTGCTAGAGCTGCACACAGAAAGGAATGTGCGTGTCTATTCACACAGATCAGTCATGTTTTGGCATTCATAGCAGGGATGTACTTAAATATAGCATGTGTATGCATGTTTTATCCTCTGCTCAGCGTTATTCTGACTGTTTATCTGTGTGAACCTACTGTGAGTACCGTTTTGAACCCCGCCTTACCGTCTATTTTACACTAAATGGGACCATCATTTACTAA
>NW_023339785.1:1240845-1248496 GCF_004916995.1 Morone saxatilis
AAAACTGAGCTAAAAAATCAACTCAGAAGTGGGCTAATTTCTCCATAAGAGTCAATACTATCAGACATCTTTTTTTAGGCCAGTTGAGCTATCCCCTGCTGGCCATTAGAAAGAATACAGATTTTAAACACTTCACTACACAGACATGGAAGCTCTGTCCACTATATACACTGTCCATGGTTTATACAGACAATCATGGGAAAGTGATTGGCTGGATTTACCTGAGCATTCTTTAAAGATCAGCCACAACAACATCTGAACCAGTTCTACTGTCAGGATATAGTAAAAGTTTCAGCAAATATGACAAAAAGTTTTTTTTATAAAAGTTACCTACTGCAGCTTTAATGATTAGATGTAAAGACTATTATACTTTTTTGAGTGATATTTCGAGTAGCAGGTGTAGTTGTAGTGTAAAGTAGTGAACTAGTGTGGTGAAGTAAATGTTGTCAATATAATTTACTTCTGAAGTTGATGATCCTATAAATCCCACAGCTACAATTAAATGAACAAAACAATATCTTCTGTTTATGTCACACAAAAATGCACAAAGCATCACTTCCTGTGTACCAAAGGAAAAACCTACAGTACCAGACACTGAACATTTTCCACAGCAAATGAGCAGCTTTTTATAAACTAAATATAGACTGACAGAAGATTACATCCAGCCCCCCATTAGGTTTGATAAGACTTGGCCTGCACTGCCACTGATGGCCCATAATATACAGGTCCTGTACAAGAGTGCTATAGTATGTTGTTGAACACTAGAATCAGAGACAGAAGAATCTTAACCTCACTATTTTCATGCTTCTCTGAAGAAAAGCCCTGAGTCAGACTGTTCAGTCATTATCCGGTTACATGGGAGTTAAATGGCTCAGGTGATTCTGACCTGTGGTCAACCTCATACACTTCTTCATCAATCAAAGAAAGCCAGACTGGAGAAAGTCTGTTGTCCACATTTGGAGAGACATTCTGCAGCTTTTGCTCTCTCTCACACCAGGCACTATTTTTGTTTCAATCCCAACTGTCTCTGCAGTTTTATACTCATATCGCACTCTATTTAGCTATTTCGAGCACTGAATCATATAAACAAGCAGGCTTTTACAGGGTTAGAGGTGACATAGTTTCCACTGAGATTCTGCAGTAGAAAGCTATTTAAGCCAGTTATTTTATGTAGTTATATATTAACCTATTCACTTTTACAAATCTGAAAGAAGAAATGGCACATTCGTTCATCTACAATTGGACAGTTAAACTCAGGAGCAATTAAATGTATGACTTTGCAGCCACAGTCTTGTGGTATGACCATGGTGGGTAGTTAACACTAGCACACTTTAGATAGACATTACTGTGTGACTCAAACTGAAGTTAGTTTGCTGCTGATGACTCATTTTGTGCTACTGTTACATTTTAGCTTTTACCATTAACCTGTAGTGTGGCTGTTATTCAGCAAAAGTAATAATGACTCTAAGACATAGCACATTCTTCCTTCCACAAAAGAAAAGTTGCATTCATAAGCAACCCACTTGCTCAATTCACCATATTCTGAGGTATTTTTATTTGCTCTGGTATGATCGGTATGGTGGCTAAAACCCAACCAGTTGCTCAGTTCAATGCACTCAAGGATGCAACTTCAACTCAATGCAACTTTAATGCCGTCTTAGTGTTATTGCATGATGACAAGAAATTGGTTGGCCATGAATTTAGTGATGGATTCTAGACACTGGAAATGAAGTGTTCAAGTGTTTTTATTAATTAATCAAATTTCAAAGTTTTGCACTGGTCAGGGGGTATACAACCTAATAGAGTAATACTGGGCTAAACCATGGTTGTGCTCTTTGCTGGCTAATATTAGGGTTTTGGGTATTAGGCCTACTTAGTCCGTTTTTTTGACTCACCTACTGCCTTTTTACTATTATCCTGTAATTGGCACAATGGCTTCTGTTCGGCAAAAGTTACATGGCTTTAAATCATGCCTGGATTGGCCCCTATCAACATTTTATGTTCACTTGAATAAAACTCCAGTGGAAAGTGAGTACTTGTAATTATTTGGGATATTAGATTGAAATCCTAGTCAAAACAAAGTACTGGCTGCATGCATCTCCAATCTCCAAGTATCAGTGTTAGCACTGCCATGCTAAAGCCCATATCACTAGAATCCAGTGAAATATTCTGAGGCTATGGATGGTCAGCAAGGCCTGGAGCAGTGAGGGGGGGGTTTATCCTGCCTGACACCCAATCTGGAGCCTCCTTGTTGGGACAAAAGGCGTGCAATCTTCCTTTATCCCAACAGCTGAGACAAGAATAGCACCCAGTAATGTTGGTGAGAGGGAATCAAACCCCAACTCTGATCCCCTGGGAGCAGCACACACACACACACACACAACACACTACCACACACACACACGACAACACCACACACACACAAGCAAGCATATGTGTCACAAAGCATACTCAGTGTTTTCACACCACCACGCCTTTTCGCTCCCAGTGGGCGAGGGATGGGTGGTGGGTGAGCAGTGTGCAGAAGGTGTTAAACTGATCCAGGAATAAACACTGTAGCTGTTAGAGCTGTATTAGATAGAAAACGCCTCTGGCTCGCACTGCTTGCTCCCCAGGGCCACGACTGATCTGTTCTGTGTGTGTGTTTATAGGCAAAATGCATGTGTGTTACTGTATGTGTGTGGATGTGGCACTTATGCTGGCTTGTGAAGTGTGAGCACAGTGTCCAAGGACACAGCAGAAAGCCAGCCTCAGGGATGGACAAATAGAAAAAGACTTGGGCCAACTGAGCACCACTGAATGGAGCCAATAGGATTAAAGCAGCAATATGACCTTCACAGATGACTGTTAACAGAGAAAAGAATTGGTGCTTTATTGTTGTTTTCATTCAGTCTCAGCACTGAGGGCACAGATATGGAGGACACAGGCTCTGTGAGTGTGGAGCTGCCGAGACTTTATGGCAGCTATCTGCTTCCCTGCATGAACTACACGCAGGGTGAGCTGAGTGGAAAACAAGCCACCAGTACTTTTGTTCAAGTGTCTGAGCCACAGATGTGCATGGGCATTTTTTGGGGGGCAGTGGCTCAGTGATGTGGGCTTGCACACCTTTTGCCCCGTTTGGTTGAAATGCCCCTCTGGAGGTAAATAATAATAGCTGTATTTTTGCTGTTGTGGTTGCTTGAATGTGAGTAACCCATAATTGCTAAAGACCAAATTAAATCGGCATATGCTCCAAACTTTTTTAAGCCTCCACTGAGATGGGGCAGCCCAGGGGCCGCATTTATAAACCGGACTTCAAATACATTTTTATCTTAAGTATGACTTACACAGAACATCATGTATAAGTCATTAATTATAAAAACCTAATTGTCTTATATCTAAGCAAAGTCTTAACTTGACCTAAGGGATTTTCCTACTGGTTGTGTAGAGGTATCGCAGCTTGTGGTGAGCTTAGTGCATTAGCTTTATTAACAATGTGATAGGTGCAACAAGTGTACCTAGTTATAGTTAAAATTTTGGGTGCTCTCTCACTATGAAGCTCAGTTTATTGCACTATTATGTTTTCATTGTGTGCTTTAAGCAGTGAATGACAGATAAACGCAGACAAAGGGCAACAACTTACGCATACTGCTGTTACAAACAGACTGATAATTAGCCTAATTAGCCATCATCAGTAATCAGTAAACACACATTATTAAAACATTAATCAAATAAGTTACTAACAGCAGTCAACCCTGTGTTTCTGTAGTGGTGACAGAACGTTACATAGCAGTTTGAAAAGCTCCCTGCGCTCTCTGCGGAAAATATTACTGCAAACTCCCTTTAAGAATAAAATCACGCACCTTTTTTAAAATCTCTTTTAAAATTAATAATTTGTTGATCAGAGATTTATGGATAACATGCTTGTAAGTTACAAATTAGTTTCATAGAACCTGCATAAGCAAGGTTTTTATCTTTTATTTATAAATGAGGCGCTGAACCGTAGGGTGGCCATATTTGTGTATACGTACAGATACAGACAGTATGAAGAAAATAATAGAGTGGATCTTTGACAGATTTTTCGCCAATAAAGTTAAAGTTGACGTTGAAATTGAAAGAAGGAAATACTTGTGTGAGATTTGTGTCTGTTTCACATATTTCATCAAGGAATTAAATGGTAAATGGTAAATAGACCTGTACTTGTATAGCGCCTTTCTAGTCTTCTGACCATCAGAGTTTTCGACTAACTCCACAATACCCTTTCAGACACAATTCACTCAGTGATGGCAAAGTCCATCGAACAGAAACTAACTCATTCATACACACATACACATTCACACACCAATTTGGAGTTCAGTATCTTGCTCAAGGATACTTCGACATGTGGCAGGAGGAGCCAGGGATCAACCAACCTTCCAAATGGGGGACAACCCGCTCTGCCTCTGAGCCACAGCCGCCCACTTTAGCTAACTTTATTCTGCTATAGATTTCTTGCTTTGTCTGCCCCCTTGCTACTGTGTTAGTAGCAACGTGGCATTGTATTTGCTGTAATGATACAGCAGCCAACCGTATTATTAATGCACCTGTCTGTCTGTTGCACCTGTCTGTCTGTCTGTCTGTCTGTCTGTCTGTCTGTGTCTCTCTCTCTCTCTCATGGTGGTACTGTTGTCTCCTTTGTCTCATCTTTCACCAACCTGGCGAAGACAGACGACACCCAACTAGACCCCCCCCCCTGAAGATTGTCTAGTTTCTGCCTGTTAAAAGGCATTTCCTTGCCTTGTTGGCCAAAGTGTGCTTCAATGGTGTACTGTTTGGGTCCTGTATAATGTTAAAGATTCGGTTCTGACTTGCTTCTATTTGAAAGTGTCCTGAGATAACTTCTGTTATGAATTGGTGGCTTATACAAATAAATTGGAAATATTGAATTGAATTGAATTAATAGTTACAATAATAAGCTAATATCGTTTTGATGGAGAAGGGCACTTTAGCCAAAGAGCTCAAAGGGACAACTGCATCTCACTTCATCAGCAAACATGAGCAAAATCAGGAGCAAACACCATCTGCTGATGAAGTTTTCAGCAACTACAGGCCAGCCTAACTCCACTCTGCACAGATTAGACTCATTATTTGACAGTTCAGCATACAGTAGTGTGACCTTTGTCAAGGATTAAACAGTTACATTAGAGTAGTTAATCTGAGTTTAAATCTAAATGCTGCAGCATGGATTAATGGATTTATTTCTGTATTACAGAGTACACATAGCACCAATTCTACACACTGTCAGAAGTGTGTGGTATCAGATGGATAAGTGGGGCCATATGTTCACCATGTTCCCCCTACACACTGCCTGTCAAAATGGCTGAGTGGTATGAGGCTCCAGGGCTTCTGATCTCCTGCTGCAAATGTGTGTTCAAATCCCACAACCAGTGTTGGAAGCCGTTTTCGTTGTCAGATTCCCTATGATTCCTAACTTTCTGGACATGCAGTAGTTTACTTTTGATCCTGCATGTAAACAAGCTCAGATATTCTTATTAGAGCATTGCTGTTTACTCAATTAGAGCAGCCGACGAGCGGAGGAGCAGCGAGGACGTGCCTGTTTCTGTCTGTCTGTGCAGCTGCCTGAGCGACACGCAGAGTGCTCCAGCAGCACTGGGAACCTCAAAGCCCACGCAAGCCCTGCTGATGAAATCAAACAGATGTTGTGAGTCCTCTGACGCTTGATGAAACAGTTGGAAGTTTTTCAGGAGACCGGGGGACTCTTGGCCTCCTCACCACGCACCTGCTCCTGGCGCCGCGGAAGGCTCGTAGATGTTCAGATATTCATTAAGGAGAGACTGCAACAATCCTCAACCTGGACACGTCAACCTAAGAGTCTTCAAAGGAACACGGCACTGCCGGCAACTATTTCTAAGGCAAATGGGATGTTCTGCAGCACAGTGCATGCTGGCAGATAATAAACAAAAGGTAAAAAGTTACTAAATAATGAAACATGTATGTGTTTGTTGTCTTTTTAAATTAAACTATGCCTGCTCAAATTCTAAAGTCATTAATGGCATCATTTATTTATTTGTGTAATATTGTTTTCAGTGTGTATGATTTGCAAACTGATAATAAAATGGAAAGGAAATGAGATTCACACTACAACCGTAACCTTTTGAACCCTAATTTGCTCCATTTTGACTCCATTTATATACTTTCTTTTACCGTAGTCACAAAACTACCTTTTAGTTTTCTGCCTGCATGTCCACAGGTTTTCAACACAAGCAATATATGAATGGAGATAATAATGTAAGTGTTCCAGACACATAATAACCATTTTGATAGCACAGTCTGAGCTTCAGTAATGTAAAAAAATATAATGACAAATCAACAAAAAAGCTTTTTAAACATTTTTTTTTGATGCATGGGATAAGGCAATCTCATTACCTTGATGGGAGTAAACCTAGCTTTCTATAGGCCAGTAAATTGCGTCATAACGACTGCCTGGTGAATATACCTTTGATTAAGAGAGAGGACCGATCCCTCCTGCATGACCCCTTATTAATGAATCATCAGTTTGTAAGGTTCTATCAAAAATTATATCAGTGAAACGTGAAACAAATGATACTCCAGAACTCATTAGTTGTTTCTTTAAGGAATTACCGCAGCTAGGTCTGTCAGTTGAGGAAATATAAACTTTACGTATAAAAATTTTACCATTTTATTATTTTATTTTCTGTCATTTAAGTTTCTTAAGTTAAGTTTTCTTAAAACCTATGTTCTGTTTGTAATTACATCTCACTTCTGTGTCCCACATGTTGTTTGACAGGAAGGCATAGGTAGCACACTGCTCAAACATCAACATTTATTGTAGAAAAATAAAATATAATTTCAAAACAACTTTGGATAACATTTAAATACTAAACTTTAGCACTAAAGACACATGGCAGACTCAGGAAAAACAACAGAGCAGAACCTGCAAAATTAACACAATTCATTATGAGAATATGGTTTGTGTCACACTTTCTGCATAACTGTGTCTTTTTCAGCAAATGACTTGGCCATAAAAAAAATGTCTTACAACTTATAACTTTTCTCTCTAGAGGGTCAAATGAAAAAGTAAAAACAACAGCATTACTAATTAAAATTAGAACAAATAGTATAGCAGTTTCAGTGACCAGGAGCTGGTGTGGAGCCTTTGGTGAGACCTGCCTTACTTAAATGTGTCACGGCTGATATGAGAAGGACAATGTGAATGGGACCCAAACGCAGGCAGCAGCAGGCACACAGGATCAGTTTGATGATTTATTATCAAAGTATAAGGCTTACAGGCATAGTTCAGTGCCAGAAAAGCAGTCTAAAGCAGGTAAGAAACACAGGAAGTCAACCAGTGAGGGGCAGAATAGAGCTGGCGAGGGAGCGTGGAAACAGGTGAGCAGGTGGGTGGGGTGACTGGGACTGGACGGAAAGGGGTTACTGTAGGGCAGGAGGGAGTGGCTGAGTGTAGGAGGGAGCTGACTGGGACAGCAGAAACAGACAAGGGGCATCTGGTGGACAGGGAGAGAATGGCAATGAATGTGTTCACACTTCTGGAGTTCATATAAGAAAAATGTGCACTGTGAAGGGGTCGATTCAATTCAATTCAATTCAATTTTATTTGTATAGCGCCAATTCATAACAGAAGTTATCTCCA
>NW_023339785.1:1248596-1253230 GCF_004916995.1 Morone saxatilis
TGTAATCCTCACGCTGCCCATTTTTCCTGCTTCTAACACATCAACTTTGAGGACAAAATGTTCACTTGCTGCCTAATATATCCCACCCACTGACAGGAGCCATGATAACCAGATAATCAGAGTTATTTACTTCACCTGTCAGTGCTCACAATGTTATGGCTGATCGGTGTAGCTGAAGTACGTGGGAGCAAAATGTATTATTAGTTCATGAACTAAGATATGTAGCTGGATGCAAAAAAATGCTGTTTTCTAATGAGCAAACATTAAAAAGGTGAATGCAAAACACACCGTTCAATCATAAGTGAACTTCAAGCTCATCATTTGCTCCAAAATAACTTGCGGGGTGATCTTGTGTGTGAATTTCTAACGGTGATTTGTCTCCTCACTCATTTGGATGAGTTATTCTGTCTCTGGCTCCACCATCTCTTCTGAAATACATAAGCCCAAAGCAACAAGTTGAGCCATATTTCATGCAAAATCTATGAACTGTAAAGTAAAATCTGAAGCTTTAACAGAGTCAAACGTGGTCAATGTTTCATTGCATGGATAAGGCAGGAGACGAGTAGGGATGGAAGGCAGAAGATGAATAATAAGACTTAAGGAAAGGGGAAGTGAGGGTGAGAGACAGCAAGGAAATAATGTGGTTAAAAGGAATGCCGGAGAAACAACATTATTTTAAGTCATAGCCGTCTTTACTTCAAGTAGATGGAGTGCGTCTCCATAAGCCCCGAGCTCTGCTCAAAAGCACGAGGAAGCCTAGAAAGCCTGCTTTGAGTGTGCCTCAGAGAAACGAAAAGCGTAATCTACTTTCCCTCACTCTCCCTCCCCCTGAAGCATAACAAAGAGCCTGGGAAGAGTGTTTGTGATGCTAATTCTGCAGGAATAAATATGCAACACAATTTTCAGACGCTTTAAGAGAGAAGGAAAGACGAAGAAGAGTGGTGATGGAAAAAGAAACAGTGCTTTAGGGAGCTGCCAGGAGGGAGTAGACTAATCCGTTAACATAGCCCGCAATATGCATTGTACAGAGGAAACAGGAAATTAGAACATGTTGCTGATGAAACAGGAGAAAGGGCTGAATAGAACGAAGAGCAGCCAATCTCAGCTGTTAGAGCGTTACCTGGTGACCGGGCAGTGGCTTAGTTCTGCTCATCCTGTGTGAGATGGATGACTCTTGTCTCACTGGAAACAATGCACATGTGAAAATCTACATGATGCCGAATCCCGCGGGACAGCTCTTATCCTCGGAAACACTGCTGCAGTCATCAGTCAGAGTGTTACAAGGAAAAGCCATAATAGTACAGGGCAAAGTACTTAACATGCCCAGTTGTCTCTGAATAAAACTATATCTCTGTAAATCCTTGGGTGGCCTGTTTCCCTTTTCTCTACCACCCAGCTGCCTGTATCTTCATTCACAACTCCCCCCTGAAAGCTACAGTGTACACACTAGGGCTGAATGATCTGAGGAACATTATAATTTGAGATTTTTTTTTCTTTTGTAATCAAATACTGTAAATTCAACTACTGGCTTGTAGTTGAAGGTGTTATGGAACCTCTTTAACTACATGCCGACAAAAACATCCACAGCAGACATGACTGTCTTTTAGAGGCTGTAGCTGGCTCCGTCTTAAAGCTAGAGTTAAGATACGGATAAAGATGCTGATAAAAATACTTATGTCATATGAAACTAGAAGACCTAACGCTAGCAGGTCGGGAAAGGGGCTAAATAACTAACTTTGGGCCGCAAGGATAAACTGTGACCGTTTTCTAATTTTTTAAAGATTTCACTTAAGGGTCCATACTGAGCAAATTAGTTTGAGCTAAACTTCACTTTAGAATGAGGAAGATATTGTGAGTTAGACACTTTAAGAGTTATTAGGGCACAGGCTATGAATACTTTTAGTTCTGTGTTTTGTTGCACAGACCATATTTAAGTGTTATTAGGGGAGAACAAGTACTCGAGTGTCACTACAACCTCATAAGGTCCATACTGAGCAAAGCATATTAACATCATCATTTATGTAATAAGGAGGTTATTGAGGGAAAACTCTTAGTTAATAGGGGGACATTTCTTATAGTACTAGAATTTATATATGAGAGGGATATAATCATAATTGCAATCTTAGTGATAATAGCCAGGGCAATCAACTTCAGCCAGCTTAAACTGTCACCTACAACTTGTTAAGACACTATTCATTATGTAAGGAATAATTAACAATGTAGCTCTTACGATTTGAAAATTGAGTCTTTCAAATTGCAGCTTCAATATAAAAATCAAGATTCATTTTCAGCCCTAATATACACACACAATAAACACGCATCTATTAGAAACGACAGGTTTGGAAGCGATCCTCATTTGAAATCCCATCAAAACACTATCAAGCCATTTTGGCGTGACTCCGGCTTCTTGCTCTCCGAGGACGGGAGAAATGACAAATGGGTCTGAACTGGAACAGAGAGGGGGGAGGGAAAAAAAATGAGATTTAAACCTAATTTGAATAACCCAGATCTGAGATGATGTACTGCAGAGCATAGAGAGGTGATAGCCCAATCCGTCAATCGAGGGGAAGGTGAGGGGGTTGGGTGAGGGGGGGTTAAAGAGGAGAGAATAGGGCGAAGAGATGAAAGGAGGAGGGAAAGGGGATCAAGACGAGAGGGGCGGGGAGGCTGTAGAGGTGAGCGGCAAGGATCGAGAGGGAAGATGAGAGGAAAGAGGGAGGTGGGTGAAGGAGATAGCGGCGAGAAGATTAAAGCCACTTCCGTGCGGCGCTGGCCCCATTAATGTTTAACAAAACGCCCGAGCACGGAAAGATCATCTCCCCCTCCTGTGATCCCTTTCAACCGCTCTCAGGGCCACACAAGGCAATGTGGCAAGAAGACACTGCGGATGAAATATTTACAAAAGGCAATCATTTGTTTATATCCATGACATGAATAATTGTGATTAATGTTTTATTCATGCTGTATTGTTTATTGCTTCCAATCTGAGGAGAATAGGCGCCTTTTGAACGTCAACTGAGACAGCCAATTATGGAAGTGTGATCCTTTTGTGCTGCAGTATGTTTGAGAGTGAGCCTTTTGTGGCTTGTCTTTCAAAGAAACACGGAGCCTTCGTTCCTTCTGCCGGAGGGGGGACGGTGTCACCGTCTCTCCTAATTGGCTGACACTGAGCCTTCATGATAGGTAGGGAGTGCAGAGGAAGAGGAGGTGGAGAAGAAGAAAAGGAAGAGACGGAGGAAGGGGAGTGAGGCCCAAAGGTATACAGAGAGGTGGTAAAGACAGCGTGTAAAGCGTGTTTACTGAGCTGCGCTGATCACAAGTGACGTTCAATTTAACCGCGTTGACAGGCAGAAACGCTATACAGCAAGTGTGCACATTTATATGGGAGCTAGTTCACACGAGGCCTCACTGCAGTTACAACAGTTTGACAAGAGATTCCAAACTCACCAAAACTTAACCTGCATGTGGCAACAATGACATTAAACTTTGGCATTAAAAACAAAACCTTAACTGACAAAAGGAAACATTGGCATTAAAACACTTGTATTGGCACTGAAAAAATGTATTTTGTTGTGACATTCTTTTGTCTTTTTCAATGATAATCTTCAGATTTTTTCTTCATATGTGTATTTTTTGGTTGCTTTTTACAATGTCACAGTACAATACAAAACAAATGTTTAGTTTTTAATGCCCAATTTTATTTTCAATGCCGAAATTGTTTTATATAAAATAAAATTAGTCCTAAATTTAATTCACCCAAATGTCTCTTACACACAGGTATGTTCAAGTATTCTGGCTGATTCACACCTCGCAGGTCAAAAAATGGTTGGAGCTAATGTTGGGATGTATGTGAGGTCACCACGTTTCATTCACTAATAAGAATGATAAAAGTGGAAGTTGCCCAACAACAAAGATACTAAAACACTAAAACAATATAAAAAAAAAAAAAATTGACCAGCCGTGTATTCTAAGCAGAGCAGAGCGGAGAAACTGCGATCTGCCCCAGCGGCAGGCTCGGAATGTACTGTAATGTACTGGAGACTGGTAGCTGGAGAGGTGCCATTAAATAATGTGTACTGACCAGAGGTGCAATTGAGAAAGGAAAATAACCCGAAAATGCTCAATGGGGCGCTGGTAAAGAGGGCAGCATAATAACAAAAAAAAAGTACTTTAAAATTAAATATGAAAAAAATTTGGATGTGTGGCATGTAAAATTAATTATATGTAAAAAAAATATTACAATGTGTAATGTAAGTAAATTTGTTTAGAAATAAGCATATTATGAGTTTGGTTTAAAAATGTGACTGCTTGAATTACACCAGATTTACAAGGAATGAATACAATGATGATATGTTATTATAAATGATAATGGCCAAAAACAGTGTACATAAGATACATTTTGAAGCATGTTTTCAATTTAAAAGAATGAAAGAGTGTTTGACTTGCTTTTTGTTAGAACACTAATAAAGATCAGAAGATCAAACATTGATTCATGTAAGGCTAAGAAAACCATAAGCATGAAAAACAGTGACATTTGAATTAAACCATTAGATTCCGCAAGGTACACTATTATCCTACCTTAATAATAATCCTGAAAAGTTTGAGCCATACACATTGATAAATAATATATGGTT
>NW_023339785.1:1253255-1269993 GCF_004916995.1 Morone saxatilis
ATCCAATGACTAAAATCCTTCATCAGGTTCAAATCTAGATATTAACAGTGGATGGTAAAAATGTGACTGGATAAACAGTCAATGTATGAAAGCTGTAATGTAATGACACATTCACAAAGGGGAAATGACGCCATTGACAGGCGACCGGTAAAACACAGCGTTACCTGAATAAAATGGAAACAGTTGGGATAATGGAAGAACTCAACTACATTTTTTACACAGTTTAATGTGGAAATGTTACAGATTACAGCTACATCAAGTTAAAACTATGATTTGCTAAAATATGATTCCTAGTTACAATCATGTGACACGTCTAAACTATGAAATACAAAGTTATTTGACATGCAATCTCACAATTCTGACATTATCATGCATAACTTAGCATCAGTGTTTTACTTTACCTCGCAGAAATGGGCTTCTATATAGGCTGCTATCGACCAGCACAAATATCAAGTCTCGTCTCATTAGCAGGCAGCACTGAATCACTCCTCCATTACACCTGACCGCACTCATTTAAAAGTTGCTTTACGACCCTTCATTTGTTCTGTCTCCCGCCCGCTCGGCCTTAATGGCTCTAAAGTTGATTAAGGTCAGTAGCCAGGTAATCGTCTACTATGGCCTTACTGTAAGCAAGCCTGATGGTCAAGACGCTGGCTCTGGCTGCCTCCTTCCTCTGCTTGGAGCGCTGATGTGCTTAGTATTGATTCCACTTGCAGTAAGTACAGAGGACCTCTGTAAATCAAGCCTTGTATTGGACTGTTAACCAAGTGCTGGCAAACCATGTTTGACACTGTAACACCTGTGTGCGCTGCTCATATTCACTGATAAGTGATTATGAAGTATCAAACAGACACGGTCTAAGCAGATGACAAATGAGCAACTCTCTTGCACCTTTAGGAAATGCAGGAATCCATTACTTCTGCGTGTTTATCTGAGTCACAAGTTCAGGAAGACACTTCAAATCCAGATTAAAGAAAAATGCAATACAATTGCCATTTCAGGGTCAGAGGCTCTTTATAGCACAAGCTGATGACTGTGGTGTGATATCCATCAAGTGGCTTTAATCGGCAAAATGCTGATTTTCAGCTATAAGCCGGGCTCATCCTCTTGAAGAAGCTCATTTAGGGGAGAAGAAGGCTGCTTCAGAATGAGAGCGAGGGGAAATTAAGAGAGGAGAAAATGAGAGCAGCAACCTGGGGTTAGCCCTGCTCTTAATCCACCATGTAGGCTGACAGTGGCAAGGAATCGGCTGTCTTAATCCCGTCACAGTGAGGAGGAGTGGGCGTGTGATGAACCTGCATGATAACAGGACACCAAATTGGAAAAGACATGCAGCGTTAGCACACAGAACGACTCCACATCTCCTCCCACCTAAAAAATAAAACACACTAAAGAGGCTGATCAAAGTAGGTTAATTGAAAATTTCACTTCTTCCTGTATCGCTCTACCAGCTACCACTACCTCCACATGAATCTCCCGTGGCGCTGAAAGATGATAGAGATGTTATATATAGATGTAGAGCAACAGCCTGTTGGCAATGAATGCTTGTATGAAAAATAATCTTCAAATCATGTTGTGAGCGTGACTAGCTGAGTCTTTGAACGTACTAAAAGGATCTTTCTGCCCCTCTACGACACAACAGGCTCAATCTGACACTTAATGTTACGGTCCGAGGACAAGACACACAACTGGCTCTAGCAATCTTTGTTTTTGCAGATTACTGAATGTTTTTCAAAGAATATAACTGCCTAGGTGCAGAATGTCCCTTTTCCCAGCAGCTTTCTCCAGATCCTTCAAAAAGAACCAAGTGTGCTCCCAGGCTGGTGGGAGAAATGTAATCCTTCAAGTGTGTCCTGGAGTCACCTGGTACTTCTCAGCCCTGATACCGTAAAGGCCCATCTGAATCACTGTGTTCTTCTCTATCAGAGTCCCAGCCACACTGTAGAAAGGGGTGCCATTAATTCACTCTTCAAACTCATTCTCTTGGCACTTTTTGGTCAGTTGGAAGCAGTGGAGCAAGCTGTAAACACAGCACTGACATATTGTAACCTTAGAGGGCAGGGGTGGCCCAGTCATTTTTTTGCCCCGGATCTAATTCCAGTCATTTAACATTGAGTATCTGCCAATAGTGAATCCCAATCCAATACTTGTCTTCTTGTCCTTTTAATTAGTTATTAAAATGACTCCAATGTATATGCTTGACAATTGACTAGCTCAAACTTCCTGCATTGATGCTGTTCCTTAATGTTCTTCTTACACAATAAAATATAAAATAACAAACCCTTTCTGTAATCTTTCTGGCCTTGTTGCTGTCTCAGGGAAGTTTCTCTGTCTACTGTTTAATGCTTCGGTGCATTTGTTATCTGAATCAACTTTATATTTTGTTTTTTTCCCCAGATTGTTGCATCTTAAAATGCCTGATTTCACTGCAGATTTTCTAGAAAATTGTAAGTAATTGCAATGTTTTTTGCCATTTCTTTGCAATGAAACTGCGGGAGAAAGTGAAAATTGCAAAAGTAGTTGTGATTCTTGTCATCTTGTTCCAATGAGATTAAAACCGCTAGCAGTTTGGTAATGTAGGGTTCAAAGTTTTGCATGGGGAACTACTTGGTGAAACCCGTGGGAATAGCGTGTGTCAGCAGACATAAAACAAAGGATCAGACTAATATACCAATAGACCAATATAGCTCAATGCAGCCGATACCAATCAGTTAGGCCCCAGTATTGACCTTTGAGATAATTTTTAAAAAACGTTTGCAGTTCCTTCACGCTAAACACGTAGAAACAGCTAAAAAAATAAAATGAATTCCTATAGCCTATGTTATTTATTTATGTATAGACTTTATAGCTCTGTTTTTGGTCTCCACCAACTCTGCAGTATGATGTCATCACTGCTTTGGACACAGGAGCCCTGATGAGTAGAATTTATGCATGGTTGGTGAAGTTTGAGATGTAACACAATGGATACTCGATCATCCCAAAGCCTGACCATAAGGAGGACACACATTCTTTGACTGATGTGCTTTATTTCCACTCCATATGAAGAATTTGTTTGGTGGCCACATCTGGCCCATGTATTCAAAACTCAAGAAATAGTTTTAGTTACCTTGGCAGTGGTAGTCAAAGTAAAAATTCAAAATCATTGTTGAAGTTTTGTTAATGATCATGAAGGCAGACTGATAAGATGTTGTAAAAGTACTGTCTCTGTACTTTGGCTTCTGTTCTTCCCACAAATCCAACATTACATGAAGATGCTAATTTTGCCCTTGTTGATTTACAGTGCTAATCACATCACTGTTGCTTTGCTTTATATAGCCATCCAATTAGAGGGCTCTTTCCCACAATGCTTTGGGAAGATAATGGAAGCCGATGGTTGATGTAAGGCCAGAGTAGTGGTGGGTTATGGTGACCCCCACAGCCTTTATTTGTCTTAATATAAGGAGACTTGACAAACTGGCATTGTTGTGGTTTTACAGGAGCCAGAGCTGCTCCTGTGCTAGATAAACACACACGGACACACACACATGCATGTTCGCACATTTACACACAAGCACTCATGAATGATTCATGAGGAGAGGAATTACCGCTCGGCTCTCCTTCTGTTTCCCCATAACCGGTCGCTCCCTCATGCTCTCTAATAACAACTTACACACACACCACATCCAAAGCAATGGTCCACTGCACACAGATGCACCCTCATCCTCATACATGCCCACACACACACACACACACAGTACACAGAGTCACTCCTCACAGCCAGCTCTCGCAGTTCATTTCATTCCTAGATAATTAAACGGAGTCTTGCTGCGTGTGTGTGTGCCGTTTCACTGCGCGTGCCACCCCAAAAACACACACTTGTGCTTTTCAGTGTTTTCTTTCTCTCCTTCCACAACTTGCTACCAGACGCCAGCAGGCTGCAGCTGAAAGAGAGCAGCAGAGTTCAGCAGCTCCTCACTTTCCCTTGTTTTACTGCATTGCATCAGCTCCCCATTACAAAAAATATGCCGTGACAACATGATGAAATCTGAGGATGTTAAAATTCTTAAATAAGGACACAGATCTGCTTTTATTGTGTTACTCTATCAGGGATATAACCTCCTCTGCATATATTTGTTATATGCTGTAGTCAGATTTATGGAGTGGAGCTGCTAATGTGGAAGAAATGATGGCATCATGAAGCAGTGATGGAGTAGTAGTGTTTCTAAATTATGCAACACTGATCTAAACACCACAGTGGCCTGTCTCGCAGACTTGATCATCTTTGCAAGAGTCCCTTTGGCTTGAACAGCTGCAGAGCTCCACAGACCATGGCCCTCACAGGCTGATCTATGTAAAGAAGTCCAGGCAGCCAATTGGCACAATGCTACAAGGCATTCTACCTGATATACTACCTTGAACTTTTGTTAGCTGAACTGCACTGAAAAATTTGTTCAATTTTCTCATTAGTTGAAAGTAAAACATAGTACTCCACATCAACTTAACAGGAATTAAGTTAGTTACACAAACCTTAGAAATGATGTTCAGCCAACAACTGTTTAGTTACATTTATAAAAGTTGCCTGTATCCATGCTTCCTAATCATTAGAGCTTACTGTACTGTTTGGAGACACAATCAAATCATGATCAGTCGTGATCAGTGGCGAACTCGGGTTGTTTGAGGGGCAGGGGCAAAAGAAGAACCATATTTTTTTTAACACATTTTGTTCCACTGGTAGGCCACCCTAACAATAACTTAATGTTTTACGATAGGGGCATCCAAGAGGGCGCTTTTGCTGCATCCAAATGATAGCCTGACATCAGCAAAAATGAACAAAATTGTCATTTATACATTTCAGTTTGTGTATGGATTACATTACAACAAGCGATACACCATGTTATGTAAGTGGTAAGTGTATGTTTGAACTTCGACAGAGCCAGGTTGTTTCCCCCTGCTTCCAGTCTGTATGCTGGACCACATCTTGCCCTATAACACTCAGACCTCTAACATTGAAATGAGTCTTTTCAAATAATTCTTGGATAGAGAGATAATAATTTATCCTAAACTACTGAACTATACCTTACATTTTTTTAAAATACCAAAAACAGTTGGGCTACTAGATTTAAACGTATCAATAATCAAGCTAAAATATTAGCAAGATGATGATGTGGTTTGGAGGTAGTGATACCTGAACTTAAGTTCTAAAAGTTGGGTGATGTTAAAGTGTAGAGGCCTGTGAGTGGGTTAAGTGTTGCTCTGCCTGTTTCTGTCCTCATTAATATAAGAGTTAACATGTTATAGTTAGATTTGGATGGAGCGTGGGCTCTGCTGAGTGTGTGTGCATCGCAGATCCAGACACATTCAGACATTTCCCTACCTTGAGCCGCACTGCCAACACCAGAGGTCTGCACCATGAAGTTGTGTATCGTTATAAATATGTCTGAGACAAACATTACATCTAGTGGATGACCCTTAATCACATGTATGCAGTGGTGAATATGGAGGTGATATACAAATAAATATTGGTCCCAATACTTTGTGACTTTTAGAGAAGAAAAGTAACCTAGAGTTGCTGTTTGTAACATCATTGGCAAGAATTCCTAACACCTTAATTCCCAACTGGGATGTGGTTTGTCATTGCCTTGCAAAATCACACATATGAGCATTTTGCTAATCTGGGTTTTTATCAAATTAAAGCTGCAAAAAAAATTATTTGTCATATTTTTGAAATGTTCAGTGTTCTGACAGTAGTTCATGAGACGGACAATCTGTGAAAAAAAATCATGTTTTTCTGGCCAATATAAGAGTTAACATGTTATAGTTTGTCTATATAGAAAAGCTCACAACCAATAGGGTCTAATTTTCCAAAAGCTAGGACTACAGCAGCTACACAAGTCTGTGAATGTCATCTCATGTGACATTTTTGTTATTGTGACATTTACATGTTTTTTGTTGTATCATCTACTAAACCTCCCCATTTGTTGGGAGAAAAAAAAACATTTAGATTCGTATCTGTTCTACTGAGTGTATGCGTTTACTGTATGTGTGCATGTGACCGCCTACACTGTTATGTGTGTGAATGGATTGTGTGTGAGTGCTTTGGTATGTATCTGTTTGTGTGTGAAGGTAAAAACATTCTGCATTTTGAATTCCCTTTAGATCGCGGTACAAGGTGAATTCCTCCTGCCATCAATGGCTGCTGCAAAATCTTGGAACTCACAATGCCCTGAAAGTCTTAGAGTCCTCGTTGACAAAACTATGAAACTTGAAAAATTCTGACTAAAGGCAACAGGAGTACACAAGAAGTGAATGAATTCATAATAGGTGAGGATTTTTTTGCATGGAATTTTCAATTTCAACAAAATACTGAGCTCTAAATTCGACTATTGGTAGCCCCAGTTCAAACATTCCTCAGATAGATTTTCAAAAATTATGAGGTTTCATACACAGATGGCTTTTTTAAATCATCCTCAGAAATCGAAAGACTATATCTACAATCCGCAATTCTAAAACCAACAATCTACCTGTTATTAGTAAATACCAAAGTTCTATCTGCAATCCACAGTTCTAACAAGATCCAACATTCTGCAATCCATGGTTCTAGAAAACCACATTTAAAATCTGATGTATTTTTTTTACTATCTAGAATGTGAAAACATTGGAGCTCAATATCTCAAAACCACGCAGACCACAGATAGAACCTTATAGTAAGAGATCATGATATGAGTTGAGTAACTCATTAATGGCTAAATTAATGGAAGAGAATGGCAGAGAATGTTGTTTATGAACATCAGCACATGGCCCTCAGACCATGAGGAGCTAAGCACCCACTGCACAAGAAACAAACACACTCAGACACATGACACACAAACACACACACACACCCAAACTAAACAAAGCATTCTGGAGCGCCCTGCCGCCTTTAGGCTGTTGTCAGCATGGCAAAGGACGCTAATGAGACCTGGCTCCCAGCATCCTTTGCACCGTGAAACCAACACATTTAGAGGCTAGGTGATGACTCTCAGTCTGAGACGTGTGTGTGTTTGTTCTCCCTAAACATCCCTGAGGTTTAATGTTGCTTCTGACATTTGGATGGAGCGTGGGCTCTGCTGAGGCGGCGCACTGTGCATCGCAGATCCAGACACATTCAGACATTTCCCTCCCTTGAGCCGCACCGCCAACACCGGAGGTCTGCACCATGAAGTTGTGTATCATTATAAATATGTCTGAGACGAACATCACATCTAGTGGATGACCCTTAATCACATGTATGCAGTGGTGAATATAGAGGTGATATACAAATAAATATTGGTCCCAATACTTTGACTTTTAGAGAAAAAACGCAACCTAGAGTTGCTGTTTGAAAAATGATATCATCACTATATAATTCACAAGGTAATTAATTAATTTAGATTATTAAAGACCAACATCATTGACAAGAAATCCTAACACCTTAATTCCCAACTGGGATGTGGTTTGTCATTGCCTTGCAAAATCACACATATGGGCATTTTGCTAATCTGGTATCCCTATTGATACCAGCCGGATTTTATCAAATTAAAGCTACAAAAAAAATCAATGCAAAAAAAACATTTTTTTCTGGCTCGTTGTAGTGCTCCTAATGGTATTTGCAAGAATCTAGCAGGGCTGGACGAAAACAACCAATCAGAGTCAAGAAATATAGAAAGACACTTTGGGTTAGAGGCCAGAACATAGTTGATTGCTGAACGGTACTCAACAGGTTCCATTAATTTAACAGCAGTAATATACTGGACTAGGCCTATTAAGGATCACTTTAGGCTCTTTCACCACTTGTCACTTTATGCACAGTTGCCCTTACTTTTGAAATTAAAGTTTTGAAAGGGTTATAAGGTTTAGGTTTACAGTCAAGTGATTTCAGTTCCATGAGTATACTGCTTTGTTGATTCTCTAGTGCACAGCATTCCTAACCATTTCTACTTATATCAATATAATGCCCACAATTTACAGTTATCTCTTATTTGTCTTCTGTGATTTGTGTTTCGGTGCCTCTTCTGGCAGTCTTGCCACAGAAGGGTCCGGTGAAGGAATTGATTTATAGTCAGTGTGTAACAACACCACAACACAAGATTACAGTAGGCTGTATTGTGCATTCATTATTAAACATATTTACTTTGTGACAGAGAGTGGAGATCATGGCGAGCTTTTCTTCTCTTGCTCCATGTGTCAACAACTAAAAAAACCCAAAACAAGTAGTTTTGTGTGCACTCTATATTGTGGGTGAGCTCCAGCATGAGGTTAAAATGATGGGTACTGCTTAAATAAATAATTTCCCCCTGGGATTATTAAAGTATTTCTGATTCTGATTCTGATTCTGATAAAGCCCCTCGAAAAGCTTTGACGTGTTTAGCCTAGCTTAAATAGGGGGAAACGGAAAGCCTGGCTCTGATCAAAGGTTCAAAAATACACCTACGAGCACCTCTGAGCACAGGTCATCCACTAATTGCAGTGCCGGCTGTTCAATCCCCACCTCTTCGTGTCGAAGAGTCCTTGGGCAAGAGGGCTCCTGGTGATTAGGCCAGTGCCTCGCATTGTAGTAGTGATGGGAATTCTGGCTCTTTTTAGTGAGCCAGATGATTTGGTTCAGCTCAGCAATAAGTGTCGACTCTTTTTGGCTCTCAAATGGCTCTGCTTTTGGTGCTACTTCTGGTTTTTAGAATTCAGCCAAATTTAGCAATGTTTTGACCAGTGATTGGTATTTGTGCACATGTATCACTCAAATTATTCAACTATATAATGAACCTTATAATTTCCAGAATACCATAATTTTACATTATGCTTGGTATAAAAATGTTAAAGGTCCAGTGTGTAACATTTAGGAGGAGCTATTGTCAGAAATAGAATATAATATTCATAGGTATGTTTTCTTTTGTGTATAATCATCTGAAATTAAGAATAGTTGTGTTTTTGTTGCATTACAATAAGCCATTTTTATTTACAGAGGGAGAGTGTCCTCTTCTATAGAGGCCGCCATGTTTCTACAGTGGCCCAGGACGGACAAACCAAACACTGACTCTAGATAGGGTCACTGTAGTTTCTCCCTTGAGCAAGATAGATCGATAGATACTGTATTTATCCCGAGGGAAATTCAAGCATCCAGTAGCAGCATATAAACATACATTAGACATACATTAAAATAAAAAAAATAAAAAAAATAAAATAAAATTAATCTATAACACAGTAGCCATACATGAGACATTTCTGGATTATATTCAACAAATACATAATAGGATCATCCCATTTCCATGCTTCCATGCCGGCAATAGCGGTGGCTGGAGGCATGATGTTTTCAGGTTGTCCACTCATCCTATTGTCATGAGCACAATAGCTCAGGAACACCTCAAGAGAATTACTTTAACTTTGGCACCAACGTCCACGACACAAGGATGAACTATAATTTGCTGCTGAAAGGTCAAGGTCACTGTGACTTCAAGTGACCTTAAAATTATACATTTGTGGTCATAACACAGGAATTGATGCAACTCTACTGTGACATCATAATATCAGAGAAAACCACTTCTTTGGTGGTTATTCACAACATAACTCTGGAACAGAAGGGCTGATTGGGACCATATTTCACAGTTGGTCGGACACTGAATTGGTGAAGGTCATTGTGAATTTTAATTTTAATTTAAGAATGAATTGGCTGATTCCAGATTTTACATAAATGGTAAGTAGGGCGACACAATGAGGAAACAATGATTAGCACAGTATGGGCTGTCATCTTACCATCTCATGCATTCTATCTTTCACTTCCTACCTCATTCTGAATTGATCGTCATTGGAATCATGTGACAGAAAACAACGGATTGAAACGTGCTGAGTTAATGATCACCCTGTGAGTGAGTTTTAACTTCAGTTGCATCTAAAAATGCCAGGACAAAAAAACACATTGTGTACAGCTGTTGTATAGCTATGTAAATGACACATCATGACATGGTAGCTAGCGAGTGAATGGGTGAATGAGATTCAAATTGTAAAGCGTATTGGATGGACGCTATATAAATGTTTGATTGATGGATTCACTTTTATAGCAGTAGTTGTAGTTCTCTACAATCCTGCTCATCGTGCAGTCTGTTATGGAGTCAGTTCACCCTGCAGGAAGAAGGAGGAGATGTTATGATAAACTGATCTCAGACACAGAGATCAAACAGGAATCGCTGCCTTGTTGTGGTGAGCCTGGAGGTGAGCCGGGGCCCTCCAAGACGGCTTTCCTTTTAGAGCCCAGAGTGAAAATACGAAGCAGGGCACTTAAAAACATTCTCATATAGTACGCGTGTGTGTGTGTGTGTGTGTGTGTGTGTGTGTGTGTATATACCAAAGCCAAAGCAGTCCTAACAGGCCACAGTGTGTGTGGCGAGTGTGTGTACACATCCACAAGGCTGTGAGGCCCATTTCTCCCCTGAAAAATCCCCCTTATTATTCTAACGCACAGGATGGCTCCATTTTTACATAATTATGCAAATATTATTTCACGACTCAAGAGGTGTGCTTTCTCTAATGTATTTGCCGCATTAAGCACTTCACACAGCTAAATCAGAGAATGGCTTCTGCCAGATTTCTCCTCATTCTTGCACTGACGCACATTAGTTTACAAAAACAGCCAGAAACTTGGCTTTTACCAGATGACTTTCTATTGAATTAAGCCCAGTGTGTGTGTGTGTGTGTGTGACTGCACAGGCGAGCCCGGAGCAGTGATGGAAACACATTAGTATATAAGTGAACTGCATGGGGAGAAATATTTCCACAGTCTGAAAATGGGAAACAGATGAGGTCTTGTCAGAAGTGAATATTTCGAAGCGGACATAGGCTCATTGGCAGTCGATCGTGGGACGCACATGATTCGATTTTCCTCTCTCGCAACATGATGAATGAGAGGAGGAGAGGGGAGGAGAAATGTGTGTGTTATAGTGTGTGTATGTGTGTTTGGGGAGATGGTGATGAGTATTCCCTTTTCCTCCTGTTTTCATTCCTTATGGTTCTGGACAGATTGTAAAATGTTGGTCAGGAGGATGAGCAGGCGGGAGGAATAAAGGCTGTTACTTGTAATATGTTCCCATTATTGAAGCATTAACTGCACAGCAGGTTTATAGAGAAACTTGTGACACTACTACTACAAGCGAAGTGAAGTATGAAAAGAAGTAGATTCAGAAAACTTCTTCTTTTGTTGTGCATCCTCCTGACCTACTACAAGTGTGCAAATTGGACATTTTAACACAGGTCAAAGTAGCATTTTGGCTGTTGGACAAGAAGAGTACACACTGAAAGATAAAATAACAACAACTTGGAGTGCCCTTTTAGACAAATGAAGACTGTTTCCAAGTCTGTGGCTCTGGAGAAGCTTTCTAAAGTTTGAAAAAACCCTGATGATGTCATTGTGATGTCATCAGGGATGGGCTGAGAATGCCTTCCTTACAGACTTGAGGTGGGGGTCAGGGGCATTAATATAGATAGTGCATGCAGTGCGATTGCACATAGAGAGAGCACACCCAACAATATAAAGGGTGAGGAAACGGTGATGATGTTATGCAATGTTAAGTCAATATCTAAACATGTGAGAAGATGGTACGATATATAGTAGTTAGGGTGTAACAACCATACACCACTGATAAAAGAGAAATCAGAGTGCTGTTTGCTTCCACATATTTTATGTTTCCTGTAAAAACAGGGTGCAATGGAGGGACTTGTCATGGTAGCCACCCGTCATGTTAACTGACTCTACCACTCTAAGAGCTCACAGTGAACATCATGGCCAGACCGAGAAGCCAGTTTGAGAAAGGGGAATACAGTGTGGGTTTTTTTGCCAGGTGTGGCTGATGGTGGGGGAAACTGGAGCACCCGGAGAACACCCATGCAAACGGGAGGAGAACATGTAAACTCCACACAAAAAGGCCCTGCCCCAACTGGGATTGATTGATGGGTGAATGTCATGTCATTGGTTTGAAACTGGTTGGTTCACGCTTACGTAAGCATGTGTCACATTTTGTTTTACAGGAAGAAAATATAAATAAAAAATACAAAGAAATTGACTTTTTGTCAACTTCTGTTCCATACATTGTTAAATAGGGTTAGAATATGACTGGGGATGTAATCTCAAAGGCTCATTTTATCTGGACTTTAAGATACTTTTCTCTAGATCACAGGGCTGAATCATTACTGTTTAAGAGGTGCTCTGGAATTCACTCTCATGCTTTGATTTTTCTTGTTAGTACATTTCCCCACAACAACACCAGAATTTCCAGGATTTGTAAAAAGAGGATGAATCACGCTACCCAGTAATTGAAAATATGGTAACACACTGTCCTCTGTTGCAGTCTCGCTTGCTGATGATTTCAGATGAAGACAGCTGGTTTATTTGTGTGCCTATCCCGTCTCTGACACCGCAGGAAGAGATGAAGGTTGCTGACCAACTGGGACAGTATGTAAGGGTCAGTAGATCTCGCAGTAAGCAAAGACCAAAACACACTAGAGGAAAAGATAGGAAGGATGGAAGCAGCAGCAGCATAATGTGAAAGAGAACAAAATGTGAGCTGCAAAAGAAACTGGGACAGCTGAGCATGGAAAGAGTTCAGGGATGGAATATTTTCTTTTCACAGAGCGAGAAGGGAGAGATAGAGGGAGGGCTGAAAAAGGAGGGAAAGGGCTATTTCTGAGGAGATTGCAGCTCACTGTGACACAGTAAAAGCTCTCACTGACCGGAGCGAGGAAGATGGAGAGAGCGGAGGAGGGCAAAGTTTGCAAAATCCGTCACTCTGGGGACTGAAAAGACAGAGAGAGAGGGATGGAGGGGAAGGAAAGCAGAGGACAGAGATTAGTGGCGAGGGCTAACCCAGGGGACAGCGGAGTGGCCTGCCAGTGGAAATGCATCATGGGTATTATATTGTGGTTGTGTGTTTTGGCTTGGAAAGTGAGAGACCATTTATAATTCAGGGTGACTAGTACCACCCGAGGCAGACACTCTCAATCTGGCTTAACTCTCTCTTTCTTCTATTCTTTCGCCTCTTCTCCCTCCTCCTCCTCCTCCTTCTCTTGTTTTCCCTCGTTTTTTCTCCCCCAGAAGCGTCTCGCTGTCGCTCTCTTTCTCATTGTTATCTCGTGTTTGTTTGCCTTTTTTTCTCCAGAGCCATTTCTCTAACACTAGCTCTGCCTCTACCCTCTAGTTTTAGCTGTGTGAAATAAAACAAGTCGGGCAGGGAGATGGCTTCTTTTTTCCTTTTTCGGTCGCAGTAAAAATAAAATGGCTGAACATCTCAGAGCACACAACAGAGGGAATAGGAAACAGTTATGGTGCTGAATGTAGGCGAATGAGTGCCGGTGGGTCCAGAGCTTTGTCATCACTCTTTGGCCTCATTGGCTCAGGTCTCTTTCAGGGACAGTCTTCATAAAAAAAATAACTGAATAAATAAATAAAAAGCCTTTATGGCTAACTCAACAGATCTTTTAATAAATAACACATTCCTTGCCTCTACCACAGCCTAGGGTGCTGTTCTGTGATGTACTGTTTGGGGTTGTTTTCATCTTCAATTAAAGATCAGGCCTTGTGCCTATCAAACAAATATCAAACGTCTCAGAATAATGGCCAGAATCGAGACAAAAGGAAAACCAAAATGGAGGAAAGAAATTCTGCTCCTGCTAGACGAGGAACATGAGAGAAAGTACGAGATAGTAATGACAGTGTAGTGCCACATTAACAAATGCGGATAATAAAGATATGTGGAAAGTGGTTGCAACAAAATCAGTGCAGCTTTATGTGTGTTTGCCACCTGATGTTTACAAAAAAGCCTCGAGTTTGCCGTTATGGTTGTCGCCATGGTTTTTCAAAGCTAGTGGAGGTGTTGTATTGCTAGTTGCACTGCTCTCATTGGCTGCGCTCAGTTTCGGCTCATCTGTGGCAGGAAGTGGCTCATCCAATGAGTATGTGCAGTAGTGTTGCTCCTGCTGAACCCACCTGCGAGTCCCAGAACAGTCATAGTTTTTTAATGGCTTATCTTGGCTTGTGGGAAGTTTTATAAATATAAAACCCTCCACAAATTCAATACTCACGACAGAAAGAGTCATAACTGAACTTGTTCAAACAGTCAACAGTTATACAGATGTCTGTTTTACAATGGAGGTCTATGGGAAGAACACGTTTTGGCCAGCAGGACAACATTTTGCTGCAATACTGCGAGTGGCCACTGGGAAAAATTGGAAGAAAAGCTGTTTCTTACAATAAATTCATGGTATATGCTTGCACATTAGTTTCTCTCAATTAAACTTATCCCCTTTCTATGGGAGAGGATTAGGGCCACATGTAGAAAAAATTTATCTGAGTTTAAAGTAAAATTGTTTAAAGAACTCAAATAAAGTCTTCATATGTGGCCCTAATACCCCTCATTTTCACATACAGTAACTGAAGCTGTGATTTTATGGAAAGAGAGCCCTTGGAAAGCAAATGAAAGCACTGTTTCAGCTCTATATGTTAAAAAGGTTGATCCTCTGTTTCTATGACTTCTAATAAATCAACCTTCCTAACTGAAAGGGAATGCAATGTGTCGTTAATGTGGCAATGCAACATTGTCATTGACTCATACTCATTGAATCAGTGATGTATTAAAGTGGCCACACTACTACTAAACTAAGAAGCCATATGACCCCCAATATTCAGTTCAGTAATAGCTGATTTACCTTATTGTATCCGTGGTATAGTATAGTGTGTAAATTGAAGCAATAATAAAAGCTCAGCAGAAAGTATTCTATGTGCTGTGAGACTGCATTATTTATAGCTCCTGTACACAGCCTCTTCTTATATAATGCCACAGGCATGTGTTAGTGAGTTTAATGCTAATGTGTGCCCGGAGTGGTTTCTTGGAAAAGTTGCCCTCAGGCACAGAAAAAGAATAACCTCTGATGGAGAAGTGATGATTATAATTATATGATTCCTGAAGAAGAGAGCTGTTAAGAACACATTAGTCAGGTGTTAGTGTCGTGATGAGGGCAGACTGATGAGACTGAGAGGGGGGGGGGAGTGGTAAGCAGCTGTGAGCGTGAACACACCGCTAAGATTCGAAATATTTCTGAAGAAAATAAAATGTTTCCTTTGTTTCCTTTTGTGACTCTTCTGCTAAAATCCACTCCCGCTGCATCAGCTGCTGAAGATATCCATCTTTTGTTCCATCTCCCTCAACACTGCAACAGACTTCCGAGTGTAAATGGAAAGCACCATTTATAATGGACACTGCATTACCCATAAATGTTAGCAATTCCTTGTAAGACTAGACAATGGAAATGTCTTTATCTTCTTTAAATATAAAATGACTGAGTTTTTCTACTAAGCCTGACCATACAGACGCAGGCAAGTGATGCACATCTACTAGACAGCCATTTTTTATTTTAGCTAACTAACAGAATTGACATTAATAGGCTACAGCTAATACAATCTAAACATTATAAAGCCTGCTTACATCATTTACAAAATCATGAACTATGTTGTAGCAAGCTAGCGATATGGATCTAGCATGTGGATTATCCCAGATGAGTATGAATTAGAAGCTAAATAAGGTGCTGCAGTTCCTTGACAACAGCCCTTAGTGTTCCAGGATTGCTAATAGGTTATCTTTGATCACGTCTGAGGGCACCTTCAGTTAAGGTGCTTCTCGGAAACACCTTGCAACCTCAAGACACTCTTCAATATGGCTCTTACCATCATCTTCACCTTAAAATAAGTTTGGGAAATGAGGTCCATCTGGTCCACTCAGTGCCATCTGCCTATAAATACGTTGCAGTTTGACTGAGTACATCAATCATTCGTACAGTTGCTCCACTTAGTGAAGTTGATCAGTACGATTCAATATTAAATATCACAAGACATTTTCTTTAAATCAAAGCACACACACTTCCCTGCCTTAACATATTTACATACTGCCTTGTCCACCCCACACACCCTGAACCCCAACCCCCAGTACAGCCAAGTTTGTTAGGGCAAATTCACTTTCAGCGGCCCTATTGTCTGCTGACGTGTCTCTGCAGCAGGGACCGCAAACAAAAGGCTGCGTCCAAAACCCCGTCTGCAGCGCGGGACAAAAGGACTCCAATGGCACATGCTTAATGTGTTGACAAATGTGTAGGAGGCTGAGTGTCTTTTGTGGTGGGAATCATATGCTTAAGACAATGCAGCTGGGTGGCAGGCGTGTCAAAGCAGACGGGTGACAGGTTGGCACAATAAGAAGCCAAATGGGTAGAAAAAGTGGGCACCAGTACACACACACACTATACTGTATACTGAGCTCTCATCATGAGAGTGTTCAATAACAATAGTCTTTGAAACTATGTGTTATGACCCAAAATTGGTTGTGACCTACTTTTAGGGCTTTAAATTATGACATGATGCAATCTGACATACCCCAAACCTTTTTCTTTTCTTTTAGAATTACTCAATGGAGTGCTGCAGGAATGAGTCCTAAAACCTGAATCCAGTTGCCTCTCCTTGAAGTTAATGGGTTTTTGCCTAATGCCTGAAATAAGGTCTGTGGTTAACATCACCTTAAAAGATTTTCACCTTTTGTTCAACAACATAAAATGCGTCAGTAAATAGCCCACGTGTGAATTCTGAAGCTGAGTTAACAGCGGTGACAATTAAACACAGAGACTTATCTTGTCACTAGTCCTGTACTTGTATAGCTTTCTAGTCTGCCGACCACTCAAAGTGCTTTTACAATATGTGCCACATTCACTCTTTCACACA
>NW_023339785.1:1270004-1283784 GCF_004916995.1 Morone saxatilis
ACTCAGTGATGGCAAAGCCCATCAAACAGACACTAACTCATTCATACACATTCACACACCGATGCACACTTCCAAAATGTGGAAGTATAATAAACCTTTCTTCAACACAGTGCTTATCATCTAAAATCTGACGGAAAATTCCCACTGGCTTTTTGTTCAAGGAACCCGTGCAACTTCCGGGTTCAACTACAAAAATACATCATCTCTGCAGCACAATACTACGCTCTATTTTTGTGTAACTGAGTTGATATAAAAATGTTAAAACATAAGCTGTCAGCAGCCTAAAATCTAAAAACATATATAAAATATATATCACTAACTAACTGCTGCTGATGGATGTATTGTAGGTGAGACAGTTTTGTGTTGTGTTGCATTCATTTGCACATTAAAAGATTAAA
Source organism: Morone saxatilis (assembly GCF_004916995.1). Lineage (NCBI taxonomy): Eukaryota > Metazoa > Chordata > Actinopteri > Moronidae > Morone > Morone saxatilis. The sequence continues at coordinate 1,270,403 of NW_023339785.1, forward strand.
AATAAAGAAGGATGAATATGGAGTAACACAAATGTGGCACAATAATATTGTAATTAGCATATTTCTGCAAGTGGGCCTTTCCCTCAGGATACTGTGACCAAAGAGGAAAGAATAACTTGAAACTGAAGTGAGGACACCCGCTGCCACTGCTGGGTGGAGAAGATGCAAGTAAGTTCTGCAGCGCTGGTGGGGAGACAGCATGTCCTGTTTGGAGAGTTGCAGGTTTAATCCAGGCCATTTCACACGCATTTATGCAGTAGCATTAACATCATAAATCACCTGAGCTTTTCCACTCAAGTCAAGAACTCCTGTTGATTAAACAAGCAATGTCTTCACTGCCAAACTTGGAGGGTGGAAGTGGGGCCAAAAGTGCCCTCTCAGATGCCCTTAGGGGAGATAAAACCTTTAGGGTGCCCTTCCAGTGGACAACATTCAGTGTTAGTGCTAGGGTGCTAATCCTAACCTTAACTAAACTGTCTCACCATGAATGCATCACAGCTTTTGGCGCCCTTGTATTTTTTTTGCCCATGTCCCTCAAACAACAGTCTGCCGTTGAATCCTCAGCTATTTTAAATTCGTACACCACCACCACAGTGGCATAAGGTATTTACTATAGTAGCATAGTAGTGCATGCTACTATGACAGGCCCTAGCTACTGTATACTGTATCGTCTCATGACATGATCAAATAGAGACTTGACCTTGTACAACAACATATTACACAGAAGTCAACACTGCATACTGGAATGTGTATGACAAAAAAAATCATTTGATTGAATATTTTTATACATTTTAGAGTTTACGTTGTATGTTGTATGTTTGTATGTATGTTTATGTGTATGTAGAATAAATTCATTCTCTCTAAGGGCCCCCCACCCCACAGGCCCCGGTGCAACCACACTGCTTGCACTGTTGATATTTATGCCACCGTTAGGGTGGTGGTGCAGGGGCGATGTCTCTGCATCCACAGGGTCTGGTTACATACAGCATACATGACAATATTTTGCACCAAATCCAATTAATTTGAATGGAGTCACCATGGGTAACTAAGCTCTGATATGTCACAATGCTGCTTTGTTGACTTATTCTTCAAGGCTGAAACATGGTTTGAAGTCAGTTGTCACAGACTGTAGTGGAAAGGCGCAAACGCATAACTCTAAAGCAATCTTGTTTATTTCAAGTTCCGAAAAATTTACGATTTCTTCATTATTTATATATACAGTGTCTATGACAGGTGTCTAAGCCACAGTCCATAGTTTAGTCCATAGAGGTTCACAATCAGATGAAAGTCCAGTATCTGGACTTCTAAACACAGAGCTGATCAGGATAAAGCTGTGTGAAGCTGCAGATTCAGGTGATAATTCTCTGTACGTTCATCACTACAAGTGACTCCTTTCACATTGTCATTTGCATTGTTATACAAAAAATATCCAATATACCTACTATACACTCAAGCAGAGAAAGAGGCTACTTAATATCCTTTAATTTAGTTACCAGTAAGACTGTTTGTAAAAATAAATGTATCATGGTGACCAGAATGAGTAAACTTCCTCTAACCTTCCTGGTTACTACACCCTGGGGCAAGAAACAGCCCTTGAGGACTTGCACAGGATGACCACAGGAATGTTTAGTTTCAACAAGTGATAAACCAAATTCCGAATTTATGACAGGACCACATTTAAGGGCCAATATTTCACATTCCAGGGCCTGGAGTCCATCAGGGCCCGCTCCACAGAAACAGATTTAGTAAAAAAGCAAAACTGAATGTACACTAATTGCCATGGTATCTAAGCCTATGTATGTGTAGCTTAGATATGTGTATGAAGATTTGATTCAATATGCTGATTATTAATGCAGGAGCCATATAAACTGAGCTAACAGGAACTGTCCGCTATTCTTGAGAACATACAGACTCTTTGGACTCTCATACGTATAATGAGAAAAAGTGAAGTGAAAATCCCTCGCCTTCCAAGCATGTAGGAGAAACTACGATGACTGGCAAAATATGTGAAAGACTCTAGGCAGAAGCAGTGTTTGGTATGTCCCTTGTAGAAGGATGGCAGTTCAACATGGCAAACTGCAGTTGACAACAAATTCCTCACTCACTCTGCTTCCCAGGCTTTCGGCCCATATTTTGTGGCCTCAATTCATTATTTGTTATTATATATAATTAATAGTCATTTGAAGCTATAAAATGTGCTACTACACTTCCAGTACTACCTTATGTACAAGTGTCCTGGGTAAAATAAAGGGATATTTCCTGAACGCTGAATACTCTTTGGCTTCCTGATCATTCACGGATGAGGTAGCTGACTGATCCCAGAGGACAGGATGGAATTTTTCCATGTAATGGGAATGTTATTATTATTTTTTTTTTTTTTTACAAATTTCAGCTGGAATTCATAATGAGTAATGTATTAGCTTTAAGCCAGTAACACATGGGCAGGTTAGTGCTGTGTTTTTGTCTTTCTGCTCCTCTGTCTCTACTCTCTGCTGTCTTGGGCTCGTTCAGACAGGCGCGTGATGAGAATACACAAACAGAGCTGGATGGACTGATGGAGGAAGAGAGAGGGAATGGAAGACAGCTTACATGCAGGAAAAAAAGAGAGATGGGTGAGAGATGGTAGCACGGCTCTTGGAAAAATAAAAGGGCCACATGTCATTTTCCATCTCTTCATGTCTTTCCTCTTCTCTTTCTTCTCCTTTTCTTTTATAATGGTGTTGATATGGAGTGCTTTTATGCCTGCACCCCAAGGACACAGCAGAACAGAGCCTCTCCAACAGCCCACTGGAGCTCTCCTCCTTTCTATCCCTCCATCCATGTCACCACCCTTGTAACCCCCTCCGTTCGAAGCTTCTCCCTACAGGCCCCTGCGACCCTGTGAGATGAAATAATTCCCATCTTTACTGTCCCATTGCACAGAATGACTGAATAATATATCTGCAGGGGGTTGATGGGGCTGTTGATCAATACCAATTACTCAACGATTTGTCGGCCGGCTGCTGAGAGTTCTGGCTTTCACAATCCATTCTGTGGTCGAACAAACACAAGCACACATATGAGTTAGATTGCGGCCCAAATCCCCCACGAGGACTTACTGAAAGAAGAAAAAACAAATGACAACAGCCTTTTTCAGTATTTTGCATAATGATTCACTTCTGTTACATCTTTGCTTTAAACCACCAGCTCTCTTCTTGTCAGTGGCGGCAATGCACATTATGATTCTAAATATGATTTGCACAAAGTCAGAGTCTGGGTTGCTGGGTGTTGGTGTTAAAGGATTCTAATAATCCAGTAGTCTTATGATTCATTTGCTGCTCTTCAGGCTTGTGAAGATTATGAATTAGAACTTAACCATAAAAGATTAAGATTAGAACATGTTTAATGTGTACCACTGGAATCAGGACCACTGGCCATAACAGGTGCTAAAATGTTAGTTTTTATCAATCATTAACGAATAAAAAATGATCCACGTTGAATCTTATTTGTCACTGTCAATAAAGGTCAGTTGTACGGGTAATGTGTGGGTGTGTGTGTGTGAGCCCATGAGTGTGTGCGTGCATCTACAAGATAAGGGAAGAAAGGGGAAAGAAAAGAGAAAGGATGCGAGAAGGAAAGTTTGAGGAGTGAAGTCAGCAGGTCATGAAAGTATTAGAATTTATTATCCATCAGATAGCTGTTGAGACACTTCACTTGGAACAAAAATGCCAAGCTGTTGGTGGCGCTAGAAGATAAAGTGTGGACGTATGTCTCTAGTGAAATGTATAGGTTTTCCTTCAGTAAGTGCTGAGACATTTCCATTGTTCTCTCATCTTTGTTCAGCTCCTCTTGACTTTCCTTCCAAACTTGTCTTGCTCTCTGCTCCTTTTCCCTCCTCTTTACTTTCTGGTCCGGTTTTTCTTTTCTCTTTTCCTCTTGTCCTCTCATCTCTTCCTTTTGTCATTTCTCCTCTGATTGTCCTCTCCCACCTTGATTTGCCCTATTCTCTCTGTCCTTCTTTCCCTCTTATACTGTTGCCCTCCTTTCCTCTCCTGAATTCTTGTTTCTTCTCACCCTCTCCTTTCCATCTTTATCTTCTCTTGTCCTCTATCTCCTTTCATTTTCTCATTTCTACTCTACTCCTGTCCTCTCCTTCCCTTCCTCGTCTTGCCCTTTCTTCTGTTTCTCCTGTCCTCCCTTCTTGTCTTCTCTCCTCCCATCTTGTCTTGTTTTCTCTCCTCTTCTCTTGTCTGAATCTTGTTACCCTTATCCTTTCTTTTCTTTCTTTTTCCTCTTCATAATCCTCTTTCCTTTCTTGTTTTGCACTCTCCCCATATCTTGCCACATCTCTTCATCTGTCCTTTCCTGCTCTTTTCTCGTTTCTCTTGTCCTTTCATTTCCTCCTTTATTTTCATTCTTCCTCTCTTCTCTCCTGTTTTCCCTTTTTCCCCTTTATCATTCTCCTTCAATCATTTCCTTTCCTGTCTTACTCTTACCTCCTTTACTCCTTGCTTATTCTCTCCTCTCCTGTCATTTCCTCTCTTCTTCTTCTTTGTTATTTCATTACTCCTTTTTTTGTCCCCTCCTCTCCCCATCCTTTTGGATTTTGTCCTCACAGCCTCATTCTGATATAGGTGCTGTCCTCCAGCAGTACCAGAGCTCTGGGTTAAGAAGAGTGCAGTCATTTAAGTTTTAGTCTGATAACACTCTCCTGTCTGTTGGGGTTGATATTGAACCTGCTCACCTCTCTCATATATCCCTGCCTGTGAAACCCTTGATTAGTTGCCTGTGCGAGACATTTATTACAGCCTACTCTGTTTCCCTCTTTTTGTCTTTGTCTCCTCCTTCGCCCTCCATCCGTCTGTCCGCATCCTTTTTGCCCTTTCCTCCCGCACTCGCTTCCATTTCACTTTATTTCCTCCCTCATTACCCCTCCTTCCCCTCCGCTGCTCCGTCCGATCCCGTCCGCCCTTCGTCTGGTCTCCGTCCTCCTCAACCGCTCCGTCTCCTCTCCCCGTCTTATTCCCGGGACTGAAACCATCACAGACAATTAGCGCCAATGTCTTTCGCACCAAAGGCCAGAGGAGATGAGGAGAAGTGTGTCTGGGATGCGAGATGCGATGAAAACAGCGGGGGTCTCCGAATGCCCTTCTTACCAAATGCCAACATGCTCATTCAATTTCTCCTTTCCCTCTTTCTTTCTGCCTTTTGTTTTCAGATTTACATCATCATTACTGCAGCTTTGTCTGGCTCCTTACAGGGGGAATGAGGTATTCAGCTGGAGTGAGGTATTCTGCCCATTGTCTTTCTCAGCCTGAGGATCATCTGAGTGCTCAACTAAATGCATCTTTGTTTGAGACAATGCAAACACAACCCATAAACAAAGCTCTTTTACCAACTGTTGTTGTCATCACATCACAAGAGAAAAAAAAAACAATACAGTAAAGCCTTGTGCCCTGCTTTTTATACTTTCCTGCATCTTAATTTATGGATGTTGGGTCTTACCCGCCTGGCCTTGTCCTCCAGCCACCCAAACACAAAGATGTCTGGGAGTGAATGTAGGCCAGGGAGATGCAGGGCTACGGGGCACAAAAGGCAGCAGAGGTGCATAGATGAATGGAGGACAGGGAGAGTTTTTCTCCTCTCCCGCCTTAAATCACCAACAACCTCCGACCGAACGCGCTCCCGCACCCATGCATACGTTTGCATACTAATTAGGTCAAACGTCTGCCTCCTTGGAAGACAGAGCGGGCGACTGTCTGTCCTTTTGTTTCTCCGCCCATCTTTTATTTCCCACTAAAACATTAACATGGGTGAATAAATGTCCTTCTTGGGTGTAGCCAGGCATGCTTTGCATACGAGAAGAAGAGATAATAGATGACGAACACCACTGTTGTTGGGGAGTTTGTTTCCCCTCCTGCTGAAGTTCATAAAGGAAGGAAACCCTGCACATAGAGAATCACTTTGAATTTCTTTGGTTTTGTTCATTCTTCCATTCCTTGGATTACTAATTTCAGTTTTCTACTTCATTCTCCTCTTTGGCGTTAGTGCCCAGAAGGCACCAGTTACCGAAATTTAGAAAGAATGTCTTTAACCAGAGAAAATGAGTTAGATGTTGCTCAATTTCACCAGTTTCAAGTCTTGCATCCTAACTCTAGCAGTTTGCGAACATTGCATTCTTGAAAATGTTGACATGTGTATGATGCTTGAAGAATGAGATACCACCTTTACGCCAAGCTGTCAATTCAGCAACAGACGGATATCACGCATCAGTGTTAAAGGGTTGTCCTCTATCCCCTGACCCACATTGACCCGCCTCGTGAAACAAGGTTGAAGTGGGATCAGTTAACCACAGAGGAGGCCGTGGGTCTCTACAACTTTCTACCACACATGGAAGGATTACCAAACAGACATACTGGGCATAGAGCCAGGGGCCAAAGGGCTCCTAAGCCACAGTCTCTGTATGAAGCAACTGTTATTTAAAAGTCAAAGAGCTCAGTCAAAAGAAGGACTATTCCAATAATATTATTTTAATCCTGATCCTGATCCAGTTCCTGAAATATCTAGCAACATGATCTAAATTTATTGTTGTATACCACAAAAAGGTTTTTCCAAACCAACATTACGTTAGGTTAGATGAGATGGTAGTTTAGGTTACAGTAAATATTAAACATCCTGTCTCCGGTTTCAAGTGACCACTACCAAAACCACAATTTTTCACAAACCTTAACCAAGTGCTTTGAGTTGCCTAAACATAACCATAAAACATTTTGCAACTTTGGATTTTTTCTGTGGGCCTGTCTTCTCATAATTTGTCAGTTTTGTGTAAATATGTCCGGCCCCTGGTCAGACCTGGGTGCAAAAGGGGTATTACACTCCTTTTTAGTGATCTCACTTGCAGTAACAATTGCTTTCTTTAATGGTAGGAAATCACTGATGGCCAATTTCACTCCTGGTTAATGACCTTTGACTTCTTCCCCGTGGATACTGTGAGAGGTTTTGGTCTGGTGTTCATAGACAGCTGATATTGTCTGTTTCTGCTGTTAAGACCGGTGTGTTCTGTAGTTTTAGAGACTAATGTCCACATATGGAGGTAGTGGGGTGGATGGATGGACCGCTGTTGGTGTTCCATGTGAAACCAAAAATTAACAATTTCAAGTAATTTACTTAAGTTACATAAGGTATTTATGACCTTTTCCTAATACTAGTAGTTTTTGTGCCTAACCCTAACCAAACTGCTACCGTTTTACAACATTAACCACACAACTTTATTTTGAAAGTGTAACCGCACATTGCATATTTATTGTTGCTAACTTGAGCTGAAGTTCCAGACGTTACATATTTATTGTTGCTAACTAAACCTTACAACCTGCATTAAAGTAAGATAAGAAGATATTAATGGCTGTTGCATGTACCTAATAATTTCTTAAGCAACAAATTCCTCTCCTCCCCTCTACCCTGCCCTACATAAGTGTGACATTTGACTTTATTCTCAATCATTTAAATGCCGCAGCAGTGCGGCATTGTGGAATAAGAAATCCACACTCTCTTATCAGCCTGGAAGGTTTTCAACTGACTCGGCATCTTGTTCCCTGACTTTCCCAGGGATCAGATTAGGGCAGCTGGAGAGATAACAAGCAGAATTCAATTGACATTAACATACCTCGGCCTCATGTGGGAAAACAGAGAGAGAGGGGGAAAAAATCCTTTTAGCTGCATGTCTTCCAGGGGCCCTCTGTTTAATTGCATTATTGTTAACGAAGTGCTGATGCAATTACAAGAAAGAGGCCCTTTTTTTTCTTTCTTCTAATGAGAGTCACGTTAGTTTCAACCTGGACTGGGGTCATGAAATCCCAGCAACAACGCTTGTTCTACCCCTGCTCCTCTTCTTTCAAACACACTAAATGTCTGTGTGCTTTAGCGGTTGTCTTTCTGTGTGCCGCACATCACTCTTCATCACCTTAAATCGCCCTCTGCCATGCAACATCAATGGGGAAGGTTGAACGAGGTCTCCTGAACAAGCTAGTTCATGTTTGTGCAGGCGTGTCAGAGATTCGATGATTATTTGTTTATTTCGGTGATGGAGGAGCGGCCGTGGCACTCCGGGGGCTTTTTATCATCCCACTCACTTCCTGGATTAGAGCGGGTATAATCATACCAAGCATGAATATTCATGAGCCAAGGATCTGAGAGAGAGCGAGAGAGACTGACAGGCAAAAGCAGACAGGCAGGCAGAGCCACAACCACTCCTCCACACACTAGAACACAGTCAAACTTACACTCATGAGTAAATACCATGATGAACACACGATGATTCAAAACACACTTATAAAAACGCAAAATGTTCATCAAATACTGCCACTTGATAGTGGCTTCAAACTCTAAACGCACAGGGTTCCATGATCAAGATAGCAATAATAAATAGGCAACATCCAGTTAGACTTTCAAAATAAAGCCTAGGTAATGTTGTGAACGGTCGCACTTTGGTTAGGTTTAGGCACAAAAACTATTTGGTTTAGGAAAAGGTTTTAAGTTACGCAACTTACCTTACGCAACTTAAGTACATTACATAAGTCAACATTCATATGTTACTTGCTTATGAACTTATTTTTGGTTTTCACACGGGACACAACAACAACAGCAGTCTCCTGGGTTAAAGTCCTGTGTTTGTTGGAGTCAGCTATCCACCCCACCACCTCCATATTATTCTTTGCACTACATCACCTGACTTTGAGACATTAAAAGCATTTAACTGGCAAAACATGAGTTGATTTTTATTTTAACATAAGCTAGTTGCAGGAAGTGCAAGGTATTTGTCAGTTAGCTTAACACTAGGTGCTATTGTTCTAAAAAAAGCATCTACAGTGGTTATTTTCTGTATTTGACAGTGGATCAGTATGAATGTGTCAGGAAGTAATGGAGTGCTCTGTAATTGTGGTGTCAATATTGATTGAAAGATTATAATTTTGGCCATTATTGTGCAGCATTACTACAGTCATATTTTGAAGCGGAAGGCCACTGACCAACCTGCCGTATTTAACGACGTATTTAACGACCAGCAGAACATATATTGCATCTTACACTCTGGATATTTAATTTGTTTGTTATACAGTAAAGATCTTGACATTCAGGGTCTATATGTTGCCTTTAAAGCACCTCCAAACTAGAACTTCAGTGTAATGATTCAGTGTTAACAGCCTGAAATGGTGTTGAGAGGTTTGTATGGTTAATATTGTTTTCTTCTCGTTATGTCCTCTCCAAAACAAAAATAAATAAATCTGTGGGTGTGAGTTACACAGCTCCATTCAAGGACAGTCACTAATCCATAACCTCAAGCAGCTCCCTCATATGTTGTCTTGTAAAAGATATTAAAAGACAACATATGAGGGAGCTGTATAACTTCCAGGCTAATGACTCTTAGGGTAATGAATATTATCACAAGTCACTTAGCCGAAAATGTGTAGTTTCTCATCCGTGTTACAACAAATGATCATTCTTTCTTTATGACAAATTTATTGTGTCTTAATAGCTTAAAATATAGCTTCTTCAACGATTCAATCCATGCTCAGAACTTTTCCTGAGTTAGGGGTTGACCGATGAAGAGAGCACTGGATTACTTCCCTTCACTATCCTGCGACGCTTCTTTCTCTACTTAAACTTTTACTTAAACATTTACTGCAAACCAGACCTCCGGCTAGGCCTTTTTGCTACCTCCACCTGAGGGCTAACTTCCTGCTGGATACAAGCATACATAATTCACATAAAAATAATTTATAAAGCTCTTCAAGTCTTCTCAAATGAATGGGTCGCATTCTAATAATACAAAGTCATTTAGGGGTGTTTGTGAGGCTCAGAATAATGTATTCATGGTTTTATAGGCTTTATTATTATCCCAAAAAGCCAAAGATATATATGAAAAACATAAAAGATTCCCTCCATACTTGTATTAAGACATATATACAAATAGCCAGCTTGGAAGAATAAAGTGTTTTTGATATGTTTAAATTCCAGAATGTATGAATATGTAAATATGGTTACTACATGGTGGTCCCTTAAACTAAATGTCTTCTCTTTGAGGCTCTCCTAAGAGGAACTGACTTTAAGACACTGCTTTGCTTGCTTTGCAGCCTCAAAACTGGCAGCAAACCCACACAAAATGCTCTTCCTCGCTTTCACAGAACTGGATTTACTCTGGTTTGTTCCGGGGCTCTCCTCGACTCTGAGGATGTCTTACAGGTTTCTAAGCAGGGGGATGGGGGGGAGAGCAAATATCTGCCTGGTGACCTACAGGGCTGACAGGGCATACCACACTCTCTTTTTCCTGCTAATCAGCAACATAACATCAGTATTTTTCTCTTAATTTGAAAAGCAATTTAGACATGATGGCTCACATCCCTGCATGCCCTTCATTAGTTCACTGTGTTAGAGCATGTAATGAGAGCTTAGGACGTCTGCTGAGCATCTTAAAATGCACTGTCCGCTAATGAACATGTGAGGTTGTTGCTATTTCTTACACAGTTCATGGATTGCCATGCCATTTTGGTGATCCCAACTTTTTCAAAATGCCCAAAGCAACACTGTACCAAAGTATAACTTAACAGACACACAACCTTGGCTGCAGATTTTGCAATTGCAATTTCAAGGTAATTTTTGCAAACATAGCCTATATAGATTATAACGTTAATTATTATTAAGCTTTTTTATTCCGGAATTATGCAATTTCCTTGCATCCTGGTAGAAAATCTTCTGGTCCTGGTACTGGTACAACCAGGAGTTGGGAACCATTGTTCTGTACAGCATTTCTCAGTACTCTTACATATCCTGTTTCATATACTATACAATGTAAAATTCTAGCTGCAGCATTCTGTACAAGTTGGAGACGTGATATTGATTTTTAACTGAAGCAGGTATAGAAAGAGTTGCAATACTGTAGACGGGATGAAATAAAAGCATGAATTACTTTCTCTAGATCAGCACAGGATTAAAATGATTTCTGAGCACTAGATGAAAGATCCCTCAGATCCTGTAAGAAAAGATTTCATCTTGAGCTGCCCGAACTTCAGCTGAAGAATGTTTTGTGACATCCAAAATTCAATGTCCTTGAGACAATTTCTGTATTCTGTTAAGTATTATGTAATTGGGATCATCTTGTCATCAGGGAAGATATAACTGTGTAGCTATAAAAAGAAACAAATTATATTAAATATTAAATTGACCCAGTGGAAGCATGCAGCAGGAGAATAGGATTGGTGCCAAGAATTAAGCCTTGTGGAACCCCACAGGTTTTATCTGCTATGGACAATGATGACTTACCTATGGTAAGACAAAAAAACATAATACATAGCACTGTGCCGAAAAGTATTTGGCAAGCTAAGACAAAAGCGTATTTGCCACCAGCCTGTAAATAATGGTAAAGTAAAAAATTAAGGTTTGACTTCAACAAGATGTTCCCATGTATTCATATGACACTATGAAGTGTGACTGTGCCCTCATCTAGTGATTTCTGAGTGAAATCTGAGCTCAAACGGAGGCAGGTGATGTTCCCTCCACTAAACTTGATGACAAAAGGATCCCTCTGTATTTTTCTGATCCTTCAAGTTCGATTTTGCATAGCAGCTGCAAATGTAAGCGGCATCATCTCCAAATCGCTACGCTCATCAGCAGGAAGCCCAGTATGCTAACAGCTGCAGGTGGAGACTCATTATAAACAAACCCCGTCTCACAACGAGGTCTAAGAGAAGGGATTTGGGATGCGTCCCCCCAATGCTCACCCCATCTTGGTTCTCTCATTTACTCCTCTCTGCACTTTGTGCTCATTTCAGGCTCCAGGAAACCCCTTATCATCCATCTCTGCACTCCTAATTTTCTTCTTTTTTTTCATTGCACAGCTGTGTGGGAGAAGCACACATACCTTCCACACTGCAAGATAAACACAAGTTTACAGTTCAGGGGGGGAAAGGCACATTTCTGCCCTTTAAATTCTGTCTCTCTCTGTCTCATGGGTTTATACAAAGCTGGGGAGGGTTTGCGTGTCAGTGACAGGGGCCCGTGTGGGTATTTATATACCTCTTCTATGAGTCACGGCAGGGGAATCACATTAGCTATGGCTGTACTGTCATCATTGGACTCCTCTACAGGGTCCTCTCTCTCTCCGCAGCTCCCCTGTCTCGCTCTCTCCCTCTCTGTATTTAAAACTCACCAGGCCCCCTTATTTTAATCCGAGGAGGTCCTGGGAGAAGTCATGAAATATTTTCAGCTCCAGATGTCTCTAAATAAGCGTTATGGCATGGTGGCCGGTTAATGGCGTGTCATATCCTGCCAAGGCTAGGCAGCCTGTGTAAGCACTTCAGGGAGTTGTGGGTGGAAGGGGGCTGTTTGGGGACTAGCTGATGATAGCTATAGAGGAGTATTAGCCCACAAGCAGTGAGAAATAGCTCAAGTGATGCTGTAGGCTCTGTTGCACTGCTGGATGCTCAGGGTGTGGAGCACTGTGGAGTTTTGGGAAGAGTGATACCAATATGTTTTTTAAAGAATCATTCCAAAATTTTGGAAAGTCCTCTAGTTTGGGGATGGTAAAAGTTTAGTGAATTTGTATTTTCCACCTAATTGTTTTCTTCTAACAAAAGAAGAGCCTCCTAATGTTTGGACAAAAGCTAGTAGGTGAGCGTGACTTTAGAATTTAATTTTATAAATGTTAACGTAGATGTGTATCATACATATCCATCGTATAAACATCCATATAATGCACATTAGCAGATGGACAATTTCAGGCATTAACTGGTCCCCTGACCTGCATGTCTCTGGACTGTTAGAGGAAGTTGGACTACAAGGAGGAAACACGCCGCACACCCAAAATGCAGGCACTATCCAAAACAACCCAGAAAACACGAACACATTGCTCTACAGTACCAAAGTCTACGTCTGACTATGTGAGACATCGTAATCTTCCTCTCGCAGATAAAAGCAATAAAACGCACCCATTAGCTTATGGTGGCTGCTGTTAGCTGTTATTAGCTAGTTTTAGATAAATATTTCTGTGTAGCTGATATTACCGAGTCCGATCTTTGGGTTAGAGATAGACTGCAAAATAAATTGTGGACGGGGCTTTAGCTTCTGCGAAGTAAAGACAATGTGGAAGTGTCTTAAATCTGCATTCTTTCTGATGTCCAGCAGGGGGGAGCTCGATTGGTTGCAAAAGTATTGATAGTATTGAATCATAAAGAGAAATGACTACTTGTGACATGATTTATTAGCTCCTAATAAGTGTATGGTCTCAGTCACAGTTTCAGTTTCAGTCTTCTTCCCTACAGCATGATGTTAATTTAGTAAATTATGGTCCCATTTAGAGTCAAATAAACCATAAAGCAGGGTATTTTTTGTGATTGACAGGTCATTGTCAGTGA
>NW_023339785.1:1283884-1286194 GCF_004916995.1 Morone saxatilis
ACCTGATCGAGAACTTCATTGGATAATGCGAAGGTGGAAAGCTACTCTCATCCTCTCTACGGTGAGCTGAGGCAGCTCAGGAGCACTTTCAGCCACAGACTGATCCAACCCCGAGACTCAAAGCGGTTTGGAGGCTCGTTTGTACCATCAGCCAACAGCACCCACTATCTCCAACCCCTGCAGACTAAGACTGGTTTAAACTCGAACCTACATGTACTGTTTAGTTTTTAGTCAAGCTGCTCATATATTTTCACACCATTCCTACTTGAATATGCATAGTGTATATACTTTCATTTATAGTTTTATATTTTCTATTATATTTTGTAATATTTTATTTTGTGATATCTCGTTGTACTTTCTTTTGCACTACATTGCCCTATGCTGCTGTGTAAATCATGAATTTCTCCTAAGGGGGATCAGTAAAGGAACATCCTATCTTATCTTATTCATCAGTGGCGGACTCAGGCTGTTTGAAGGGTAGGAGCCATAAAAGAATTAAGCAGCACACAAAGGTTGTGATGCATTTATGATGAAATAGCTAAGTCAGGGTTAGGGTTTGCACCCAGAGGGAACTTCACCCCATTTTGTCCACTAGAAAGGCCACCCTAGTGGTTTCCAACCTGGGGGTCAGGACCCCCACTAGGGCCAAAGCTTTACAGGAGGTTGCAAGCCCTTCTTGAATATGGCGTGCAATCAAACTTACAAAATCTACACAATAGGCCTGTATCTCAGCATTTGGTTCACTTCTGTCAAGAAAAGTAAATGTAAAGTAAATTGACTAAAAGAACAATGGCCAAGCATCAGGGAGAAGAAAACAATGAATTTGTCAAAAAGTCTGTATGTATTAAGTATGTATGATTGGTATAATTTAAAACATATAATACATACAGAATTGTATAAAAATGTACCTAAACAGGAAATAATCTGCTCAAAATTCGCTCCTTTTACAGAGTTACTGAGTTCACTATTTGGGTTAATGTACAATTTTGAATAAAATATGTCACTGAGTCAGGGGTCAACAGTTTACTAAATTATAGAAAAGGGGTCCCTTAAGGAAACAAGTTGGGAACCTAGAGGGCACTTTATCATGTTCTATCTACCATAGGGGCATTCAAGAGGGCACTTTTACAGTATTTTATTGAACACAGGGGCACTAGTGGCATTTATGATGATGATATTTCATAGCAGCATTTTGGACCCTCTGATTTCAGGACAGGAGGTTCAGAGCTGCAATAAACCAGACGCAGTTTCAGTATTACCGTACAGGACACACATTCTGAGAGAACCGTCACTTTTCATTCTCCCCGCTAAACAAATATGATGAGAGCTGTGCAGAGCCAAAGTGAGATTATCTGTGAGGATAATCTCTGTTTTTAATTGGATAATTTAATAACTGTCAGAAAAAGATTCTGAGATGCACTTGTTTTGATTGTCTTTTGCTCGTTAGCTAGGGGTGTAAATCTTTAATTCAAGGCCCAAGGCCATGCACACGCAAGTGCACCTCACACCTCAACTACTTTGTACCACTGCAACATGATTCCCTGAGAATTTTCTCTAATAGCAACACTCAACACGCGTAATTTCATATCATTCAATGTGTTCCTTTAAAACAGTAATCTACACATTCAGGCTACACACAGCAACATCAGCATACATCTAGAGTCATGTTTCTGGTCCCTTGACAAAGTCCAATATTTACTCTCTTTTAGCTCCGTTTTGGTCTTCACCAACCAATATGTGCCTCTTTAAATGCTCCATATGTTCAGCAGCAACCTGAGTCTTTCTGCTGTTTGGTGCTGAGCAGGTAATATACAGTGCATTGAATTTGCTCTGAAAACAGCTGCATGCTGCTGCTTGAAACCAGGTTGTTGAGAGCTGATTCCAAAATTAACTTTTTGGAGATGATTTACCAGCCAAAAACATTTTTACCGTGCATAAAACTGCATCATGTTTTTGAAGGTTTTGAGCTTCTCTGAGCTCCTGTGTTGTTTAGATGCCACCTCTCCTAAAAACATGACTTTTCTTTCCGTCTTCTTGTTTTATTTTTGGTGAAAATGTCTCGAATGTTGCCAGGTCTAATAATAAAGTAACACAGATGTTTCTGATGTTTCAGATGTTGCAAAAACATAGATGGCTATTGTGTTGAAAGTGCAAATAGTAGTAAGCTGCTTTGATTTAATTTGCTGACATTATAGGTATGGTGGACAGTGATGTAAAGTTTGTACAGAATGCAACTTATCTTTACAGATTATATTGATGCCAAATTGAAGGACTGTGGACATATAACGCCCTTCAGTTTGTGATTCTAGA
>NW_023339785.1:1286294-1286697 GCF_004916995.1 Morone saxatilis
AAAAGGCTCATTCTATGGTAACAAAACACAATGATTCTTATTTTCAGGTGATTATACATTGGTACATGTAACGTAATAAATGTATTCTATTTCTACCAATAAAGCCTCCTAAATGTTACACACTACACCTTTAAAAGAAATTGTTTACTTTTGGTTTCACATGGCACAAGAACAGATTGTTGGAGCCATCTAACCATCCCTCCACCTCCACATGTGGACTTTCTCACTATTTATACTAGGGATGTCATGAGAACTGATGCTTCAGTAAGAAGTCAATGCCCAAGTTCTAAAAAGGTGACGGTACTTGTTTTTCTACAGTACTGGGGATTCAATTCTTTCAGACCTGACGGGGCAGCATATCAGTTCAATTCAATTCAATTTTATTTGTATAGCGCCAATATAT
>NW_023339785.1:1286739-1287175 GCF_004916995.1 Morone saxatilis
AATTGAATTGAATTGAATTGGGAAGTAGCACTGCCTGCTTGACCCTGCAAACTTTATTATAACTGTCACAGTCGTCTTCAGGCAGCCATTGAAGTCCATACTGTCAACATCTGTTTAATGGTTCCTAATGCATTAAGGGGTCAGATGTATCGCTTCATGTATCACATGAGGTCCCGATGTTGTCTTCTATTGTGAGTGTGCGTGTGTTTTGTGTGTTAGTGTTTGTGTTACATGTGAACTTTGTGTGACTCAGCTTTGCATCTCTTTGTCTGTGTGTGTGTGTGAGATTATTCTCTGGGTTGAGTCATAGGTCATTAAGATGCTTGGCTGGTTTTTATGCTGACGGCCTCATAAATGGATGAGAAACGCTTGTCCTTCACTGTGGCTGCTCTCCATCCTGTAACGCACGACATGACATGACACATACACACACACA
>NW_023339785.1:1287243-1292247 GCF_004916995.1 Morone saxatilis
AGACACAAAGAGAGAGAGAGAGAGAGAGAGAGAGAGAGAGAGAGAGAGAAAGCACCACCAACTGCCAAAACAACTTAAAATACACCAAAGAGAAACATCATCAAATTACACACTCACACAGTGAGCATTTTAAGAGGCAGGCTGTATGCATGCATGGAGATGGATGTATTTAATAAAGACAGAGAGATAGATGGAAGAATAAAGAGGAACCCTCTTAAACATGCACTTCATTACTAAAATGTGT
Organism: Morone saxatilis; assembly: GCF_004916995.1. NCBI lineage: Eukaryota > Metazoa > Chordata > Actinopteri > Moronidae > Morone > Morone saxatilis. The sequence continues at coordinate 1,287,488 of NW_023339785.1, forward strand.
TTTACATGACAGTCTCATGTTTGAATAAGTGTCCAAGTCAATTTTTAAAACTACTTATCCACAAAGAAAATAAAATGAGCTTTATAAATATTGTGATGTCAAGGAGATTCCTCTGATGTAAGCTAAGTCTATAAAAAGGTTTATTGATTTTTAGTCATGCTAGCCGCATGACTCTAGCAATATCAGTTGGTCGGTGGATCCGCCCCTTTGGTCCACACCACTGTCATGAAATCTTACATTCTCACTTCCCAGGGGATGAATCCCACTGAATTTGATGAGCCCCTTACATTATCTCTAACACCATCAAAAGATTGACTACTACGGATGAATATTATCATGTATCAAATTCAACAAATGTATTGTGGTGAATTTCAAATAATTGGGATAATCATAAATATCCTCACATGGCTTGAGAAGCCCACATCTTTCCAGTCATTCCAAAATCTGAAATCTGTCACCATGGCTGAAGGCCAGGCCTCCCCATTGTATCCCCCAACGGCCTGTGTGGAAATAGTATAGATTCCAAAATACTTTATTTTTATTTCAGAAACTGTAAGGTAAAAGTGATGTAGTACCTATATATATATATATATATATGTATATTTTCATGATTATCATGATAATATTGTGTATTGCAATTATTTTGGCCAAGATGTCACAATGATCATTGATGAACTATAGTATAGTCATTAATTGTCCTCAGAAGATGAATAGTAGTAACATTGATGATCCGGGTCTGTGAAGTGAAGCCAACGGGGTTTAAGTGTCTTAACACTGCATTCAACGTAATGGCCAGCAGGGGGCAGCTCCATTGACTGCAATAAAACACAATACCTTGTACTCCAATGGAGACCCAGTTTCTCTCTTGGTTTATTAACTTGGTAAACAGTTTCCTAATGATTTTATGTTCTCAATCTCTAGTTTTAGGTGTTTTGACTTTTCCAAAATGGCTGCTATGAAAAAGATTGTATAAACCATAATAAAAGACTGGACAACAAACCACACATAAAGATTGTTTCTACCAACTTGCACCTTACGAGTAAACACAGCACACTGAACCACTAGTCAGTAACCAGAGTTCTGGAGGCGAGCGACCCCACAAATCCCACAAGAATTGTTGTGTACTCAAACATGGATTCTAACCATGCAGCTTGCACTTGCAGTTTTTTTTTTGCTGAAGAAAGCCAAAAACGGAGGAAAAAAATTTGTGTTTTTTCACACCACAAACCTTTTTGCTTCCAATTTGTCTTCTTTTGTTAATTCAATAATATATCTCCCTCGTGCAGCACACAGTGTTAAAGAATAATAAGTCACTAATGTCAGTACAAAAAACTGCACATTTAAAAAGGTCTTTGAGAATGATCGTCAACAACTAGATCTGAAGACTTTAGACTATTATATCACACACTATATGACTTTATCTGCTGATAGACACCAACTGACTCAGACTGGCACAGACTGGGTCCAGCTTGGTCCCCTCTGTCATCACAGCTAAATTACATCCAGAATATGCTCAACAGTCCCTGCCTGTTGGACTTGTTTTGAGTCAGTTTGATGGTGTGTCTATGAATGTGCGGTATCAGCACTGAACAAACCCTCCTCTACGCTGGGACCTCAGGCACAAGAGAGATTCTAGTCACTGTTTTGAAATGTTGATGTGGTCCAGCGTCCACGCTGAAGCTGCCAGATTTGAAGGTCATGCCTGATACAAAGCCAGAATCTCACTCTTTAAACAATCAAATGAATCCCACTTTGGGTTCAATCATTTCAATTCTCTCCAGGCAGACCTGAAAACCCAAATAAATTCAGTTCTGTAAATAATCTCTCAAACTGGCCCACATTCTTCTGTTATGTTAAATGAATGTGACGAGTGATGAGAATGGAGAGTGGGATATGGCGGAGGAGGAGAGTCCAGAGAGAGAAGTGAAACCAGAAGGCATTGAGGATAAAAGAAAGGCAAGCAGATAAAGGGAAGAAATTAGCAAAGTGAGTGATGAATGGTGGGTGTACAGCAGATGAAGAAAGGAAAACTGACAGAGCAAGACCTACTGTAGAGGTACAGCAGAATGACAGGCGAATGAGAGGAGAAAGAGACACAAGTCGGGAAAGAGAGAAATGAAAACGACTGCGGAGAGAGAGAGGGAGAGAGAGAGTGAGGAGAAAGAGATGCTTGACTGCTTGCGTCTTTTGTGCCTGGCCCCGATGGCCCTCGGGCAGACGGGATGATGGGCACATGAATCAGAGGCTGTCTGCCTGAAAAATGGCACAAAAAAGGAGGCCTGTCGATTGTCGCAAGAGAGAGGCGGACAAGAGAGAGAGAGAGACATACAAAGAATGGAATGGAAAACAAGAAGTATACAGGCGACCCAGATGACAAAACAGAACAAATCAAAACACATCATCAGGACAGGGAAAGGAAGGGGGGAGGGGGGGCATGTGGAGAAGAGGAGGAGAGAAAAGAAGGAGATAAGGAGAGGAGAGGTAATGGGAGATAAGAGTGGACGCAAAAAGGAGAAGATGTCTGGGCATACAGTGTTGACATCAGCCGACAGGAAAAATTGTCTTGTTACTTTTGCCTCATTTTCTACACTCCTTGCACTATTTCTGTAAATAAACATTTACAGATGTCACACATTGTTTGCCATAATAATTCATTATACGCACTGTACAGGTGTGTCTAACTTGAGGCAATATAGCACAGTAAATAGTGCATCAACTTCTACGCAGTTCAGAGGGATTTTACCATTTGCTTCCTTCTTGGTTTCTGCTGATACTTGGGTAGTCCAAACAGTTGAGTGGAGACTCCCTTGCTTTATAAGCCCTGTTCAGACATGGGCCTCACAGAGGCAATCTGCTGGTAAGAGCCAGAAATGCAGAATTTAGCACACATTGACACACTTGATGTAACGATCCCCTTCTAATGCAGTAGCACCCGTGAGATTAAACTGGCAGCCATATGTGCCACCTTCCTAAATGTGTCCAATAAAGCACATAGGTTTGTGTCTGACTCTAAGTATATGCCAGACGAGCCCCCAATTTGTCACGACGTGGCTGTGTACATACTGTATGTTCTTAGTCAGAAGATTTTAAAGTGGGATGCAGGCCTCCCCAGAACAGTTTCAGGAGAGGCTCAATGAGTGGAAGTGAAAAAAAAAAAAATAGTTATGACATTAGTTATCAAAAAGAGGTTCACATACAATTGCCTAAATGTGCGTAATTTGGTTGAAGAGATAGTTCAGGAATACACTTTTAGGGGATTTTAATGTTTACTGTCCCCACTTTCCCAGAGTCAGAAACTAATAATAACTTTTTTAATGTATTTTTGTGTGGTCTTAAGTTATGTCCAACAGCAATATCAATCAGTTGTTGAGTGTCTATGGGATCAAATGCACAATTAATCGAACTGTTAGATATAGACTAAGTACTCCATATTTAAAAAACTTTTACAGTGTAATTTTGTCAGACTTTCAAAATAAATTGTACCATACCAAGTAATTCCTTGCAATATCAACACTATTCTGTGTTTCCCCCAATCTTGTGCTGCTCAGTATTAAAAGAGACTGTATATAGGAGGGACTTCAAAATAAAATTCCCACAAAGTTGTTACCTCTTGTCTTCGTCCCCTGCACAACATATTTGATATCCTGTATATATTAAATATTTATGGTGTAATTTGCTACTACAAGATCACATTGAAAACTTACGTTGTGTAATGAGTACCACACAATGCCCAGTTCATGGTTGTGAAAAACCCAGACTCTCAGGCATACACCAAAATACCAGCTCATGTGACTCATGATTCACAACCCAAAAATAAGGGAGATAATTGTTTGACTATGCGAGATTGTAAATGGTGATTATGCAAAGCTGAACCCTTCAAAAAACAACAATTAGTGGTCTGTACCTGCACTGCCACTGCCTTCGCTCCACGTCCTGAAAATGTTTATGCTTCACTTTGGTTGTATTCAAGTGGCTTTAAACAGTCATTTCTGAAATAAGCCACCAGTCAGGACGACCACCGACCGCCAATCTGTTGGTGAAAATATAGAGTAGGTTAAGACTAACTTTTCCAAATTCATCATTTGTACTCATTTCAACCTGGCATTGCTTGTTTGTTCATCTGATCCCTGTTAGAGTTAAATAATCAATGAAGTTCTTTGTTAAAGTCTCCCTATTAATGCTGTTAACTGCCATGGATACAAACTCATGTCTGTGTGGGTAAATTCAGTTAGACTAATGAAAACACTGCTGTCAACTAGACTGGACAGAGAGTCTTATCAGATGACTCTGACAGGGGAGGAACCCCACAGAAGAGGACCGGCTTCCTCTGTAGATAAAAACAGCTCATTCCAAGGTAACAAAAGCACTATGATTCTTATATTCAGCTGATTATAAACTAACATACCTATAAAGTATTATATTCCATTCTCTGACGCAATAGATCCTCCCCTAAATTCCTTCGCACTGGACAAAATGAAGAATATCCCAGATACGAGCGCTGCCATTTTGTGCAAACAATGTCATTTGGAGTCTGGGTATTAGTGATTGGGGTAGGCACTGTGATATTGAGGTACACTCCCTTGAGTCACTCATGGGCAAGGCTTAGCTGTCAGCCATGATGTGAAACCCCCTTTGATGCTTAACTTTTGAGTCAACATGGCTGAGAAGTCCTGAACGTGCTAAAAGCTACTAAACCCACTCGTCAACCGATCTGTCTTGATAACAATGATCAACTGGTCATTGACATATATAACGATGGA
>NW_023339785.1:1292347-1292479 GCF_004916995.1 Morone saxatilis
ACACTGGCGACCACTGTTTTGGTGTTGAGTGAATGATTGGAACTGAAACACTGAATTCTATAATTCCGTATGATTTGACACATGAACATAATGATGAAGATGGGTCATGTCTGCTTAATAAGGTTAGTATTG
>NW_023339785.1:1292570-1293056 GCF_004916995.1 Morone saxatilis
ATTTCAATCGGCATATCAGACTGTACATGGAGATGAAATAATAAAAAATGAGATCAAACTTTAATGATCCCTCTAGCTAAATTGGGTCATTGCACTAATGACAGCAGTAGATCAAGAAAAAAGATTCACAAAAAAGAAAAATGACTGCAAAGGAAAGAAAGTATGAGCAATTAAACGTGGATACTCCTTATAAATATCCTGACAATCTTGCCAGTACCTGCGGATATCCTGCTCTGGACTAAATGGTGGAAGGACAGATGGATCAACTCTCCTCACACCTGCACACCAAAATACTACACAAATAAATAAAGCAAATATAAAGGCATGAGTACTGAAGAGCTGTACTCATATAGAAGTACTGTTACATTACTGAAATATTAGTAAGTAAAACTACTGGTGTTAAAAGTTACTTAGTAATTATAAAATAGTAATAATAAAAAATATTCTGCTATTCAATGCGCTGGAAGTAAATGGTAAATGGACTGT
>NW_023339785.1:1293139-1294432 GCF_004916995.1 Morone saxatilis
CAAGGTGCCAACTGCTCACCAGAATGGAAACTAATCATTCATACACACTGATACACCGATGCAAAGCATCCGATTAATGGGCGACCCGCTCTACCTCTGAGCCACAGTAAGCGGGCAGCTCTTCAGGGCACTTCCGCCTTATGTTTCCCTGGTGTACTGGCTACAAACATGGAACTTAGTATGTGTAATTTGTTACTTCCACCCCTGTATCAAGGTCAGGAAATGAGCAAACTGTGGTAGCGGGGCTTGTGTTGGTTGTTGGGCTGCCACTACAGCCTTTAATCTTGTTTTGACTTAAAACTTTGAGCTCTTTTGAAACTTTATCACAGTCTTTGAATCTTTAGTACAAAAACTACGAAAATAAAGTATCACTGAGAATACATATCAACTATAATATCAAACCATATGAGACATATGAATAAAAAGTCAGAAAAAGAACTACAGTATCTGTGCTAAATGTCAGTGTGCCATGAATTATGTTCTATGGAGGCTATTACAATGTCTGTCCTGAGTGCCCCTCACCTCTCCTGGGTGAAATGGATCTCTTACTTTGTGTCTTTTATTCCATTTTCCTCTTCTTTTCTTCTCCTCTATACATCACAATTTCTTTCCCCCCACATCCTCCACAGGTCATTAGGAAGAAGATATCAATATTTTACTCCCCGGCTTTTATTTCTACATGGAAATATCAAACATATTAGGCCGATGGATGTGCCGTCCCTGGGCTGCTGCCATTTGAATATTTCAGTAGGTTCATGAAAGAAGCTCTCTGAATTTTAGATGCAGGTTTTCAGATGTGATTCCCCTCCTCAACCTTTCTCATTTTCTTTCTTTCCACCGCTCCAGTTCCTCCGATAGATGTGACACTAATTGATTTCTTTATTTTGCTTTTGTTCTTCCAACTATTTCTTCCTCCTCCGTCTTTCCTCCTACTTTGCTTCTCTTTCAGCCACTTCTCCATTTTTGTGTCTCTTTCATACTTAGTTCTTTCTTTCAGTGTCTTTCTACTGCTGTATTTGCTGCGATGGATGTGACAGCAATTGATTTTTCTTTCTTTCTTTAACTATTTCTCTCCCTCTCACACTGTCTTTACTCAAGTCTTTCTTTGTCTTTTCTTCCACCCACTTGTTCCTCTTTTTGCCTGTAGTGAATTTGCTGATTTCCAGCAGTGGAGGAGGTAGAGAGGAGTGCAGATTGAATTGCAGGATGGATAATAATTGCACTACACTGATTGCAATTTTACATTCAGTTTTCCGGAACAATCAGATTAGGGAGAATGTGTGTGTGTGTGTG
>NW_023339785.1:1294532-1294971 GCF_004916995.1 Morone saxatilis
TCTAATCAGCCAGAATAAGTGAAATCACCTGGGTGAGTGTACCATGCTTGCTATTTATATAGAGAAGACTAGCACCTCCCTATGTACTACATCACTAATGTAAAGCATTGACTCTGTGTTTCTGCACATGTGTCCGGCATTGCCTGACAGCAGGCTTATGCTGCTTACTGTGTAGCTTAACCTGGCGGAGCACATGGTACTTAATCAGCAGATTACTGGCCGTGACCACATAGGAGGAGCAGGAAGACGAGGAGGCCACTAATACACCCCACTGTGCTGTCCTCTACAGAGCAGCAAGGGAGGGTAACACCATCTAATCTGACTCTCAGGCTAAGTGGCTTTAGGGGTACAAGTGATCTGGCTAACAGCATCATGGTCACCAACGTGAAGGTACCAACTCGCCAGTTCAATTAAGTTTTGTTTGTATAGTGCCAAATCA
>NW_023339785.1:1295146-1296000 GCF_004916995.1 Morone saxatilis
ATAGCATATCTAAGAACAGGAAAGAAGAAAGTTGATCGAGGTTCCAAAAGAACCAGGACGTAGGAAGGGTCAATTGAATGCTGAGAAGCAGTGTGTTAACAAGCTACATTGTCACAGTGGAGTGTAATGCAAGGGCCTACCTCAGTTAGAGGTTTTGGCAGGCGCTCCAGTGCAAACTGGTGGTGGCAGAGTTCACAGTGGCTGCTGTTAGAGGCAGTGAGCCAGTGCTCCAGGCAGGCCCGGTGCACCATGGCCAAGCTACCGCAACACTCGCAGGGGGACAGCAGCTCCCCTGAGGCCCTGTCTTCGTGGCAGATCCTACAGAACGGCTCCTCGCTGCACAGACTGGCACTAAGAGACAAGAGTCATGTCAGAGGATAGTGAAGTGTGTATGCCGTCAACATTTTCTATACTAGTGTCTTGATGGTAGTTTTATGAGAAGGCTTCAAATACATTTTCATGTCATTGACCCCAAACAGAAACATGCAAGGCCTCCAATTTAAGAACAGTGGTTCCCAACCTTTTTCCTTAAAGGTTACACACACATCCATCCATCCATGCTTATATATTTATACATATTATACAAATAATGTCATAAGGAGAGTTAGGAATAAGAAAAGACAAACTCTCAATGAATTGCAAAATCAAATTATCAAATTACAGTGAGATATTGACCAAATAAAAAATTTGTGTCATTCACTTTTTTATGCTCTCAGACCATTTACAGTAAACAGTGATAGTAATAACAACAAAACCAACATGGTCCTAGATCCCTTTAACTACGGATACACAAATTTCAATCTGTTGAAGTCACAAATAACTAGTCCTCTATCCAGCAGATTTCATTTCTTTGA
>NW_023339785.1:1296047-1306500 GCF_004916995.1 Morone saxatilis
TTAGCCCAATGACAGAATGTATAAAAATGACTATTGTTACTGTTCATAGATTTCACACTCTTCACTGTTAACTTATCACATAGTGCTAAATACAGGGATGATGTGTATCAATTTGGGGGACCCTCTTAGCAAAAAGTTTGAGAACCACCTCTATGCAATACATTAAATACATCTAGTTTACATCTAGGAATGGAGGATGGCTGGGTTTTTTTAATATAACTGAAGCATTAGTATCTGAGAAATATAAGACTCAATCTAAACCTTCTGAATAGTTAGGCAGGACCACAGTAAGTGAATATATGTTTCTGTGCTGTACTAAGGTGGCCCATAGGTGTCAAACAAACCAAAAGCCACAACATGAATTCAAAAAGGTGCAAAACAGATGTAATAGCTGGAAGCGAGTCAGTGGTAATGGTGGTTCCCAACCTTCTTTGATTAATGTCTCTTATTTTTTTTTTATTATTATTTTTTTTTATATACGTTTATTATTATTCTTTTTTATATTGTTTATATGATTAAAAAAACATGTAATTGAAGTCCATAATAATAATAATGTTATAAATAAATAGTAAATAATATAAAACATAATCATAATAATTACAAGAATAATAATCAACATTACAGGAAAGACAATTAGCGGACATTGTACTTAGGGCCAGTGAGGGATCTGAATTATAGATAGTGGGGGCTGAACCCAAACAAGGTTGCGCACCTAATATGTATTTAACTTAGTTAAACCTTCAGAAGATGGAACACCCATACATACTTCTCCCAGAGGTATTGTGTACTAGAGTTGCAGTAGAATCCCCTACAGAACATTTAGGTTATGAGTGGCTGCTTGCCACTGAGCCTTTCTATGTGTACCTGTCAGTTGTTTGCTGAACACTTCCTCATTGGGCAGTGTGCCTCCGTCGTGTGAATGGTGCATTACTTCCTGTGGTGGCAGCGAGTTGAGTGCCTGTCCTCGCCAGCCCGTCTTCAAGGCATATAACGTTGACCTCCGCCCAAAGGGCCGGACACCCATGGGGCCAGTGGTTCTCTGCTGTCATGTCTGCTATATCAGTGGGCCATTCATCACTCATGTCAGGAGCTCAACATTCTGTGTAGCCAGACACAAAAGACAGACAGGCACAACGTGTTTAAATTCAATAGACAAATGTTATCATACATTCCATCCATGTATAAACATGTGCATGTATGAATGTCTATGGCAAAAAGAGCAGCCACTATTTTACAAAGTTACTAAATGTGGGAAAATTATTAGTATATATTATATTTTTTGATGCAAATTATCAACTTAGGCAGTTCATGATAGCCAAACTGCTCCAAAAACAACAGATTTTCATACCAGGGACGTAAAACAGTGTAACAAGAAATATAATCCATTTTAAGTGCTATTCATTATTTTATGATGCCTGTTAAAGGTTGTTCTCCATCAAACTAACGTGACCAGTTAGACCTGTTTTCCCTCCGCTCATTTCAATGTGTATCAACAAAGATTAAAAATATAAATGTTTTTTATCTACAGAAGTAGGCCAAACCCCTTGGTGTTAACTGATGGAATAATGTATAGAGCCAGCATCCATAACAGAAGGTTATCGAGGACACTTTTTACGGAGAACCAACAGAGAACAGAGAACCAACAATTCGCACGCAAAGCCAGCACTTTGCGACAGCGGCAAGGAAGAAAATTCCTTTTTGAGACTGCCTATGCCGGTTGATGGTGAATCTGTGGTAAGATACAGCCTAAAATCTGGGACCAAAAAAAGGTGTCAGCTAACCCTAATCAAGCACAACCCCTAACCCTAACCTAAAACACAACACAACCCAAGTTTTATTCCATTTTAGCAACATTGGCCAGACTGTTTTTCCAACACACTGTTACACAGAGGCTTTTAGTTATTGTAGCGTTTCTTTACCCATATGTTTTTTTTTTTTTTTTTTTTTTTTTTTTTTTTTTTCTTTTTTTCTTTTTCTCACTAAAACCCACTCGATACTTGTGTTCTCTGATTGGTTTTGACCCTGACATTTAACCATCTCACTCTCATGTGCTACACCTCATCACAAGGTAGAGTGGTCTTCCTAGACATTACCAAGATTGGTAAATTAACATTGCATGCAACTTATTTATAGCACCTTTTCTCCTTCTACGATCTTCCATCCTCAAAGCACTTTACCGACTACATGTCACATCACACACTGGCCTGGCAGAAGCTTGCCGGGTGCAAGTCCAGATCTCCCATCAGAACACAAAACGTCGGATTCACACACCCAATGTGGAGCAGTTTGGGGTGCAGCAGGCATCTTGCCCAAGGACACTTCGATATGGAGAGGGAGCCGGGGATTGAACCATCAACCTTCTGATTAGTGAACGACTGAGACTCTACCTCCTGATCCACAGCCAACCCAAGGTTATGTGGTATGCAATAAAAGGTAAGGGTACATCAGAAGTACTACATTTCAGGCACTGAGTAAATATAATGACAGATTACTTCTTTAATACAGTTTATAGAGTTAAATGTGCAAAAGATCAAAATGAAGAAGAGTGTTCAACCAAAACATCAATTTGTCATTTCTGCTATGTTTAAATCTACATGGTGTTAGATTTCTAAATATTTAATTTGAAATAGTTCTCTGTGTGGATGTATTATCCTGACCATGGACACCATGTATTATGTTTACCATGTGCAGCATAAAAGTATCCTAAAAGGTCACAACAAAAACCATACAATAATCATGTAAATAAAACATCCACCTACCACTAACGCACAGCAGCAGAAAGTAGCAGTGAGACGTGTCCTACCCAGAGCTGTGCATCTTTGAGAGCATGTTCAGTATGTCTGCATCATTGCTGTTCTTGTCTTGATAATAACCCTTGATACAGTACATTGTCTGGCTAAGATAACAGCTAACAGATCCAAGCCTCAGCAATGTGGAGAGTGAGCATCTCTGATGAGATGTGATTGCTCCTGTTAAAGCAGGAGCCATGGTGAGTTCAGGGCCAGCTGGCTGCTGTCCCTCGTCTCTTGGAGAGGTGTGGAGTAGAGCTTGTAGCTTCTTTATCTGACAGGTTGTAGAGGCACAAAACTATGTGCCAACATTCTACTGCAAAAAGTGATAATAAATGCACATAATAAAGCCAGGTATTTGAGGGGGTGAGAGGGAATACATACCCAAATTATATGCATAGTACATGACAAACTAAATTAGGATTCAAATTAAGATTTTAAAAATTTGGGGGAAATATGCTTATTATCTTTCTTTCTGAGAGTGAGATGAGGAGATTGATATCAATTCTAATGTCTGTGTTTTAAACTGGAGTCCAGACATAGTTAGCCTGCTTAGAATGATGACTGGAGGAACAGAATCTGGATCTGTCCCAGGTGAAGAAATTCACCTACCTACATATCTAAACTCTCTAATTAACACATTGTATCCTGTTTGTTTAATCTGCACACAAAGAAAAATTTTTAACTGGCAGTTTATGGTTCTAGGGGGAGTTACATGCTGAAGTATGCATTCACAAACAACAGTTTCAGATGCGTGTAGGAGAAACTACGTTGGTTGCAAAACTTTACTTTTACTTTAAATTTCTATTATTGGACCCCTAATGTTACACACTGCACTTTTAAAGAGAAGAAAATTATATTTTGTGGAACTCTTTCAACATTTTATTAGGGTTAGGGTTAGGGTTAGGTATTAGTAGTATCATTGTTATATGTACCCAACACTAGTGGTACCACACCAAAGTTGTTGTGCTAAAAAATAGTTACACATTGAAACTCCATCTGAGACCTGAGAGGTTGTTAGTTTTATATCTATGCAAATCAGGGAATATTCGAATAAAACTAACCAGAACCGGTGCCAGTTGAACTGCTGCACCATCATGTGAAAGGTGTCAAATGTAGTGTTGAATGCACAGAGAATTATCACCAACTCAGCAGTCCCCCTCAACTGTATGAAGCTTTTTAACTCATTATTGTGACCTGCAACTTTTCCCAGTTTTGTTCAGTCTAACTGCTCTAACAACTCTGCTACTAGAAGTGCAGAACTGATAAATTATTTTGGTTTTAAGGCCCATAACTTCACTATTGTGTCCCACTCTTATAACATCATGTAAACACCAGCAGCAAACAGCAGACAGACACCTTCAGAGACTAGCTGGTGAACATAGTAGAGCATTTTAATCAATTAGTTGTTTGTTCTATAAAATGTCAGAAAATTGTGAAAAATGTCTTTGACTGTTTCCCAACTCCCAAGGTGACATCCTCTAATGTCTTGTTTTGTCCACAACCCAAAGATATATGGTTTACTGTCATAGAGGACTAAAAAAGCATTTAAGAAGCTGAAATCAGAGAATTTGGAAAAAAATTCTTAAAAAGTGAATTATGAAATAAAAATGGTTGGCAATTAATTTAGTAGTTGACAGCTAACCAATTTTTCAACTAATTGCTGCAGCTCTATTACGTTTATTTTCTTAAAACAAGTGTCAGTGCAGTAAAACAATGTTCAACCTATTTCCAATAAAAATAAACTTGTACGTTGTATGTTTAATACTAGTGAGGGCAACCTGTATTATCCTCTAAGATACGAACAATCATTTCTGTAAAATATAATTGCATTGGCAGATTTTATCTTTTTTTTAAAAAGAAAATTTGATTTTAGCAGTGAATATATACAAAATTTGTTTTTCCAGTGTAGATTTGAACTATAAATGTACTTACCTGTGTCTAATGTAACAGACTCAACAGTGAGGTGTCGCACTAGAGTTTACATTACAAACTACATTATTGTTAAAAACAAGACAGGGCTGTTGCAACATACTGCTCACCTTGCTTGAAATAATATGCATGATATCAAACTGTTCATCACAAACACACAAGCAGTGACACATGCAACACAACACTAAACTGTCGCAGAGCCACATACAAAAACATCCAATAGAGCTATTGACAGCCAATAGACTTCAAAAAACACTTTGTATAAAGTAACAAGTCAATTCCTAACAGTGGTCTTACCATCAGTTTGATATCCACAAACACTGTGTGATGGTGTGTGCTCCCATACAGTGTAAAACCAGCCCCTGTGCTCCTGTATTTACCAGAGAGAGTGTGTGTGTGGAAGCCTCTCCTCTTAAAGCCTGCCAGCAGATTAGCATGGCTGACGGGCGGTGGTGAGAATAGTGAAGGATTAGACGGAGGGGAAAGTAAAGGCCAGGCCAGACAAATGGAAATCACATCAGAGTGAGTTACACCGAGCAGGAGCACCACCTCACCACATCCCCCCTTAATCCCGTTAGGGGGCTACCAGGCGGGCAACAGAGCGAGCCTTTCAGTGGCCTCCCAGCTTCTATGGTAATGTTGGCTGGTGAAGTCTGAAGGCGCCATCACAGATGAGGAAGGACATGAGACTGTGTTGTTCATCTTGACTAGATGTTAACCCTCTATGGTAGGCATCATGATGCCAGTTAGGAAAAAAAATATTTTTTTATAAGTTTTTGGGGTTTGTTGCCTGTAGGCAACATTGTACGTACATTGTACATTGTAAGTGTTTTTTTTATTTTTATTTGAACATCATATATTTCATAAACATGTGTAAAAGATTCAATCGCTTCAACAGGTTACAATACCTGCTATTTTAAATATAAAAATATTATAAATGGAACTATTTAAAAGGGTTTCTTGTCTGAACGTTGCCTGTAGGCAACATTGTACCATCGTGGAACAACCCACTGAAATGAATGTCTCCAAGAGTATGAGCGTAATTCTTCAAACTTTAAATGAACTACTTATCAAATCAAAGTTCATAACCATTTGCAAAACAAGAAACTGGTGTCAAATTCAGTCCCCTGTGTCTTTCCTGACATTGCGTTGCCATCATTTGTGGTGTTTGCTTGCTCACATGCCTCATGCCAACTCATGAACTCAGTTTTTTTCAGGGAGTGAGCACAGGTGACACATTTTGATATTGCGGCTAAATATGGTAAATGTACTTGTATGGGCACCATTTCTGTCTTCTGCCTCTGAGCGCTTTCACACTACGTGCCCACATTCACCCTTTCACACACTATTCACTCAGTTGATAGCCAAAAGTCCATAAACAGAAACTAACTCATGTCATACACATTCAACACACCAATGCACAGCATCAGGAGCAATTCGGGTTTCAGTATCTTGCTCAAGGATACTTTGACAGGCGGCGGGAGGAGCCAGGGATTGAACCAATGACCTTCCGATTAGTGGACGACCCGCTCTGCCTCTGAGCCACAGCCGCCCCAGTCACCTGTTAGTGTGAATATATTTTTTTCCAGATGGAAAAGTTCCAGGAAATTATGTTTTCAGACCCTTTTTGTGGCGCAAAATGGCAAAGCTGTTTCCTTTGAAAAAGTCTGCAAAAAAGGGTTTCAATATGGCTTCCTGAAAGTCATGTGACAAATTAAAGCATTGTTATTGGTTCCCTATGGTCTTCCCTCTTTTTTAAAGTATAGTATCATTCAAAAAGATGCATTGTGGAGATTTGACAGGCCAAAAACGGGTGTGTTCCTGAGGGCAACACCGTACCGTTATAACCTATTTGCTTCAAAAGTCCTACAGTTGTGCCACCCTGACATTTTATAACAAACAAATTGCTAGAGAAAAGTTTTTCAATTAGCATTGACAATATTGGTAATTGTAAAATTTGGTTTATTTGGAAAGATTCAAACATAGAATCATGCCATGGTATTTTACTTTGATTTTACTATCATAATAGTTTTCTGAGAGTTTTTTCACTTGTACGGACAGTTGCGCTGCCTGACATTTGGGGGATTTGACTTTCATAAATATTATTTCTTATTTTAATGTAATTAAATTGTACTAAATGACATTTTATGCATTTTATATAATAAAATGATATGTGTCAAGAATGTATTAAATTATTTTAAATGGAATACACTGTGACACAGAAAAATGTATCTTGTGTCACTGACCAGTATGTACTGGAGAAAATAAACAGCAAAAGCTGACCTTACAACCATTACCTTTAACAGCAAACAGAATAGCGAATAGCAAGTCTTAACATTCCCTCCAGACATGTATTAAGACATATGAGTAATCTGCTGAAACAATAAGGCGTGTCTAATATTTTTCTCTCCTACCTCATTAAAGCTTTCAGAATCTCTGAATATGCAAATGTTGTTCATTTCTAAAGTTTTCCTGCTGTACAAGTTACTGACTTCCTAACTATTTGTGATGTCACACTCTGGCAGGCCAGCAAGTGCACCCACTTGTCCTTTTCCGCCATTTTTAGCAACACTGACCGAATACAGCTAGCTAGCTCAAACACAGTTTTTTGCTCAAAATGTAAAATATATAAATTATGGTTAAAACAAACAAAAAATAAGTTATAGGGCAGGGTGAAATTAAGAGTGAAATACATGAATTATGGTAAAAACTGAAAACTTAAGCAAGAATCATAAAAATAACCCATTAAAGTTTGTAAGGTAGATGTCCTTACCAGATGTCTCCTCCAACTTACATTCATACATAATAATTACATAATTTCCATAACAGTTTTGTACATTTTTGGTCATAGTTGGAGCATTCAAAGTGACTGGTTAAAGCTGCATTCATATTGCAAAACTATACACAAGCTAAAAATGGCACACGTTTGACAACATGTAACGGTGATATGGCTAACACATTAGTAAGCTGTTTCCTATACTCAGTACACATTGAGAGAAGAGCAGCATTAGCATTCATTTGGAGTCATGTCCACCAAACACACATCGGTCCACATGAAAAACATGCTCATTTTACACTTTCTTGCTGGGGTCGTAGTTTGGTTAGGTTTAGAAAAAGCTTGTTCCTGGCAAGTCAAAGTTGACCTTTGACATGGGACTGAAACAGCGACATCCCGGGTGTTTGTTTGTTAATGCAGACTCTTTATACTACTGCACCATCATACAGGCATAAACCTTTCACATCTCGGTGAGGAAAAATCTGACGCTGACGCGGTATCCTCTAATGCAGGGCCACTGAAAGTGGAGCCAGTTTTTTGTCTAAGAAAACTAAAAAATCATTTATTATTAATCATAATCTGAACAAGGCAGGCAGAGTGACACAAAATTAACAACATAGCACAATAGTTGGCCAAGAACCAACACTATCATTAAGTTTCAGTTTTGGCCCTTCAAACCAAAAGGTTTGGGCACCTCTGCTCTAGTGGATCAGCAGGTCTGTTCCACCGCTAAATGCTCCACTGTGTTCACCAGCTAGTCTCTAACTGTCTCTTAAGAACTGGGGAACTAGTATTAGTAGATAAATGTGTTTTGAATATAAATTAAATGAACAGTTCAACATTTTAGAAAACCCAGAGTAAAGACGAAGCTAAAAACATCCTGGACATTTGACAAGGCTCCCTCATTTATCTCCTGTTCTGGTGAAGTATATCCATTTTAGTACAGGCTCTATTACCAACCAACATGTCTGCGCTTGCTGTAGTATATGACACAGGAACATTTTTGGAACACACAAATAAAGCCACTAGTAAAGCTACTAGTAGTGTGCTCCAAAAAATCCCTGAAGGATCCGTGCTCTCGAGAGGGACAAGGGACACATTCCTTTTTCCGGTTTCCTCCCCACAACCCAGGCAAGAATAGAAACTGGAACGAACACGCAGACTGGGGAGTCAACCCACTAAACAGTGTAGCCTGCAACAGTGAACACACACACACAAACACAAAAGAGGCATGAAACCAGATTATTTTTTTATTTATCCAGAGAAAATCAGCTCAGCTTTCATGCTCTTTCCCAACAACACCCCACCATTCCAGTACAATCAGGCTGAGGGTGGAACAATTTCTTTAAAATTTCCTAAGCAGTGCAGGGGGGGAGTGTGCCAACCCAGAGTTTTCCTCTCTTTTTGTTACACACCTGCTTTTTAAATTTCACTCCACTTAATCTGTCAAAAAAACAACAGTAATAATATAAAAAACAAATATGGTTATTCCCATCTGTTTGCTAACAAGTATAATGTTTAAATCATGTTTAGTGCTGTACA
This sequence comes from Morone saxatilis, assembly GCF_004916995.1. NCBI lineage: Eukaryota > Metazoa > Chordata > Actinopteri > Moronidae > Morone > Morone saxatilis. Next base: position 1,305,087 of record NW_023339785.1, read on the forward strand.
AACAAGTAAAACAAGTGTTGAAGAGGAGATAAAATCAATAATAAAATATATTAATCAAAGGTCAAAACTATAAAACTAAGGCAAGAATCATAAACGTCACCCATAAAACTGAAAACTTAAGCAGAAATCATAAAAAATAACCATTAAAGCTGCACTAATCCATATTTCTATAATATTGATGGACTAAATGACTATGCGTATTGTGTGCATTTTAAATCATGCTTTTCTTATAAAGTGCTCCAAAGAGACCAAAACCAGATAAAATCATGAGTAAAATACATGAATTATGATCAAAACTGAAAACTTAAGCAGAAACCATAAAAAATAACCCATTAAAGGTGCACTAATCAATATTTTTTATATTATCAATCAATCAAATGACTGTGTGTAATGTGAAAGTTACCACTCCTAGTGACAGACCCACAAAGAATTATCACCAACTCTGCAGTTACCCTCAGCATTTTAGCGTCTTTAAGCTCATTGTTTTGGCCCCGTAGCTTTACTGTTTTGGTTCAGTCTCACCACTCTCATTAGTCTGGTTTCCAGCAGCAGCAGACGTCTGGAAAGAGGCTCTGATAAACTCACTGTACACTACCCATCCAGCAGCCGACTGACACAGTTCTTGCTCTAGAACCGGTTCTAATCAAGATTTTTGGAACCTTGGTGCTATCTAGCAAACTAGAGAGGCATAGCACAACACACAATAACTTATGGAATATGACACGCCCACCTTTTCAGGTTCCAAACAAATTAGCTTCTGGACTGGAAAAAACTGAGCCTAGCAGCAGCAAAGCCACGGTGTTCGTGAGGTCTTTTTATTGGCTCAAATCATAAAGTTTCATCAAGAGGATTTGTTTTTTGGGTGGGTTCTTGGCTTCAATGAAATCTGAACATTTGGTTGAAACTCCATGAGACAATGCCTGTTTATGTTTCATTGCAAACTATTCTCATGCCATTGTGTGTGTGTTTGTTTTGTGGCTGTTGTGGTTCTTTTAGAAACCCATTGAAGAAGGAGCAGCCATCCCAAACCTGCACACACACACATACTCACATGCTGACAGGACATGGGACATAAATGAAGATGAATGGCCTGTGTTTGAGAGTAATGGTATCAAGCTGTTGAGAGAAGAGCAGAGAAGAGCAGCCATCTTAAGGTAAGACACTCCAACAGACAGGCACCATCATCAGAGCAGAACTTGGTTAATGCCTGCATAAATAATGATTGATATTGTATTTTATATATATTGTAGTTTAGTTGGTATTCCCAACAATGTTGCATTTAATCAGATTACCAAAGCACTGACTGTGGTCTGTGTCATGGTTTTACTGTAAGTATGCATTTGGCATATAAAGCAGACCAAGCAACACAATTTTATTTTCAAATAAACAGTTAATGGTTAAAGGTCCAGTGTGT
>NW_023339785.1:1306517-1309724 GCF_004916995.1 Morone saxatilis
ATTTGCAGAAATGGAATATAATATCCATAGGTATGTTTTCATTAGTGTATAGTTACCTGAAAATAATAATAGTTGTGTTTATGTTACCTTAGAATGTGCCGGTTTTATCTACAGGTCTCCATCCGTGGAGTCCGCCATCTTCCTACAGCAGCCCTGAAAGGACAAAGCAAACACTGACTCTAGATGGGGTGTGTCCCACATGAAAACCAAAAGTCAGTTTTATTTTTTAATTATAATTTTTTTCTCTTTAGTTTTCAGTCGTAGCCTTATTTGTTCAGGTTTCTTTTATATTGGGTGGACTTTGAGACAATATTGTTTCTTAAGGATGATTTTATATACTTTTGTTGAAAAATAATGCATTACATTTTAACAGCCTTTAATATCCTGGGGGATACACTTCCCAGATAAGGGTATATGCAGGGATAATTAACATTAACACAGATGTATGCATAGTTTGAAGCCTATACTCTAGAGATAATCAATAATATAAATGTGTGAAATATTGATCACTCTTTATTTTACTCTTAAATGTGTATTATTGATAATTAATAATCGGTAGCATAAACAACTCACTAGCTGATAAGGCTACTTATAAAAATGTACTTGTTCAAAATACTTTCTCCAAGAGTGTAACCAAGAGTGTAATGGGCAATGTATTGTATCTTGTGAGATACAGTCTGTAAACTGGAAAATAAAGGTCATATGTTGGAAAAACATCTATATGTGCTTGCCCATTTAGGGGTTAAACATCAAATATATACACATACAGTATCTAATTTGTGCAAATAGCATTGTTGACTACAGATACCTGGGTGCTAATAGCATCTAATCAAAAAAAAAAGATTGAACAATTCAATTCAATTCTGTACTTCCCTCAATCCAACAGCCATTTGATATAATATACTATATAATAGTATACATAATTAAGTGATAAAGAAATTGCTCTTTGCAAATGGGGACAATAGGAAACTGTTTTTTATCTTGGGCAGCAGATGATGTATATTTAAATCCAAACATCATTGGAATGGGAGTGTTTTAACACCGCAGTGGGGGGAGGGAGCAACACTACAGACTGGAAAGTGCATTCTCAAAGCCAAAAATCTCAGCAGCTGGCCAAGTAATTGTCGAGTCACTGGCGCTCATCAAGGACCAAATCAACCCCCTGCAGATGTATTAAGTTTAAATATTACCGATTTCCCATTCAAAAAGCATATTTTCTCCTCAGCTCCAGACAGTCAGGGATCAGCAGGAGTAAGATGAGCCGTCTTAAGGGATCCACAGTCAACACGTGCAGGATTTTCTTTCCCCCCTCCGCTCTCTGTATCGACAAGTGCCAGTGGGAGACAGTGCTGTGTGTCTGTGTCTGAAGACGCATTGCCAGTGTGAGCCTCAGACAGGGGTCTCCAGAGCCGAGTGCTGGCTGTGGCTCTCCAGAATGGCATGTTCCTTACATCATTCAAAACCAATATTTGACTAGCTGCAGTCCCCAAAGTCTGTGGCACTATGGTGTGTTTTTTTTGTTGTTTTTTTTAAACAGAGAGAGTGAGTGTGTCAGAGGAGCCAGAGCCATTCTCACTGCAGCCCTCCTCCTTCTTTTCCTCTTTTCTTCCTCTATACTTTTTTTTCTCCTTTTATTTTTGTGCAAGTTTCATGTCTGCTGCATGCAGATCCCTTGGGCTTAGAGTGGTTTTGTGCTGAATGTGGCATAAAAAGCATAAACCCCTCTCTCTCTCTCTCTCTCTCTCTCTCTCACTCTCACTCTAATTCTCTCTCTCTCCTCTTTCTTTCTGTGTGTGTGTGTTTAATATGAGGTCAGGATCCAAGTCTGTGGCTGGAAACGCTCTCTCCAGGATGAAAAAAAGAAAGGAAGTGTGGATGGGAGAGGTACAGAGAGAAAGATGGAGAGATTGGAGAGAGGGAAACAGAGAGAAAATGAAAGACACAATGAAAGAGAAATCTGAGACCAATCAAACCATGGCCGCTCTCCCAGAATGATTCCAAACACATGCCCCTAGCCTGTCGGCTCTTTTATGCATGTTGCCTGTCAGAAGTCGGTTCTGAGCACAGTTTGAATGCAAATACTGCCTTATATAGGCTATTTATAACCTGCTGCTCTGTGGCTGTTCGCTTGTCTTTTTTATTTATCTAATTAAAGAAGGGATTAGATTCTCTTTTTGATAACTTTTGCTGAACAGCAGCCACTGTGACATTTACGGGATGATAATAGTAAATGCTAGTAGAGAGTTGTTACACAGCAATACACATCCCTAACATTAGCTACCATGGCAACCATGAACCTTTGTCATCAGTGGCGTCAGTGCACTCATTTTAGGTACACTTTTGAGGTAATTGTTGAGTATTTCTCATTTATACTTTCAGAGGCAAATATTGTACTTACAGTGAACAGTGTATTGTTATGGATTATACTACTCAGGAGTGAATGTAGTAGTTAAAATCAGATCAACCTTACAAAATCAAACCTGGTGTGTTTGCCCGTATGGTTAGTTTAGGCTAATTTTACAAACTGTGCACTCACCACCAAAGTCAGGTGGTGTACTATTAAGAGTGATAAAGTCCACATACAGAGGGCCCAAACAAACCCAGCAGACTGCTGTTCCAGATTTTTCTCACAGATTATCTGTCTCATGTACTCCTATCAGGATACAGTAAAGGTTTCAGCAAATATAACAAAAAGTTAGGTATGTTACGTATGTTATGTTTTATCCATGTACTCTTAGGTACGTAACTTTTCCTGATCCCAACCAAGTGGTTATTGTGCCTAAACCTAACCAACCTGCCACTGTTTCACAATGTTAACCATGCAAGCTTTATTTTGAAAATCTAACTGCTATTTTTATTATTGCTAACTTCACCCTGGAGCCCTGTGTGAGAGTGGCACCTAACTAATAAGTGATATATTGTATGGATAATTCCATGCATAACAACAAAAACTGTACAATGAACCCCAAATAGTGAACACAATGCAGGGAGTTTGTGTAAAACGAGCAATTTGGATGAACTTTGAGCAGATTATTTCCTGTGAATATTGATTACAGATGGAATTTTATGACTCACGAATTCAACTTTTAATTTGTAGAAAGAACAGTGTTATTTCTTCTTTTAAAAATGTACTTAGAGCAATAGTGAAATGTGCTATGTGAAGAGAGATGTCCTGCCTTTTGAGATGGCAGCTGGTGTGTGCATGTG
>NW_023339785.1:1309825-1310040 GCF_004916995.1 Morone saxatilis
AGTTTGTATGCTTTGATAGGCACCATTAAAGACACAGTACATGTATGTGTTTATGTGATTGTGAATGTTTGCCAGAGGAAGTCTATGGGCTTTTTTTAAAAGGCAGAGGGGGCTTTTTACTGTTTAGGCAGTGAGTTGAGGGAGGAGTGGAGGTATGGGCTGGAGGGGGGGCTGGGGGTTGGCTGGTGTCTGGAGAGACAGACAGAAAGAGAGAG
>NW_023339785.1:1310140-1312116 GCF_004916995.1 Morone saxatilis
TTGCTCATCACTCCCCAATATCTCTATGTAAACATATCTGCGGGGAGTGATGAGGTCGGAGCCTAGACGCCAAAATCTAAATATGCTGTACTGCTTTAATAAACGTTTCAACGTGAGATGGCTGACTGAACTGTATATGACTTTCAAACAATGTAGTCTGTGAATGAAACAAAACAATATCATTTGAAAAAATACATACATTGGTGTTTTAGCAACTATTAAGTAGTAAGTAGTGAAGTGCTACACATATATTTATACATGCATGTTGAGATTTATGAACATCCAAATTTAGTTTTTACATTACATGAATAACTGAATATCTACTGATAATTGTAAACTTCACATCATGGGAAAACCTGACTGGGCCTGATTGATATTTGGATAGGTGTTATATTGGTCACTTCCTCAGCACGTTACCTTTAACACACAGATCCATCATATCAGAGACAGATCAGTTCAATATTTCACAATAACCCCAACAGTCAGCGGAGAGCGGAATAAATAACATGTGTTAGAATTCCTGCACAAAGTGGATTAAAGCCAGACATCTCTCTGTCTCTCTCATTCAACTACTGCTCCACACACACACACACACACACACACACACACAGCCATACATACAGTGCTAAAGATAGCTGTTTGCTTGAAGGATTTGCAGTGCGATCGTGCAGTTTGGAGCCTGGGATTGTCAGAGCTGAGCCAGACATAACACTGGCTGCCCAAGAAACTGGCCTCTGTCCAACAAATACAGTATATATATATAATATTATTAATTGCACTTAATGAAATGAGTTGCACTTTCAAGATCATATTACAGTCATGAACTAACTCATTGATCACAATAGCTGTATATTTTATCATATGGCCACAAACTATGATCCATGACCTGAATGTACATTGGGTCTCTTTTCCTTCAAGGGTTAGCTCAGATTTTCTGAAGTGAGGTTGTATGTGGTCCATAGTCAGTGCAGTAGACAACGCTCGGCACAGCAGCCTCTAGTTATGCGAAGCAGACAGGAATACCAGCATGGAAGCAGAGCAATGTGCTGCTGTGGACAGGGGCAGCAACAAAATGTATTTTAGCTACATAAAAAAATCTGTTTAAGCGTACAATAATTAAAAAATATTTTCACTTTCACTTTCACTTTACCTTGCTTGAGACAGCCCTTTCTGAAGCAAGGTAACTGAAACCTTACATAGCTCACTCCAAGAGACTCCTTTGACAAAAAAAAGAAATTAAAAACAAGTGGAAGTGTCTTGCCCTTGAAGACCATCATGTTGTGGCTGAAAGCCCAGGAAGTTCCCATTCACGCTCAAAAGAACTTGAGTTGCATGCTTTTGTTATGGAAATTGTGTAGTGTAGTTTATGGATATTCAAATCAGCAGATGTAAAATCCTTCTCTCATGTGATTTAGTGACCATATAACCCTAATATCTGTTCTCTGTTCTCTCCCCTCTTGATTGTTCCCCTCCCTCGTTCCTCAAACCAACAGGTCAGTGCTCTCCTCTTCCCATAAACAGAAGAACTTTGGAAGCAAACAGGGAGGAATGTGAGGCATGTGAGCGGGGCAGCGTGCATCCATGCTGCGTGATTTTTCAGTTGGAGGTCAAGACGTTGTTGAAAATACAAAATATGAGTTAAGAGACACACGTGCGCACACACACACACACACGCAGCCACTGGTACACAGAGACAGAGCATGTGAGCAGGGGTGGAGGCGTGTGGAGGGGGTCGGGGTCGGTTTAGCAGCATGAAGCTCTGCAGGGAGCACTGTGAGCAGCCAGAGAGGAGCCCAGGCACCACGAGGAGGAACACTCAGAGGGTCACTGACAGACCACTACCTTATACTGAACCCATATGGGCCTATAATCTACACAGCCAGGAGGTTACAGTTTGGATCAGTCACTGTTTCCCACAGGAGGAGTTTAAGTTTATGTATGGTGGGGATAGCCACACACAAGCCACACACACACAC
>NW_023339785.1:1312191-1313358 GCF_004916995.1 Morone saxatilis
CTTTGAATCATTAAGTTTTATAAAGTTGCCCATAAAAGCGGACTCACACTTTGATTTTTTTCAGCAGGGGAGCCGTGGAGGAGGCTCGTTGTTAATGACGTAACCTATCAAAATGATCAAAACCAGTTGTAACAAATGACATCCTCACAAACTGATGTGTTCACTGCTATTCCTCAATCAAAATAAATCAGCACCAACCCAAGCAGCCCACTGACACTGTCCACGACCAGCTTCCACTGCCCACTGTGCACAGTGTGCACCGAGCAGCCAAAGATGGCCTCCAAAGCAAAAACAGAGAGGGTTCAAGCAAGCAGAAGTTGAATTGAAGTACTGACAGGTAACCCATTCATTGGACAGTTGTGGTGACTGCTATTCTGTATAATCAGTGCTGACTGAAATCTGATGTTGACAAATGATAATGTGTTTTAGTTAAAACAGCAAATGTTATTAGACATGAATCAGACAGGATCAAAATGTGTTCTGTACTGTAATATTGCAAGTGATAGTTATTGCTACTATCCCCAAGAGTTTGAGTTTATCAACTTGTGATAGCCCTGAAGGCTAACAGGAAATAAAAGTGAAAAAAGGTAAAAAACAACCTGAGGGCCGGACCTGACTCCCAGCCTGTAAGCAATACAACGGCAAGATAACACGCTATCACAACAGTTCTAACACTACCTACCATAAAAGAGATTGTTAAAAGAAAATAAAAGGAACTCAGCCTGTCATTGTGCTAAGCTGTGGAGAGGAGGTGTTTTCTCCACACACACACACACACAGGAGCAGCCGGGCTGTGGCTGTGGGGGGGCAGCGGCGCTGATTAACTCCACTCTGTTTGGGTTCAGAGGAGAGGAGCGCAAATTGGAGCAGACTTCTAAAAATAGGATGTATTATTTACCCCTCCCAACATCCAGGTCTTTGTGTATGTGTGTGTGCGCACAGGCACGCTCTGCCAGCATCTCACAACAAGTCATTCATGCACATAATACCACAACAACACACACATACATGCAGAGATGAAGAGAGGATCTATTTCCTGCGAGGAGAAGCCTCTGGGTTGAATGCTGCTCTCTTCATGAAGAAATCTTTCATGTTCAGCTTTAGAGGAGGCATTAGTGTTGCTTTTACCTATTTCTACATGTGTCTGGATCTGTGTGTGTGTGTGTG
>NW_023339785.1:1313420-1314998 GCF_004916995.1 Morone saxatilis
GTAGGTGTGTGTGTGTGTGTGCGCCCATGCATACACTGCAGCCATGTCAGAATGTGTATTTAGTGCACTGGGTACATCACACTAATGCTGCCTCACTAATATTTTTGCCACCTACAAGCTGAATGCTGCGCCCCTCTGATCATATTTGTCCAGGCAGGCAGGGTGACCTCTGACCTCTGATTGATGCTTTGACCTCTGGCAGACTGCCTACATTTGCTGGTGAAAAGGGGCATCTGTTACGCTTTTCCTCAGCTACCGTCTGTCTCTTTCACCGCAGCCCGCACGGTCTAGTGCTGCAGATTGACTCCCAGCCCCTCCCTCTCCCCTAGCTGACCCCTACCACCCCCTTCACACACAGCCCCAGTGCATGTGCAGCAGTGGGAAGTTAGCTGGAGGTTCTGACCTCATGTCATGTGCTTTCCTGGGGTGTTTTTTTACTTTTATATGATTAAGTGAAAGAGACATTGATTAAATCATTCTCAATAAAAGTTTGTTTTGGAATGCCAACTTAATGGTTTCACATTTGTATTAAATTCTGTGGAAGCAATAATCTAATTTAATAGAAGAAGGAGTTGCTCTGCTGCTCTAAATGTATTCTTGATGACAGGAAGCTGATTCAACCTCTTGCAAGCTCTTAAAATCTTTGATGGCTGCTGTTTATTCGGAGAATCCTGCGGTGTGCAGAGAAGAGAGGGAAAAAAAAGGATCAGAGTACCGCCCACACTCTGTGATTGACAGGAGATCTCTGGGGAGGGCAGTGCAAAAACACCACATACAAATGAATGGACCATTAAAAATGCATTCTTTAAACACTAAGACTGAAAAAGGTTTGATTATCATACAGACACAGTGAAATAAAAAATACATATATTTTGCAAGTTTTTATTCTGTGTCCCTGTGTGTGGAGAAGTGTTTATCGCTCTATACAAAATTATATAAAATAATAACAATAATAATAATAATAATAAGAGTATTTTTAAATCACGTATCATACAGTGATATTCCAAGCAGTTGCACCACCTGACTATTGCAACTCATTTCAAGTTAAACAGGCTATTATTTGAGCACATGTGTTAGCTTTTGGCTTTGCTAGCAAGTTCATACATACACATTTTAAATCAAATAAAGAATGTTACAATAAAATAACATTTTCCTAGTTTTACATTGGTTGTACCACATGACATGGAAAGTGTACCGGCCCCCTTAAGGTTGAAAATAGCTATTTTTGTCAGTATTTGAGAGAAACTTTTTCACCAGCCATAAAGGTTACTTGGGGTCCCCTGGCTGATTGTTTATTATATTATTATTATTATTATTGTTAACCCTCTATGGTACGCATCGTGATGCCAGTTAGGAAAAAAAGTTTGGAGTGTTTTTATGTCTTAAAATAGATTAAATAAACATTATCTAAAGGCGTTTTTTGGGGTTTTGTTGCCTGTAGGCAACATTGTACCATAATGGTGCTAAAGTGAAAAAAAAAATTTTTTTTTCAATTTGAACATGTGTAAAAGATTCAATAACTTCAACAGGTTACAATACATGCCATTTTAAATTAAAAAATATTATAAAAGGAACTAT
>NW_023339785.1:1315098-1319948 GCF_004916995.1 Morone saxatilis
TCTCCCCGTCTGTCCCCAGACACCAGCCAACCCAGGGGGCCCCCCTCCAGCCCCATACCTCCACTCCTCCTCAACTCACTGCCTAAACAGTAAAAAGCCCCCTCTGCCTTTTAAAAAAAGCCATAACTCCTTCTTGGCAAACATTCACAATCACATAAACACATTACATGTACTGTGTCTTAATGGTGCCTATCAAAGCATACAATCAAAGTACAGATAGTTACTAATAACAAACCGATAAGTTAAGAATGACACACACACACACCACAACACACACACCACATCACACAAAACACACACGCGCACATGCACACACCAAGCTGCCATCTCAAAGGCAGGACATCTGCTCTTCACATAGCATCATTTCACTACTTGCTTAAGTAACATTATTATAAAGAAGAAAATAACACTGTTCTTTCTTAACAAATTAAAAGTTGAATTCAGTGAGTCAGTTGAAAAATATTCCATCTGTAATCAATATTCACAGGAAATAATCTGCTCAAAAGTTATCCAATGGCTCGTTAATACACAAACTCATCCCTCCCAGAGAGAGAGAGAGAGAGTATAAAGGATCTCATTGTTTTGAATTCCCTCAAAGGGAGAAGAGAGAGAGAAAGAGAAAGAGGTGGGGGTGGGATAGAGGTATTATGTTTCAAGTGATGTGGAGTGGTCCATTTTGGTTATGGGACACCAGGAGGGTGGAGGTTGGGGGGTGGAATAAGAGAGGAAAGGAAAAAAGAGAATGAAAGAGAGACAGTGGTTTCCAAACCTTCAGTTTCCAAAATAAATATTTCCAATCAAAACCTCCTCCTCCTCCTCTTCTCTTCCTTCTCTCCTCTCCTCCCTCCTCCTCTCTCCCGCAACAGCCAGGCGGTTACTGCTTGCACACGACACCCACACACACACACCTAGCTACACACCAGCACCAGCAGGCTATACGCAGGAATTCTGCCGCTTCATCATGCTGAAATCATCTTCCATCTTTCTTTGTTTCTCTCCACTCAGCTCGGTCGTCCTGTGAGAAAATGTTTGCTTGCAGACACTCATGCTCTGCATTAACATACAATGATACATAATGCTAAAAAGAAAATGCATTAGTAAAAAAAAAAATATAGAAATCACTGCCAAACGCATGATTTATGAAGGTATGCTGGACTGGAGAGTGTGCACATGTGGGAACTCATGCATGAGAACAGTCAGTGGGAATTGGTGAGGCCAAAATAAAGCCAAATGTCCATTTCTTTTTACTCCGCTCTTAAGCCTTAACACTATTTGTTGTTGGTTTCAGTATGTATAGAATGACCACTAGCCTCTGAGGTGTTAGATTTGGTACATGGCAGCAGCTTCAGAATCAGAATTCATCCACTCATCCACTGAGTTTAACCGTATTCTTAATTAAAAGTCCACAATATTAGCCTCCTGGTTTGGTCCATATCATCTGAGATCTACAGCAGAAAATAATAATTTGAAACAGAGGAGCCAAGTCTGTGGACGAACCAAACTTAAACACAGAGTGTACTGAATCATCACTGTCTCTGACTGAATCAGGAGCTTTCAGCATTGGAGCAGTGAATGAAAGCCCCACTGTCAGCTCACACTTGATATACAGATGTTACTTTGTAGTTAAAAGCTCACTGAAAGGCCATTAAATCCACATAAAGAATTATGATGTGATAACTCTGTTGCTGAGTCATTAACCTTATAAACAGTGCTCACGTAAGCAGGCAGTTTGTTTGCTGAAGTGAACCAAACAAAGAAGTTCAAAGACTCAACCTGATACCAAATTTATGACAGTCGGCGCCAAAACATCACAGCATTCTCAGTGCTGATTACTGACGTGTGTAGATTTTAGCTTAGATTGATACAATCACCTAAAGGTTTGGTGAAGACTGTATTTTGTTTTTCAATGATCTGCAAGTTAAAATCACTGTTTTTGTCAGTGTAGTCCGGTGGTGAGCAATAGCAACTATAGCTTTTACTGGTTAAAAAAAAAAGGTTTTACTCATTAATAAAAAGTCTGTCAATAGGGAACATTTTCTAGAATGTTGTCATACGCTTAAAATAACTGATAACTGTAACTACTAACTATATCTGGCAATGGTCTCAGTGGCAAAACAAGCACTTTTAGTGGACGTACATTGGCACATTTTGCGGAGCCAGCTGAGGCATAGAGCCTGAATATTCTCACATCTACGTTGGTAAATTAGTTTTTTCTCGAACTAACCAGCATAGGTGATTGTTGGAACAGTGGTAAGACTTTCCAAAATAGTTTTGATTTAGTTAAGGGTTTATTTAGTTTTTGACCTAGCACTGCAATGGTGCAGTTTTTTTATGAGTGGGTCTCATTTTTGTTTGTCTTTTGTACGTGCACAAGAACGCACAGCAACACGAGTGACCCATTGAACAGTCCTGACAATGGTTTCACACTATTCTTCTGATCAAGAGGCGGCAGTTGTGCAGGGAAGTGTCAAAAAGGACAGGAAAGAAGAAGTCTACAAACATGTATGTAAACGATGAAAGATTTAAAATACTTTGAAATTGGCTTTGAAAATGTTTCACAAGGAAGGAAACGCATTTAACGCATTTGATTCACACATTTAGTGAGTAACGCTGAATATAAACTTAACTTTTGTGTGTTTTCAAGTAAACTCCACAGGGTACCTTCAAAGCAGTGGTCCCAAACCTTTTTCCTTAAGAAACCATTTTCTATCATTGAATAAGTGATGTTTTATGGATATTTCATGTTATATTTAATGCAATAGTAGAGAACAACTGATAAACTGTACAGTGAACCCCAACAGTGAACACAATAACTGCAGGAAGTTTGTTTAAAACCAGAGATTTGGATGAATTCTGAGCAGAATATTTTCTTCTTTGACTATTGCATGAGAGAGTTTTTCTGATATTGTCTGGAACTTTCTATACAACTCTGTCTGTATTATTTATTTATTTAATTCTTTAACAAGTCATACATATTGAATAGGCATCATTTTTGACTAATTCTGTTTCCTTTGCTCTATTAGCTCTTTGGCTATTTTAACTGCGTACTTTTCTAATGCAGGACGAGAGTGAAGCTTGTGTTCAGGTCTTTAATGAACACACAGAAATGTAAACTTTAATAATAAATTAATTTAGTTTCCGTCACAGAAATGAACAAAAACCTGAGATAGGCCTTCTGTATGTTTTTTTTAATGCTTTTTTTACACCCCTTAAAATAAAGAAGGCCTTGTGACCCCCTATTGGAGGACTTGATGCCTAGGTTTGGAACCACTGCTTTAAAGTCAGTTTCCAATAAATGTACAGTAGTGCAAGGTCAGTACAGTAGGTCCTGTCTTTTAATGTGCTACATAAACACAATTAAGATACAATGGATGAATAAAACAGCTTTGGACAGCAGCTGTTTTTGGCACATAGCTCATGTGCTGTATTGTACTGGACACACAAAGATGAAAATGATATTCATTTTTTAGTCCAAAGTCTAGACTTTTTGATATGATGACAGAACATTCTATTATTCTATTCAATGTCTATTTCCAGAAAAATGTTAACAGGTGCATTTCCCCAAATGTGTTGTTCCTTTGAAGTTCCTTTGAGCCCTGCGAACTGTAATGGATCTAATGTAAGCCTATTAACATGTTTAGGCTACAGCCAAAAAGCCTTTGCCTCACAGAATTGTTGCCACAATCCATCCACTTAGCAACCACATGGCACCCAGAATGGTCCCCAAGTATTGGCCATTAATGAATGATTGTGTGTGTGTGTGCGTGTGTGTGTGTGTGTGTGTGTGTGTTTGTTTGTAATGACTCACTGGCCACATAAAACATAGGCAGCCATGGGAGAATACACTCAGAGCATCTCAAATGGGCCTTGACACATGTGGTTCGTGTTGTGTTTGTGTGTTTGCACATGTGTCTACATGCACTATTAAAAAGAGCCTCAAATCGTGTGTCCAGCTGGTAGACACACACACACACACACACACACAGAGTCACACCTGTGGTATTTGTGTGTGAATCACATCACCAAGGTCAACCCATCCACCCTCCACACACACAAAAGCACATATACACAGTTCCCTCTGTTGCCCAATGACCCTATGCATTCATAAATCTTATTGTGGGGCAGAGTTGCGCTTGTGGCTGTGTGTGTGTGTGTGTAATGGTGGTGGGGGTAGAGTTAACCTCTGATCCCTCAACCCAATTTCCTGCCTCACTATCAACCATATGTTGCTAGGTACACTGAGACAACGGGAATACAAACTGAATTGAAACATATATATTCAGAATGCCATTCTTTTACATTTTAACACCTGTATGTACAAATACAAGAAACTTAGCATTTCAATCACAGTTCAAAGGGGATCATGAAATGAAGCACAGGAATCAGCAAAATATGTGGATATAATTGAAGAAGGGATTTAAGACATTAAGAGGACGTTAAAATCATTGCAAGTACAGCTATAACCTAACCAATATAACAAGTAAATGACAATTAGGTCAAATGTGAGAATCAAAAGCTTAATATCATGTAATGGGATGAGCTTAAGCTTTAGCTTGTTTGTCATCCTGTCTTGTTGCAGTGGAGTTTTCTTTCTTTTAATGCCTCAAAACTGAACAATAAACATTGTCATTGCCTGTATTTGTAATGTAAGTACATTTATGTGAGCATTTCCCAGTGTTGGAAAGTACATTTACTGAAGTATTGCACTCCAGGATATTTGCACTTAATTTAAAGGTCCAGTGTGTAGGATTTAGGATTCCATGGAGCAGTTCTCCTTCGCGCTTGAAAGGTAGTGGTTAAACGAGGGACAGTAAAGTCCATTCTGAGTGAATGTGCACTGTTGGCTTCAA
>NW_023339785.1:1319962-1320134 GCF_004916995.1 Morone saxatilis
AATAATTTGACACGCAGCGATTTGCATAGTTAAAAGCAGAGCATTATTAAATGTTTTCAGTGTGTTTACTCACTGACAGCTGTTGCGTGACGGTTGGGGGTGAGAGTGCTGTTTATATATTAACATCACATCACAATCTGTGCAGGGATTCAATTGTTCTGCTCAGTTTTTT
>NW_023339785.1:1320234-1320490 GCF_004916995.1 Morone saxatilis
ACACACACACACACAAAGCAGGCTGATTGCTGGGCTGATTAGCTGAGGTGCTGCTAAGACTGAAAAAGAACAAAGAGTGCACCCTCCAGTAAGCAGACGGATACAGAGGCTCCATGTAAACTTTTATTAAACATCTCATCCAGTCAGTGTCATCCTCCTCTGATATGATGATACGATATGGTTAGTTTTTTATATAATGGGAATTGATTGGCACTAAGCTAGTTTTCAATAGAAGCGTTCACATTTTGAAAAACTG
>NW_023339785.1:1320549-1337617 GCF_004916995.1 Morone saxatilis
TAACTCAAACATTGTTGAAACTGAAGACATCAAACATTTTAAGTAAAACAAACAAAATCTTTTAAAGTTAAAGTTAAATAAACATTCTTGATCAAGTAGCTTTATTCATTTTAAGTGACACTGGCTTCATTTAGTAATTTTTATTTGTACTGTGAAAACAAAATACCTATTAAAAAGAAATCAATGTAATAAAGTTTGTAACTTACTTAAATTTGAACAATTTTAAAATAACATAAAAAAAGGTGCACTACTTCTTCTACTTTAGTCCTGCATACTTCCCGTTTAAGCATGACTCATGTCTGGTTTAAGCTCTGCCCATTCCGAGTATGTATACGGACACAAATCATTTAGTTGGATGACCAGATATAGATACATAGGCCTGCCTACAGAAATGGCTCCTCAAATCTGCTTTACTCATATCAATGGCCCCCCTTATGGCTTGGCCCCAGAAATCTGTCCTAGCCCCCCCCCAGTATCTACAAGGCAGATACAGATAATGGCGTCTTCGCTCATCCCTAATAAACACAGTGAATGCTAGCAAAAAATATCAGCTTTTTGTTTTTCTCATAGCCGCTCTCCTCTGGTCCCTTTTATCTGTCTGCTGCTTTTAAAGGA
This sequence comes from Morone saxatilis, assembly GCF_004916995.1. Classification (NCBI taxonomy): domain Eukaryota; kingdom Metazoa; phylum Chordata; class Actinopteri; family Moronidae; genus Morone; species Morone saxatilis. The sequence goes on from NW_023339785.1 coordinate 1,321,165, forward strand.
GATGAGAAGAGTTCATGCGATTGGCCATTACTGAAGCCGGCCCCGACTCCACCTGCTGATTATTTATTCCTCCTACTAGTAATGAATTCAGCCTCTCTTCCATATTGCCCCAAGCTGTGCAGGATTTTGCACTACCACCAGTGGTCACCAAAATTGCAAAACTTGGTCACCACAAAGCCTGCTTGGCTTTGCCCTTGTACCCATGCTGTTTTAAGAAAGATATTCAGGGCTACTTTACAAGATGCATGTTCATCCCTCAGTTATATCTTCATGCGTGAAGTGTTTGAAACTCTATTGTTTTGGGTTGGTTAATTATTATTATTTCTCTGCTGTAAAATTTCAAATTTCCTTTGAGCTGGAATGAGCCAAGAACATGTGATGTCCATGTGATTCCAGGAAACATTAGCACAATTGGCCAGTTGGTGGCGCTGTAATTAAGGCAAAACATTTTGGACACACAAATCCAGCTCAATGTGTCTCATGAACTACCAAGTTTGCTTGACGAGAATTTACACATTTCATTTTTGACTCTTTCTAAACTGTAGTTCTGATTGCCACCAAATCTTCTGTAGATCATCACTAAATGAAGCTTATTGAAAGTTGCATAAGGATTGTTGATGTCTTCTTTAGTTATGAAGATATTGACCAAGGAACTTCAGAAGGGGAATGGCTCAGCACATAAAAAGACATAAGTCAACAACTGTTAGGCCAATCATTGCATGGCGGTTGCATAACACAAATCAGACTACAATCACAAATAGTAATCATCACCAAACTTATGGGTATGTCACAACAATGTTTAACTGTGTGTGTACAACTATTTTGAAATTTCTAATTGTCTGTGTTGGCTTGAACCCAATGCCTATGTGTCCCTGAACTGCATGCTACTACCTCAGTTAGCATACAAAACAGATAACTTTAGAGCAGTGCATGCGGTAAAACAAAAGCTGCAAGCACAGTGACTTCTCTCATCAGTATAGCACTGCATTCCTGCAGTCATTTGGAAATTTTCCAACTCTATTCCTGAAATAATGTATTCAGATGACTGGACTTTATGACTTAACCCGATTAGTAACTGCTGAATTTTTAATAACGCAGAAAACTGGCAACACCTGAAACAAGTTTCACTGATTTTACAATCTGATTTTCCCAGATAACTTCTTTGAGCAACGAGGAGGTAAAAAGGAGGTCAGTATTGTTTTTTCTTCCTGGTTTGATGTAGAGAAAGTAGGGTGATTTCCAAATAGGCTCCACATCAATATTCATCCCGATAAGTCACCCACTTTCATCTTTTTACATTTTCGATTCTTGCTCATTTCCACCAACCCCCCTCAGTACTTTTTGAGGCGCTCTGTATAATGTCTTAAAATCCGAGCGATGAGGTGGGCCACAGTGGAATACAAACGACTTGAGCTCCCTGCATATTCCCAAACTGTGAGGTAAAGTTGCTTCCAGAAAAGAAAGGAAAACTCATCGTTTGCTTAAAAACTTTAAACTACCCTTTGCTGAACCTCCCCTTGATAATGCAGAGGTAAGAATAATGTTCTTCAGTTGGTTATTGACAAAGCTAATGTGTGAGCTCCCTGAGGAAACTATTTATGTGTGATCTCCCCGAAGAAGCTGTTAAAATGTTAATGCTAATGGTGGGGGGGCGATACAATAATACTGAGTTGTGTGTGTCTTACAGGCAGACTCAATCAAAGAGTGATAGATACAGGCTAATTTAGGAGAAAGTTAGGTGAGAGGTATTCTGCTCCGTAAGCTTTAATGGTTCGAGCAATGCATTTCTCTTTTCTTTCTCCATCTATCTATCCCCTGCATGGCTCCTCTTTCTTTTACTCTTAATTAAGGGAGGAGGCTCTCTTAATCTAAGCACACTGCGCGCTAATGACCTGCAGGAGGCTTCACCTCCCACAAAGAGCTCTGAAAAAGAAAGACACAGACAGAGGGAGAGGGAGAGGGTCGAATCAGTGTCAGGGCACAAGTGTCTTTGTCTGAAAGTGTGCCTGCGGGGGCATGCGACTTATTAGAATGTGCGGGTTAGGGTTTAACTCTTTAACTTTGTGTGTGTGTGTGTGTGTCCGGTGGAGGAAGGGCTAAGGGGTCAGGGGTCACCTGTGGCCTGACAAAAGGGGCTTGAGCCCTGCACAAAAAGTCATGTGCCTGGGAGTTGGGGGCTGGGGAGGAGAAAACATATTACCATAAACTCTGGCCTGGCCTCTAACAATGACAGATCAGCATCTGTACATCCCGACACACTGACACTTATCCCTCAGCAGGAGAGAGACCATGACGGAAAGCGCCAGAGAGAGAGGGGCTTGGGGGATGGTGGTGGTGGACATCTGTAGATATGTAACAGCATGTTGTGTCGCTCAGCAGTGCCTGCTGTCAACCATCAGCAGATCGGCTGATTTAGGCTGCCATCCATCTGCATCTCATTGCGTCCATTCATTGAGTCCAATTGGAAAAAATAACCTTAAAGTGAAGGGCGAGCACTGCATGTACCAGCAGATGAACAGGTGCAGAGTGCAGAGCTTCGCCTTTGTCCTTCTGGGCCTGCACATTTGCCTGTTCAATACAATGCCTCCACACAGAATGATTCATTCTCATTAAGAAAGCTGAATGAAAACGTATAACGATGATTAAATATTGCTTTTCAGATATTAAACCAATGTGGTTGAAGTGGTAGAATGCAAACGATAAATCCATTTATTTTACAACTTTGGAGTATGAAAGCTCATTCTTGACCATGGAAATAGTAGCTTATCTCAAGGTCTTCTTACTAGCTTTTCACTGAAGTTTTCAAACCCGTTTGACTGTCCTTATCAACAAATAGAGTTTGCTCTCAACTTGTATTTTGCAGGTCTTGACAAAAGACCTTGAGATGTGGTTGAATATGCTGGACAAATCAGTTGAAAAGACCTTTGAGTCTAGCTTATTTTGGTAAAACTATGGTCTTATTTTTATAGTTTTTACCTTCAAATCTTCCAGTTACATACCATTGTGCTGCACTGTGATGTAGTGGAATAACGGCTGAGGTCTGCATGGGAACACTTCCTAGTCAATAATCTTTTTGTGTTTCTTGCTTGTCAACATTAGTAAGTAGTACAAGTGACCCCAACATTATTATTTCTAGTAGGAATGACGGCAAAAAAATAAGATCCAGCTGGAATTCTGCTTTGACTGCACAAGATTTCAGAGCCATACAATGTTGACTTGGTGCATTGTTATCTGGCACGGCCATGGATAAATTAGCTTGAGACAGATGTCATTTTAAAAAGGCTGTGCAACAGATGACGGGCAGTTCTATCCTTCACTCAGACATCCACATGAATCATTTAGATACTGAAAAGAAAACAAAAAAGAAAGAAAAAAACACTTACATTATGAATAAACTGATTCCCCAAATAAGTCATGAAGTTGAAGAACTGTGTGTTATTTTAGATTTGTAATGGTTGATATGTTCATTGAACAGTCTGGTGTGTATCTGACCCAGCTGAATTGATGGCTCCAAACTTAAATATCATGCCAAAAATTAAGGGGATGAGAGTCTGCGTCGGCTCAATTCTTGGACCGCTCTTATTTAACATTTACATACTTCCAAATTATGCAAAACAGTGAAATCTACGAGTATAATTATGCAGACAACATTGACTACAGATATCTGCACGTGCATTGAAATAATGAATGCCTTGAGACAATATAAAACAATTATAGTAGACATTTTTATTTAATTTTTTTCGTTTTTATAGATAAATGGTTTTAATGATAATGCAAAAGCAATGCAAGTAAAAGTTGATTACAATTTAATAATCTATAAAAATGCCAAAGCACAGATTTTGACCAGAGGCCTCTAACCAAATGAGGTAAACCCTTGCAGAGGCAGGAGAGAGAAAGATTACATACATGTGTACCCCTTGTTTTCCCTCACTTATACTTACTATTGCTTTAAATTTTAGAAAACACAGATGAACATATATAGCTCCCATGTTTTTTATTGTCCACAACATCTGCTCTCCCTAGCACTGTATAATCAGTTACATCCTCAAAATGAACTTTGCTTGCAAGTCTTCAGACTTCATCCCTATAGCCTGCATGAAGCTGTTATAATAAATGTGGTGCATGGTCCAAGTGAAGTGCAGCTACTCCTTTTATTGCACCTCTCCAGTTTTCTCACTCTGAAAACACTATGGCTTATTATAATAGGAGGGAAAAGCAAGGGAGTGAGGAAGAGTAGATAGAAATGAAAGCAGTAGATGAGGGGAGGGGGGTGTCCTTTAGGCCAGACTAATGAATAAGGTGTCGTGACTGATGACTGGGGCTTTCTCATGGAAATCAACGCTGGCAAAGTAATTAGGAAGCTCTTTCATTAGCTTAAACACAGCTAGTCAAAGAGATGCTTCTGGTGCGCCTCTCTCTCTCTCTCTCTCTCTCTCTCTCTCTCTCTCGCTCTTTCTCCAAGCCTGCCACCACAGAGAATCCCCTCTTGGGAGTATTGGATTTGTTTGAGCCTTAAGTTTTCATTAACAAATCCACTGGGATGAATGGGGAAGGAGAAGAAGGAGAACGGTAGGGGGCAACTGAGGAGAAAGAGAGCGCACAACGCACACAAATCAAGATCATTAGGTGTTTTTTTCTCAAAGTTATTTTTAATCCCGCGCAAGGCTCTGATTCAAATAATAGTCAATTACTCTGACTATTAACATGCATGCCAGAAACTCCCAGTCCTGTATAGAGCTCACCAGAAAAACCGCCTCAGTCATCTGACATTTCAACTTTTACTAATGCAAATCATACCCCTTCCTTCCCCACCCCACTTTTCTGTCTCTTTCTGAATGTATGTGTTGCCCTATGAATGATTCAGGAAGGAGCATGCCACTAAGTGTTTGTGGCTCTTAATGCGAATCAGGTGGCTGCTTTTAATGTGTCCTTCCTCATCAACACACAGGTACTGGCCCTCGGTGCAGCGTTGGCTCTGGCCCACATTTCAGCCCATGGTATTTCACACCCCAGCACACACACACACACACACACTGCGGGCCCCTGTCGCTGTGCCCTGCGGCTGCCTGTACACTTCCCTCAGTAGCTGGGAGTGGGTCTGTCTGGAGAACATGAGCTCGGTAGATGCCAGGAGACTCTTTAGCTGTCAGGAAATCTTGTTTACTTTTCATTTTTACACCGTGCCACAGCCCCACTCTGGGGCTTTCTCATCCCCGCTACACTTCCAAAAACTTGTACCGCCTGCACTTGTGCTTTTCCCCTGTCTATTTCTCTTAGCGACTCAAACCAACTGGCGGATTTGAGAGCCGACTCGAACAAATATACACTTACAGTTGTTTCTACAAGCACAACTCTGTCATGTTTTAGGGAAGAAATGGCTTTTGCTGGTGTTTGGCTGTGCCACATGAGACTCACTGATGGGGTGTGATTGAAGAGATTCCCTTAGATTATTTGACTTAGACCTGAATTTCCTTCAAAACCTTACCTCTGCTGAAGGTCAAACAAAGCCGAGGATCATGCCGAGGTCATTAGCTCGTTAAACGATGAAGCCTTTAAGGTTCACTAGATGAGGCCCTTGCAGTTTCCTCCCCAGGCCCAACCTGGAATGTGTTTAGATAAAGCACATGGGTCTGAGAATCATTAGGGCTGGCCTGGTTATGGGCCGTGTAATAAGTAAACCCTTTAGTACCCCCTTCCCCCTGGGCCACCATGATAAACACAACTGCTGTTTTCACTGTCTGGAACTTTTAATTAAGGTTGTAAAACAAGATCTTGCAGTGATAACTAATAGCACTGGATTGTCTGCAATAGCTAGTTACTGTGAAACCCTAAAGAGAAAGTTTGTGTCTGTGTGGGGTACTGTAACAGGCAGTTATTAACAAAGCTCTGTAGTGCACCCAGTCACTTACTGGGAAATCTGTTTGCTTGTACAGTTGGTAAGGTAATAGCTAATAATAAAAAACAAATCTGAGGAAAGGCCCCCACTTTACAGTTGGTCATGCATCTAATTGCAATATAAAAGCAGTTAAAAAAAATTTAAATGAAAGATGTGATTGTTATTGCATCGGCTTATTAGTTCTGTTGTAATGAATTAGATGCTTGCTAATTACATTTGTGCATTAAGTAATCCGTTCACAGTTTAATAACCAGCTTGCCCTTGCAATGCCAGGCTGATGGAATATCAACAATGATGGGGAATTGCACACAAAAGAGCAACAAAGTGAAGGAATTTCAGACCAAAGATTAAACTGGAGGAAAGCAGGTCTCCAAAATCCAAATCACAACAGAGGGAGGACTTCTAGCCTGCTGCGAAAGCTGATCCAGGGATCTATAAGAGTTTCCACGCAAATGGCCCCCCAAAATTAAGAACACGTGGCGCTTTGGTCAGAAAGATCCTACCCCCACTCCGAACAAGAAAAGAAAAAGAGCGAAAGAAAGGCCAGCGCCTGCCTCACATCTGCCAAGACAAACAGAGAAGAAGAAGTGGGGGCTGGTGGGCGGCTGTGGGTAGTAAATCTTCAGTCTAATGAATGAGCACTCCCGAAAATATGTCACCCATTGGCCCTGCACGTGGTAAACATTCAACTCCAGCCACATAGGAGGCCTTTGTTCGCCCTATCCCCCTCCGATACTCCGAAAAACTCCTTACTTGCTGCTGTCCTTCCTCTATTGTCCTGCTAGCATGCGTCGCCCTCAGCTCTCAGACAGTTTGAAAAAAGACAGCTTTGTGTCGCAGAGCCTAATGAGTTGACACTCTCCCAGGTTGTGGGCAAACTACGATTTTAGTGACCCATGCGAGGAGGAGCACCCTCTCTGCAAAACCTGGTTAACTTGGAGAGTTTTATCATCAAGGCAAAAACAAACATTGCTGCTTGAAGAGGCACTTTGCTACTTTGTTTGGGGAAGATGAGCAGAGAACAAGTTTGAAATGTAACCAAAATTAGACACAAAGAAGGTGTTTGCTCAGCATCTGGCAGATAGTCCATGGAACTAGCCCTTTGAAAGCAGAGAAAGAGGTAAAAAGAGGAGTGGGGTAAGATAAATAAAGGTGGACTGATACAAAAAGATTTTAAAAAATGGCTGGACACAAAGATATGAAAAGAGGGCGTAAACCAGGAGAGGCTATTGTGCGACTTCAAAAACAAGTGATCAGGTATCAGGCCAGCATATGCCAGACGTGTGTCCGTCAGAGAGGAGGGCTTTGGCTCTGTCACAACATGAATGCAGGGAAGGCCCCGCTGCAAGTGCCTGTGATCATGCTAAACAGGCCTGTGCTGTTTGTGCTTGAAACGTAAGACTACCCCGAGTCTTTTGAGGCGAGCCAGAGAACTCAATTAGCCTTTGTGGCAGAGAAAACCAGCCGGCAGAGTCCTCGCAGATGGATACCTTTGTGGTGTTTGTCAGCACTGCTCTAATTTACAGAGCAGGGTCGATGACAACTTGCCGCTTGCAGAGTATCGACGAGACGTTTCTGATTTTTGAAGCTTGTGAATATTTCATGAGACAACTTGAACAAGAGCCTTGTTTAAAATCTGTATCTTCAAGAGCTAAGGCTACAAATGTGCTTTTCTTTAAGACCCTCTATAAAAATGAAGAGAATTTTCACCCCTGCGCATTCAGAGACCTTTTTACACTGTGTGGTTTCTTTGTGAGAGCTGCTCTTCAAAGCCAAACAGGACATCTAAAAGCTTCTTTTCAAAGCTCGGAGAAAGTCAACAAGGTAAATGGTGGCGGCGCACAGCACATACCTAACAAGACAAGGGCCTTGTATACAGCTCGAAAACCCCATTACCAAGTCAAGGAGCTCCTTCAGTACCTCCAAATGTGAATGAAGTCCTGGGGGGCAGTTAACAAGACTGCACCCCAGGTAGGAGCAGGGGCTTTATGGATGGGCTGGCAATCCCAGCAAAGACAATCAGAGCTGATCAGAGACAAGAGGAGAGCAAACAAGCCTTTCTGCAGCAGAGAAAGGCTAACAGGTTTTACAGCAAGAGAGCGGCTCAGCATGAGCACTCCCACATATGATGTAAACAAAGCAGTAATTACAACTTATACCGGATTTACATGAAGAATCTGTCTCGCTTTCTTTGTTTTTCTTGTTTCATGTGACACAGGCCTGCAGTATTTACTCTAACAATGCACAGATTGCTGCACACTAACATTTAGCTGTACACATAGAAATGAGGTTGATGCTGAGGCTTATTGCTATTCTTGACAGCTATGCATGCAACAGTATACATGCTGTTTATAGATATACTCTTTGCTGTTTGCAAACAATTGTTCGACTACCACTTTTCAGTCTCTCAAGTCTCCTACTATCAAATGTAGACATATTGCAGTCTTTTTTTAGAATAACCAAGGCTATTGGAAAATATATAAGAAATATTTAGAAATAACATTTTATAATTTAGGTGTAAAAAAACTAATTAAAAAATACCTTTGCTATAATTCTGAAGATGTCAAATTGGATAGGTTACACAACAGCGGTCCAACAAATTGGTGCAATGTGGAAATGGGAGCTCTTTGATGTAACTAACAGCAATCGTGGGCTTAAAGAGTCAACTAATAAATAACACAGATGATGATGCTCTTCTTTCAGTGAAGAAATACTCTTCAGTTCTGATATAACTGTTAGCAGCATCTAAGCCAGTGCCTGAAATGGGCCGGTTCTGAGTACCGGGACTTCTTTCGTTTGTCCTCTTGAATACCATTACCACTTACTGCATGGCTGCACCCACCACAGAGGTCCAAACCTGCAAATTTTTTGGACCTCTGTATTTCAAAAATCCTGCTTACAGCAATGCTGGTGAGATACTCCTAAATGCCCTTCTAACTAATTAACGCTAAGAAACAGCACTGAAAATGTCCTTGTTAAAAAGAAATTATGGGGTTAGGGTTGTGCTGAATTACGGTACTGGCACCTTTTTGGTCCAATTCAGGCCCTGACCTATACGCTAACCTCTTTGGCAGCTTCCATTACTGTTTTCTAGTCATTCGTCGTCACATACACCTAGTGTTAAACCACGCTCATGCTGTAGCTTCCAGTAGTTCCTCATAGGATGCCAATTGGTCTGAATCACTGTAGTTGAATACAAGCTTAAAGCCTGATAAGATGGATTCTCTTGTTATCTTGCGTGCCCAGCTTCCTTGCAAGTTTAGTTCAAGGCTCAACACCTTTTAGTACAACATAGGCTTTTATTAACAATAGGAATAGTGATCTTCTGGTCGGTGCCACACCCAAAAACTCAATGTACCACCTGCAACACACAAGGGATTATACCAAGCATGTTAGTACTTTCTGCCCATGGGAAAAATTACTTTTCATTATTATGCAATACCAGGAAACATTTAGAGGTTCCCATGTCATGGAATTCTCAAAACCCAACCAGAGACCAAAGTTAGGCTAAACTTCTAAATTATATTGGGTTCCATTCCGGTCTGTATATCAATAAGTCTCATATCCAGGTGGATCCAAGCAGTCCATTTTTCTCTAAGAAGCTGGCTTGGTGCAAAGAGAAATAGTCACACTGAAACAAAACAGCCAAACACAAACTGCTGACACAAATTTGGAATATTGTCTTAAAATATAATTTCCCTTCATTAGACCTACGGGACCCAGAGCAAACCAAGGGAAACAGACAAGTATGTGTCAAGAAGTGTCTTTGTGTTGTTGTTCCTGTGGATACATGCAAATGTAGTCAACATAATATCGTGCTGAGCTCTGCACAACTACAATGGATATTGATTCTGAGGCACTGACACCAGAACGTGATGTCTCTCTAATCAAAGTGCAACTATTTGCACCAAAGTTTAACAGCTACCCATGGAAGAGACAAAGATTCTAATTTGTGCCTTGCACTGTTGCAGATCTGTCATCATACTTTCTGCTGTATTTCGTATTGTGTAATTTTGCAACGTCTTCTCTTCACTGTGACAACCTAACACAGGACCACTGTTCCTCTGCAAGGGAACAACACTTCAGAGATGTAGGAAATCACTATCTGCCGTAGAGGTAAACAATGCTGGCTGAGGATGCAGCGAAAAAGTTAAAGATTCAAGATTTCATCACAAAATAACTCTTGGAATACAGTGAACATCACAGAGTAAGGAGACAGAACATTGCCGGGGAGGCAGGAAGTGGGGGATTTTCCTTTAAAGGAATAGCTCAACACAGATATGCTTATTCAGATTCTTTCTGAGTGAGATAAGAAGAGGGATATCAGTTTCATGTCTCAGCATTAATTATTAGTTTAGCATAAATACTGAAAGCAAGGGGAAACAGCTGGCTTCGCCTACCAACAACTCTAAATCTTACGGATTATTAAGTGTTCAAAAACAGTATTGTAAAAGTTACAAAATAGGGACATGTTTCTTGGTGAATAATAGCCAAAGTCCAGAGAGAGTATGCCTCGTCTTGGAAGTCTTGTCTTCACAGTGAGGTTGCTGGTTTGGTACATTGTACAGATCAGAATTTGGAACTAAACTAAACTAAATAAGCAACCATATCTGGCAACCCAATCACAGAATTACTGGGTGGAAGGAAAAACTGTTTTTTTCCAAGAAATAGTTCCAGCATGTAACTCCCCTAAAAACAACAATTATTCATTTTTAATTTAGGTTTTCTTTTGTTGACCTTTAGGAGTTATTTTGTGTTGTGCATAGAGTATCTTATGGTTATTTATGTTTCTCTTCTACATTCACATTACTAATTGGAGTGGATGCCATTATATGGCCAAAAGTATGTCCACATGTCGTCCAGGTAAATTTCATTTGGGTCTGTTTTTCACTTCCAATGAAGGTAAATCTTATTGCTGAAGCACATAGTGGTATTTTAGACAATAGTGTTCCATTTTTGTTTAAACAGTTTGTCCCATGTGCACAAAACCAGTACTAACAAATGAATAGTTGTCCCAGTTGGGTGTGGAAGAACTTGACTGGGCTGCACAGAGTCAGGCCTCAACCACATCTTACACATTTGGGAGGAACTAGAACACAGACAGATCACCCAAGCTGTGAACCTCACTAATGCTCTAGTGGCTGAACGGGAGCAACATCCAGTAGAAAGTGTTGGGTTGGAGCAATGTTTTGGTTCCACATACTGTCCTGTATCGAAGCTTTGTAGGGGGGGCTGCAAAGGTAGAATTTTGCTTTAATGCTGCGCCATACCTGCTTTAATTTAGACTGCAGTCACACTTGTTACCAACTGCACTTGAACCACCAATCAGCTGTCATGTTTAAATCTGGGCTTTATGATGTGTCATCTCTGGCCAGGCTTGGTGGGTGGAGGAGGAGGAGGAGGTCCTGACTCCCCCTCTTTCCAACCCCCCTAAATCCCTTCCGTCTCGCGCGAGCTAACAGCATGGTAATGAGATGGTGGCAGATGCTCGCGTGCCTTTACAATCCTCCCGACTCCCAGACGCACGCCGAGACACCCCCCATTCTGCCAGATGAAGACAGAGAGTTGCTAAACATCTACACATGGGGATCTAAATTCATTTATCGCTATTGATTTTAACTAGGCTGTTAATGGTTATCATAGTACTACAGTTAACATTCTCTGTTCTTATTACTAATTATCCATCACTGTTATTAATATTTGCTCAAGTAATATAGGCTTTAACTTTCCAAAAATAATATCTGGATTGGAAATAAGAAACAAATCTGACAGAGGACTGGAAGTTAAGGTAACATACATATTCCCATGTAAAAAAAAGCCCACCACAGCTCCCATCCTCCACCCCCCAATCCTCCTGGTGTGTACACTTATTTTTCAGGGGGGATGGTTTGGGAGGGCCTCCCACACCACCCTCTCTCCACCTGCTATGCAGCCTTTGTCATCAGGATCTCCTGCTTCATTTCAATGACAAAGTTGCTGAACCCCTCACCCAGCACCCCTCCACACCCCCTTTCAAACTCTTTTCAGTAATTTTATGGTCCCCAAGGGCAGAATCTTTGTATCCACCCCATCACCCACCCAGTCACCGTCCCTCCAACTGGCCATATGAGTGGCCTGAGAAGACCGCAGTAGCCCTTCTGCTAGAGTTGAATGTGGCTCTTTCTGAGCGTTAAATTTGCATAAAAAGTCAATATTTCACTTCTGGCTATTGCAAACAAACAATATTTTCAGGAATATTTTACAGGTTTTTGGTCTTGAGGTGTGTGCTCAGGTCACATAATCTCACGACAATATTTGGCTTCAGGTCCCCGACTTAAATCTGGATGAAGTTGCTTGTGGGTCAGACAGACAGGTAGATTGGGATTTAGTGGGATAGGACTCAACTGATTGAGAGGTATTTTTAAATTTACTCAAGTCGGGCACTGATTTGGAATGTGATTGCAGCATCATCAACTCCATCTTCAGTTCATCACACCAGCTGATGGAAAGTTTCTTATTACTTTGGATTTATTCTTACATCCATATATCTAGTAATAGTGAGGTTGTATGTATCACATTATTTTAGGCCTCACAGTACAGTCCCCTGGTGCAGCTCTGCAGCACTGCCTCTGTTGGGATTAAAGAAACTTCTTGGCTGAAATTTGTGAAAAGTGTGACGCTTTTCTTTTTGTTTCTTTTGCAGAGGAAATGTGATTTGCGCGCAATCCCAACTGCAGTAATGCCATTAGGGCACCATCAGCTCCTCACCAGGGGGGTTGTAGTACTATGTGTGCAGGGGCACCGGCCCGTGGCTAACGTTGTTATATGTTACAGGACTCTTTCATCCGCGGTTTATTCCATTGTAGACATGCTGGGAGACCGTGTCTGCTCCCGTGAGAGGCAGTGTTGTTGCTACATTCAGAGAGCTTGGCACCGGTTCTGATAATGCGTAATTGTCCGGATAAGACTATGACTTGATCGCTTACAAGCGTTAAATTGTACAAAGTACATACAGAGTTAGCTCAGTAAGGCAGCGTTTGATTCTCACAGCACCAGAAACGTTAATGAGCGTATACAATTTTGATCTTGATGCATGAATAAATCCTCAAAATTAATTTGGAAGTTTCATGTAAAAGTAAAAATATGATCGTGGGAGCATTATTCAGGACAGTGTTCCCTCTTAGTTGGTGCTTTGTTGTATCAGTAAAGGCAGGGCTGTAGCTAGGATTTTAAAACATCCTGAGATCACAAGTCCCCTCCAACACCCTACTCAAAAAGTAAAATCTAAACTAAAATCTTTTATTTGGGATTTTCTTTGACTCTCTGACTCTATTGTCTGTTCGTATTCACATGCCTTTTTAACAGCTTCATTACAGATTTTTTCTTGCACCACTGAAATGTTTATGTTATCTATTGCCCCACCCCAATTTTCTGGTCTTTGCACTGTATTGGTGAACCCGCAGCACTCCTTTTAGTTTACATATGTGCCTGCACATTGTGTTATTAAATGACAATGAAGTTGAATTGAATGGGACTTGAGTGTCCACAGTGATAGCTACAGGTCTGAACCAAGTTCAGTTTTACGTGCAGGAACTTTTACCAAACAGTGGCCCAGGAAATGCAACAAAAAAGGTAATTGTCCATCTCTGATTAACTGATATAAAGTTAAAGACATGACCAACAGCCAAATACTGCAAACTGTCTCAGACATACATGTAGATGGAGATTTAGTGGTATCACTTGATGGATGTTGTGCGTTATATGGCATCCTGTGCATACAGAGAGAGCCATACTTTGGATTATTAGCAGTGTTAGATCATTAAAGCACTTTGATGGTCATCAGAATATAAACCTCAGTAAAATGGCTTTTAGGTATCACACACATTAGCTTTTGTAAGAATATTATAGAGACTTTTCGAATGGTCGCCGGTTCACATGGAGAACTAACAACTGTCCCTTGTCGTTCATAAAAAACATGAAATGAGCATCTTTAAACCGTGGACCGAATGGACACTTTGCCCTTGTTGAGTCATTCAGCATCAGTGTGTGTGTGTGTGTGTGTGTGTACATCAGCTCGGGAGCCGATGTCCATGTGTTTGCTCAGAGACAGATGGCGGCACAGAGAGCCTGTTCCCACGGGTCACACATAGGAATTTAAAATGCAGATAAAATCCATCACAGAGACGCATCCTCTCAAAGATGCCGGCCCCAGATAATTTGCTCTGTTGAAACCAATCAGCGCGCCGGTTATCAGATATGGCTCGCACTCCAAATGAAACTTATTGAGGATGTAGGTCTGCGCAGAGCGACTCATTACTTTCCAAATGATTTGGGGAAAATGGAATCTGGGGAGCATTCAAAATGTGCTTCTGCTGACTTACTGGAGTCTGTGACACACTGATGAGGATGTACTATAGAAATGTTTCCTGTGATGTAAACTTCTACACATTTTAGGAGTGGAGAATGGATTAATACAAGCCATAAACAGACTTATCAGCCTCTTTGATCTACTGAAACCTATCAGCAGCTCTGACACATCCAAATAAAGGCAATCCAAAGTGCGCTGATTGCCTCTCATTACTACTGAATACTAAACTCAGAGTTTTTCCACAGCAATATGAAGAGGATATTAGATTTTATCTGACATGAGCTGGGGCTAATTCTCACTTGGTGTCACTTGGCCGGGGGGCGGCAGGGTCTGAATAGATGGTAATTGTAGGTTTGGGTTGTCTGAGGCTCGGGCCAGATGGCCTGGTGCTGCTCTCATAAAGCTCCGCTTGCCCAGTTGTTTGCTCTCTGAGCGACACTTTGAGTTCGCAGGATGGTAATTTGGTCAGATCAGGAGTTGTAGGCTTCCATAAAACATTATTATGCAGCAAGAGGAGGAGGAGGTGGTTTGTGAAAAGTGCACACGTGGGGGTCAGCTGGCGGCATGGCAGAGCACTCGCCATACATCCCCTTAGTGAGTGTGAGAATGTATTTTATAGCTTCACAGTTAAATGAAAACATCCAAAGACTAGTATTTTAATTTAAAAAAGAAGGAAATCCATTAGTTCTTCTAATTCTAGATTTTATCAACTCCGTCAGGAAGTGCGCAAAAAATATTATTACACACATGATCAGTAGCCACACTACTAGCAAGAGCCAATTGAACTTCGGAACTCTTTGATCAGGGAGACAAAAACTGGATTTATTGACAAAAAAAACTTTAGACAGTCTGGATAAAGATAAATATTATTTAAAATAAATACAAGAAATGAAGGCAATATTGTGGTAATCAGATAGTAAAGTCGCTTAAAAAGTCAACATTTCACTCGTGGGCAGTGTGCGCCCTGATCACACACTTACGACAATATTTGGCTTCAGGTCCCTGACGTAAATGTAGTTTACCTCGCTCGTAGGTCAGGCAGACAGATTGACTGGGATTCAGTGGGATACGACTCAACTGATGGAAATGTATTTGTGCGTTATAAAGCGCCAAGTGCGCACAAAGAACAAAGAAAAGATATAGTTTGGATAAAAAAGCTATGTCATAACCCCCCAAAAAGATGATCAGATGATCAAATTATGTTGGCCAGATATGAGTTTGCTTTTGGCTATGACAACCAAACAATGATGGGATGGTATTATAAGAATATAATTTTGGTTTCAAAGCGCGTGTCTCGGTCTCATACCCACCGCGGAGTGACGGGTATGTTTCCTTCCTCCTGGAATTATTATTCTGAGAGGAACAACTTGGCATTTTACGCACACATGACAAAAGACCCGAGTTGGCACACGTTGCGAATTGTAACCATAACAATGTAAGTCTGCCGCGGGTCAGTGTGCGTTTGTGTTAAAAGTGGCTGAGCCCAGAATAATTCCCCCTCTGGCCCATTGTTGTGGCACACTTTTAATACTGGGGTGTCCGCTGTGTTGGCGAGGGAGGTGGGGGGCAGAGAGACGGGGCTGCTGTCATCAATAGTCCCTCCTGTGCTGCTTGAAGGAGGCCATTCTGATGATTTAGGAGGAGAGGGGGTGAGGGAGTGGAAAGGGGGTGAGGGGGGGATACGCAGTTTGGGTGCGGAGCGGGCGGAGAGAGAGAGACTGGAGCAGCGGTAGAGCAGAGCGCACGGAGCAGGGCGCACACACACACACACTCACTCACTCCCTCCCTCCCTCCCTCCTTCTGTCTCCCTTTTTGCAAAAAAAAAAAAACTCCCACAGTCAAATGGTTTTTTCAACGCTGCGTGCTAATTATATAAAGTCATTATGCTCAGATCGGGGGCTGGCCCAGCACCATGGCCGGGTTGGCCCTTTCTAATTCTTGGGTCCGCTGTGTTGGCGAGGGAGGTGGGGGGCCAGAGAGACGTGGCTGCCCTTCAATCATAGTCCTTTCTGTGCTGCCTTTAAGTGTAGCCATTTCTGTGATTTTAGCGGGAGGAGAGGGGGGTGGTGAGGAGTGGAAGGGGGTGAGGGCGGGGATGCAGTTTTGGCGTGCGGAGCGCGGCGGAGAGAGAGGAGGACTGGGGCACGCCGTTAGAGCGGCGCCACGTTTAGCAGGGCGCACACCCACACTCCTCACTCAACTCACCCTTC
>NW_023339785.1:1337642-1353476 GCF_004916995.1 Morone saxatilis
CTCCCTCCCTCTCTCTCTCGCTCTCTCACTCACTCACTCTCTTGCACAGACTGGGAGAAAGCTGCGCCTTTTCTTCGCCCAGACATTCACTCTCACTCATTCACAGGCGCGCACACACATTAGGCGACGGGCATATGTCGATATATGCAACAGATTTGTCTACAAGGAGAGCGCCGCGCTTTTGCTTTTGTGCGCCTTTCTTCTCCAAAAGAAGGAAAGTTTTCTTTATATATTAATCCACATATTTATTTATTTTTTAATCTATTTTGCGGAGTTCTTTGCGGACAGTGAGCAGCAGCTGCAGCCGAGGATTTAACATGCCAGACGTCTGAGAAGACATCTACATTTCCCCCCACTACATTTTTTTCCCTCTGTGGAAGTAATCGCCATAGTGTGCTTACAGAAGATGGGGGCAAATATGATCCAAACCAAAGGAAATATTTTCTCTTTGGCACTACTCAAACTACTGCTTTTGGTCGCGCTTATGCACGGCGCCACTGGTAAGACTCTGAAATATAAAGTTTACGAGGAGCAGAAAGTGGGCACTGTTATTGCACGGTTAAAGGAGGATGTATCCGGGGTTTTATCCAAACTACCGAGTTCCCTGACCTTTCGGTTCCGCGCTATGCAACGAGGGAGTACGCCGTTCCTGTCTGTCCGGGAGGAGGACGGAGAGATCAGCATTGGCACCAAAATCGACCGTGAGAAGCTTTGTGAGAAAAACTTGAACTGCTCGATTGAATTCGATGTGGTCACGCTCCCGACGGAGTACCTGCAGCTGTTCCATGTGGAGGTGGAGGTGCTGGACATTAACGACAACTCCCCGCACTTCTCCCGCGCCATCGTTCCCATTGAGATCTCCGAGAGCGCATCCGTGGGGACGCGCATCCCGCTGGACGGCGCAGTGGATGCGGACGTCGGGGAGAACTCTCTGCACACATACTCCCTGACCCCCAATAACTTCTTCAAGATCGACATCAGGACCAGGACGGACGGCGCCAAGTACGCAGAGCTGGTGGTCATGAGGGAGTTAGATCGGGAGGTGCAGTCCAACTACCAGCTGCAACTCACGGCCTCGGATAATGGCGTACCCCCTAAGTCTGGCTCCACTTTGCTCAAGATCAGCATCTCTGATTCCAACGACAACAGCCCAGCCTTTGACGAGCAGGCATATATCATCAATTTGCTGGAAAACTCCCCCCATGGGACTCTTATCATTGATTTAAACGCCACAGATCCAGATGAGGGCACTAATGGGAAAATAGTATACTCTTTCAGCAGCCATGTCGCTCCAAAGATCTTGGAAACATTTAAGATAAACCCAGAAAATGGCCACATTACTCTTATTAAAAAAGTGGACTATGAAACCACTGCTTCCTATGAGCTAGATGTCCAGGCTCAGGACCTGGGCCCTAATTCCATTCCTGGACTTTGCAAAATTGTGGTGAAAGTGGTGGACGTGAATGACAACAAACCAGAGATAAACATCAACTTGATGACGCCAGGCAAAGAGGAAGTGGCCTACATTTCGGAGGGCGCCCCTGTGGACACCTTCATAGCTCTGGTGCGTGTTGACGACAGCGACACTGGGCTCAACGGTGAGGTGGTGTGCAGGCTGCATGGCCATGGCCACTTCAGACTCCAGAAGACCTATGAGAAGAACTACATGATCCTCACCAACATCTCGCTGGACAGGGAGAAGAGGTCAGAGTACAGTCTGACAGTCATAGCTGAGGACAGGGGCTCCCCCAGCCTCTCCACCATCAAACACTTCACTGTTCAGGTGCTGGATGAAAACGACAATCCACCATGTTTCGAGAAGAGCCGCTACGAGGTCTTTAAGTCAGAGAACAATTCCCCTGGAGCCTACCTGATGACTGTGGTGGCCTCAGATCCAGATCTGGGCACCAATGGTCAAGTCACCTACACCATCATAGATGCTCTGGTCCAGGGGAGCCCCATCTCCACCTATGTCACCATTGACCCCTCTAATGGTGCAATCTACGCCTTACGCAGTTTCGACCATGAAGACGTTAGCCGGATTGCCTTCACTGTTCAGGCACGTGACGGGGGAAACCCTGCGCTATCAACTAACACCACCGTCCTGCTGACTGTTTTGGATGAAAATGACAACCCGCCCATCATCCACTCCCCCTCCCTCCGGAATCACACTGCCGAGCTGCCGGTGTGGAAGTACGCATCACCGGGTCAGCTGATCACTGTACTTAAAGTCACAGACCGCGACGCTGGCGCCAATGGAGAGGTGAGCTGCTCTATTGTTGGTGGCAACGAGGATGGGCTTTTTGTGATGGATGCTCGGCGATGTGAACTCAGAACCAATGCTAGCTTGGAGCAGGCTCCACGGGACGTGATGGAGATCAGGGTGGAGGTGCAGGACAGGGGCACCAGCCGGCTGTCCACAGGGGCCCTCCTCAGGCTCTCTCTGCAGGAGACTATGGACATCCTCCCCCCTCTCTACCCCACCAGCCAGGCTCCGCTGGATCTTTCTCTCATCGTCATCATCTCTCTGGGCGCCGTCTGCGCTCTGCTGCTCATTGTCATGGTGATGTTTGCCACTGCCCGCTGCAGCCGTGAGAAGAAAGACCCCAGACGCAACTACAACTGCCGCGTGGCAGAGAACAGCTACCAGAACCACCCCAAGAAGCCCGCCAGGCAGATCCACAAGGCGGACATCACCCTGGTCCCTACCGTCAACGGGACCCTGCCCGTCCGTGCCCACCCACGCTCACCCTCAGCATCCCCTACCCCTGAGAGGGGCACCCTGGGGAGCAGGCAGAGCCATCACAGCCGCCAGTCCCTCAACAGCCTAGTCACCATCTCCTCCAATCACGTGCCAGAGAACTTTGCCCTGGAGCTGGCTCATGCTACACCTCCTGTTGAGGTAAGACAATGAGATTTCATGCTTTTATAGTTAGTTTAAAACCTAGATGCTGTGTCATGCGGTTTGTGCTAAAGGTAGTCTAAACATGTAGATTTATGCATCTGTTAAATCCAAAAGATAAACCAATATACCAATGTAATATTTCTGTCCAAAATCACATACTATGCACGTTTTTCGTCTTATACCAAGTATTTGTTCTGAATTGATCCCTTGCTCCCATATTCTGTTATCTTCAGCCCTTTGTGTCATGTTTTTGTTGACCATCACATTCAGGATCTAGTCATAAAGTCATGCTACCCCCCGTCCCCTACCCCTTCCCCACAATGCACCCCCACCCAACATTGTCTTGTGGCCTTGCTTGTTTGACTCCATTCATTTTCCCCTCTTCATTTTTTCCTTTTATTTTTGTCCTTTTTCTTTCTTTTTTTGTCTTTTTTTGTTTCTCTTGGGATTGTAGCAAGTCTCACAGCTTCTGTCCATGCTCCATCAGGGCCAGTACCAGCCACGACCAAGCTTCAGAGGCAACAAATATACCAGGAGCTACAGGTAATGCAAAATGACACATTTAAAGCCTTCCATTCTTTGGCAGAAGTAAAGGTGAAAAAGAGATACTTACTGATGCCTCTATAATATAACAGTCAACCATTTCCACATGATTTTGACTGTTGTCAGGACTTAAACATAACCTGTTATATTCATATCCACCAGCTTTTTGGTTTAGAGTCAAACTGTATGCTCAATAACTTTGCATTTGCATAATTTTATGTAAAACCTCTTCTGCAGAGCACTCTCTGCCTCTCTGTGCACCTTATTATTCATCAGTAGCTTTACCGTAACCATTTGATAACATTATCAATGTTTAGCCACTCCTCTATTATAAATTTATGAAATCTCTGTCTGTGTCTCTATGCAGATATGCCCTGAACGAGATGGACAAGTTCAGTCTGAAGGACAGCGGTCGCGGAGACAGTGAAGCTGGGGACAGCGATTATGAGCCTGGCAGGGAGTCCCCCATGGATAGGCTCCTTGGTGAGGGCTTTACTGAGATATATGCCCCTGATGGCCAACACAGAACGCATGCAGGTACACCCCTGGCCCCCCATCCACCACACCCCACAACCCTTCCTTCCTTCATATCCCATCACACCCTTCCTGTCTCTCTAGAATCTAGTCCTGAATCCAAAGTGTAGTTCCTTATGTAGTCCTGTAGGTTTCCCAAAAACCATAGACTCTATCTACAAATTGTCAAAAAATCCAAGTTCTCAAGGGGACATCTTTAAAATATTATTCTAAACCCAAAGATATTCTGTTCGGTACCATGTGAGTTGGAAAAAAGCAGGACATCTTCACATTTGAGAGGCAGGAACCAGCAAATGTTGGGCATATTTACTTTCCCATTCATTTTCTGTCGATTGACAAATTGATCAATCAACTACTTGTTAATCTCTGAAAGATTTACAATTGACAAGATATATCTGTTCAGGGTTATTAATTATCCCATCCATGTCACTACATGATCAACAAACACAGGTCACCAGCTCTGGTCAAACACTGGCCCACAATTTCCTTCTTGAGTCTTTAAATATTGCTGAACTAAAGCAGAGTTTCTCAACGTTGGGGTAGCAACCCCATCTACAGGTCACCTCTGAGCACAGATTGAGGCAGATTTCCTAGACTGACATGTCGACATGCTAAATTTATTTTTTAAAAAGGGATTAAATACATAGTTTTGATTCATAAATCTTATCTAAGGATATGTACAGATTTTTTCAAATTTATCTGAATGGATTACTCACGTGTTATATGCATGTAAAGAGTTATTGGTTGCTGTCATTTCTCCACAATCACACAATTCCAGCCGAAGTGATGGTTCAGACAAAGCTAATAAGAGGCTTCAGCAGGCAGAACTACACAAATAAAGTGGATATCTAGCATTCTAAGACTGTAACTTTAGCAGTAGAGACAGTTTCCCTGGACTTAAATAGGTGATCTTGTGCGAAAATAATTTCACTTTGGAAGATATTCACTTGATATTCCTCAGACTGCTAATGTCTATACAGCTGAACTTAAAGTGTGGTCAGTTGTTCTGCAGAAAGATTGTTGATTGTTGAGTCTAATTCACAAGTTGTCAAATAGGGGTGTAACAATTTATATCGTCATCTTTATTTTGCGTGGGAATATAGACAAGAGACCCTGCAGATCCCTGAATCGTATCATGGCAGACTTTGTGATATCGGCAAATATTGTATCATTGTTCAATTTATCAATATAATATCATATTGTGATGAAACTTGTGATTTACACCCATATCAAATACCAATGCTTTGACAAACAACCTGGGAGTGAGACTCAACCATCAACTGTCTTTCTGCAGAACGATTGACCCTATCTTTAAAAAATCTTACACAGAACAAGGACTGTGGATTTTGACAGAATTTTTGTCAAGCAGGGAAGTGATCACTTCAGGGCCAGTGACCACATTTGAATTACTTTAAGACGGGAAAAATTACAAACCTACCTTTCAATTTCTGTATAGTTACTTGTGGTGCACCCTCCATACTCATGACCAAGAAACCAGTCAACTGCTGGGATCATGAGAATTTTGTGACAGGTTACCACAGGTGAGAAACCCTGAGTTAAGCCATAGCAAGTGCCAAACCCTCAAATCATCTGCTTCCCGTTAGCAAAACATTGTTTTAGCATTTTGGGCATGCCTTCTTTGTTCTGCATTACAAGTGGCTGCATGTGCATTGGCCTTGGAGGTTTGTGAATGACACTGTACGCACTCAACCACCGAGTTTCACCTCACTGTCACTACGTTCTTGAGATATCTCTCCAGATAGCTCAACTGGTCCTCCTTTACAGCTCCCTATCTCCTCTCCCTACTGTCACACTGCATGGAGTTTTCCTCCTCCCCACTATCCAGTTACCAAGGAACTTTGAACACTTGTTGAGCATTGATTGACCCTGCTGACTTCCAAATATTCTACCCACTTGGCATCAAATATATGGCATCTTTCAACGACTAGTTGAGTTGGAAACACTCGGTCACACTCTCTAAAATTCCTCCGTCTCTCAGCCTGTCTCAGCTAACCTCATGCAGGTTGCAAGCTGCTGCAGCTTCCTTTATCACACCATCCCTCTCCTCCCAGTGCTCCCGCTCCTTTCTAGCCAGCTTCCCACACAGCCATCACTCGACACTGCATTTGAGCTACATCCCAATTAAAGTCGACCCAGACGGGCAGACAATCTCATCACTAACACCTCCCCCTCCCACCCTCACTCCCTCTCTCCCTTCCTTCATAGCTTTGTGGAGGAGCTCTGCTCGTTAGTCTCTCTCCTTTTTCCACCTTCAAGCCTTCACTTTCAGCCATCCAATCTGAAGCCTTGGTGCTCATTTGATGAAAAGGAGGCATTTAATTGCCATGTGACGAATAGTTGCTATGGAGTCGGCACTGAGTTGTGCTCGTGATTAAGCCCTGAAGAACATAATTACATCTCAAAGCTCACCTTTCTCCTTCTGTATGTTCAGCCCGCCTCCCGCCCCCATGTCCACTGCAGCATGGATGATTTTGAGCAGTGCCCTGTCATTATGGCTGGATATGGTAGCCCTCCCTGTTCAGGGGATGATGAGACGCAAACTCTTTGTTGTGGATGCAGAAGACTTTATACAATTTATCCCTAGGGAATGTACTTTCAGACTTGAAACATTTAAACTCAAACTCAAATGCTTAAAGAACCCTTTCAGAAAACTTGACATTCTCAAAAACAGCAAGGAAATTTATGCGAACTGCACTCCTCGTTCTTTTTTTTAATGTTTTGTGAAATACATTTAGTTGTTTTCTCTCTGAGAGTGAAAAGTCAATCAGTACCACTCTCTTCTCTGTTTGGTAGATGGACAGAGTCAAGATGTGGTCAGTCTAGAAACAGGGAAACAGCTAGTCTAGCTCTGTCCAAAGATCATACACCCACCTCTAAAGCTCACTTATTAATATGTTTTAATTCATACATAAACAGTGATGTAAAAATGACTGAATCTGTGGAAATTACCTGCTGGAACTATTTCTTTGGCGCAGTAACGTCCTGGAGTCTTGCTATCGTCACAGTGACATGGTCAGGTCTTAACGACCGAATATATATTGTATTGTTGTTTTTAGAATACAAAAAGTACAAATTAAACATGTTAATTAGGGAACTCTACAGGTGTAGGTAGGTGTTTTTCTTCACTTTAGACAGAACCGATCAAAGAAATACATAATGCCTCTTTGGTCCAAGGTGCTTCATCAGTGTTACAGATAGAAGTGGACCTCTTGAACGGAGAGCAAAAAACGGTTTGTGTATGATAATGGTTAAAAATATTCTTACTGTCCAGCCTGACCCCATTCTTTGTGCATAATGAATGAGGAGTAAAGAGTGCTGTCACATACAGGCAGAAGATGGGAACACACCACCAATTTTACATGTTAAAGTCAGTTTATTACTTACGAGGCATGCTAAAACAGTTGTTTAATATCTTGTGTGGTTCTAGAGGAGCTTTGTCAACTCCATAATGATGTCATAGTGATGTCATCAGAGTTATTTAATCTTGGGCATGGAGAGAAATGTAAAACTTAAAACTTCTGTCACAAGTTTGAAAAATGTGGGTATTTACCAGGCAGAGTGTTTAACTAAATACACTAGTTGCATCATGGGAACTAGCATTTTTGGAGCTTGACCAGATACTAGGAGCTAAAACTCAGCCTCTGCTGCTTTGATTTTGACCATACTTGTTTTAATCTTTCTCCCTGAACTGCTCAAAATTTATTGAACTACAATCCTAAATCACTGGAATGTCCCTTTAAGTATATCTTCAAATTGTAGTCTTCAGTCTAGTCTAAATCTCACTGCCAACAGTCTTCATCTGTCCCTCTACTCAGTGGATAAAGCACCCTCCTGCTGCTTCTTATCAGGAATAAAAGTAGAATTTGTTTCCTGATAAAATCTGATAAAATAAAAGCTCTCAAGTAAACAAACACATCGGCAGCGAGCCATGGCATCTAGAGTTCGGAATATAACTAGGTTTTACTTGCCAATTAATGATCTACCAGTAACTCGGTTGAATTGATGTTACAGTCAGACAGGCAGGCTTTCTGTTTGCCTTACACGTTCTTTTTTTTTTTTTCAATTTTACACACAAATCAGTTGGGTTAAATCTTTCATTTTTACCCTTTCATCAGCGGGGCACCCAATCTGCCGCTGCCCCCGCACTGTTTTTCCCCTTCCAGTGCACCCAAATGCTCTTTTCATCTGCTCTAAGATGTATTATAAATGTTCCTTTCATGTTAATGAGAGGATAATGAAGTCCCTCAATAGCACGACTAAAAAGCGGCACACTCTTTTAATGAAGGCTTTAAGTTGGCATATTTGATTTGTCTAATTTATTCTTCAGAGATTTTCTATTTGAAGATTTAATATTGAAAAGAGCGACTTGAAAGGGAAAAATGCAGGGCTTTTAGAGGAGGAGTTATTTTGAATGGGTAATAGGCATTGATCGGCCTTGCTGAATTGTCTCTCTGTGGTAAATACATTGGAAGGTACTGTAGCAGGCAGTGCTCCTGCAGAGAGCCTTTCAGACTAATTAGGGCAGATTTCCACTGTGCTCCCAGAGACAGTGCAGCAGAAGCACCTGAGGACAGGCAGGCAAATATTAGCTGGTGGGAAGAGACCCAACTGACAGCAATTGTCTTTGCATCTCTTTGGTTTGGTGATCAAATTTATGGTTGTGAAAAGACTATGTACACATAAAATAATGTGATCCCTTTTACTATTATTTGCAAGATACATCTACTATAAATAACATAGCGGCAGGAGAATTTTCTCAGCCCATAAAGTAGAACTCAATCCAGGTTTATCCTTTAAATCACCAAATATGTACATCCACAGTTTTCACTAGAAAGCAACACTAGTCCCTTGGTTCCCACCTTGTGGGGTTTTCTGTCCCTTAAAGTAGACGATATCTACTTACACTTCCCGGCCATAAGTTACCACATTCTTGTACACTCACATTCACCCAGATAGCATATATATATATCATAGACCATATTTTCTGACATGGAGATGACAAAATACTTAATGAACCTATTTTTGTCCAAAATGTCACTTAAGGCCCTCTGGTTCTTACCCCTCGCTATATACAATTGCTGAAACAATTAATAATCGATTAATCAATTAGTGGATTGAACATTTTTTTCATCAATTTGGATATTTACATTCTCTTGTTTTAGCCCCTCAAATGTGAGGATTGTGTGCTTTTCTCTGTGTCACATTATTGTCACTGAATATCTTTGGGTTTCAGACTGTTGGTTGGACCAAAGCTCACATGTGAAGATGTCAACTTTAGCTCTAGAGAAATGATAAAGATTAAACAATTAATTGACAGAAAAAAATCAATAATGAATATGGTTGTTAGTTGCAGCCCCGAGTTTACAGCAAATACTTATGAGTGTTTCTGTCTTTCTTCCAGCTATGAGGCTCTGCACAGAGGAGTGTCGTGTCCTGGGTCACTCAGACCAGTGCTGGATGCCCCCTCTGGCCTCTCCGGCATCATCCTCCTCCGACTACCGCAGCAACCTTTACATCCCTGGGGAAGAAGCCCGCCAAGCTACTGACCTCTCCCAGGAGAAGACCCCGCAGCCCTGCACTGACACCGGCTCTGCTCGCAACCAGAGCTTCTCCACTTTCGGCAAAGACCTGGGTGGTGAGGACGGTGGAGAAGAGGATGGGGGAGAAGACGGCGGGGGTGAGGCCAGAGATGAAGACCTGTGTGGGACCACATCGTTACTGTCGGAGATGAGCAGCGTGTTCCAACGGTTGCTACCCCAGGGTCTAGACTCCTACGTCCAGGTCAATGAAAACCAGAAGGGGACTAGCCTGAGCGGAGTGGGCGTCCCCATGACTGGATCTTTAGATCGCAGGAGGGGCCATCTCCCCGGCAAGCCCAATCCCTCTGTCCACCAGCAGGGCGTGGCAGCCTGGGCTGCCAACACCCACTTCCAGAATCCGGGAAGCAGTATTGGCCCATCTGGCCACCACCAGGGTGGCAGCTACCACACCCTGAAACCCAGCACCAAGCTTAGCTCCCAGAGTAGCAGCCACAAAGGCCTGCAGGCACCCAAAAACAGCCCCCAGAACAGCAGCCATGCGCCCAAACCCCACAGCAGCCCTCTGCTCACGGCACTGGTCAGCCCCACTCTGGTGCAGCCTTCCCCGGCCCCGGTGCCTGTTCCGGTGCCACTCCCAGGGCCCTCCTCCAAGTGGCTGCCCGCCATGGAGGAGATCCCAGAGAACTATGAGGAGGACGATTTTGACTCTGTGCTCAGCCACCTTCAGGGCAAACGCAGCGACAGCCGACATGAGCTGGTGGACGCCAGCGAGCTGGTGGCTGAGATCAACAAACTCTTACAGGATGTCCGGCAGAGCTAGACTTCCTGTTTCTTACCCTCTTTATTTATTCACCGCTTATTGACTGCCTCCTTTACTTCAGAATAAAAGCAAGGGACTGTGGGCAGCAAAAGAAGGACAGAAAAAGGTAAAATAGGATTAAAGTAAAAAAACAAGACCTGCAATTGTCGTTAAAGTTGCATTTCTAATGTAATAATTGTGTTTTGTGAATGCTAAATATCCAAAAAATTGTTTGTAATTGCTGGTTTGGTACACAATGTACACTATGTGACTGTATTTATCTTTGTATTTTAAAAATACATTTGTATACTTATATTTATAAAAAAAAGTGTATATAAAGTTAATCAGAAGTCTATTTTTATATTTCGAATGCATGTTGAGTACAAAAACATTGAATCAAGGCTATGACATGCGATCAACATTCTACATATTTAAATTGTTTTTTGTATTGTGATTCTTTTTTATTTGTCACTATGATATGTATACATGAATATATATTAATGAATTAATGGACATTTGTCTTTGTGGACTATTGTGGGGAAGGGGACAGTACACAAATAAAAAATAATACGTAAAAAGTATTCAGGCGTCTGTGGTTGATTATTACAGGAAAATATTGGTATTACTTTAATAGCAAGTTACTGTGTGTACATTTACAGTAAATTCCTGGTAACTAGGGACATTGCTTTCACAGTAAGTTGCTGTATCATTTTTACAGTACGCTAGTTGTGTAGTATGCAAGCATATTAATGTTATTTAGCAGTATGCTCCTGTAGTATTACTGTATTTAACTGTAATCAGTTAATTATTTCAGTAATCGATCAACATTAAGAAATAACTCTAAATATATTATTATTATGTATTTAAGTTAAAGTTTAAGAAATCGCCTTCTGTGTACCTTTGTGTGGTCAGGCATATCAGTGTAAAATCCACGTTAGAAAAGCGTGGTATTTTTGGTTCCAGCTCACGAATTCACTATATCAGCCGCCATATTGGTATTCTTTGAGTCTTTTCTCTCTGAGCAGTGGGTAGGTCGGTATCAGTCTGCGAACAATGCCAATAGTGAAACTCACTCTGCTGTAAAAGAATTCAGTGTGGTCATAACAATACACTGTGATATTTGCCGTCTAACAAGCTCATAAAGTCTGCTGAGAAACACTGTGTGGAAGGAAAAGGAGCAGTCAGATTTTCCTTCACTAGAACCCATCAGGAGTCCTAATCTTCACATCAGCAAACTGGTGGATACTAGTCAGTGTTGCAGGTTGTGCGACGAGGGTGCTCCTGCTGTATATGGAGGAAGCTGTTGAAGCGTTTTTGGTGTTGCTGGAGCACGGGTTATAGAGGTGACGGGGGTGGGGTGAGTGCGGCCGACTGTTTGTGTCAGGCCAGAGAAAACGCGAGCACGAGGAGACGCGTGGGTGGGCATCCTGTCATCGGAATGGGCTGTCAGCGAGGCACGTTGAATTCACAAACAGAAAGAATCAAACGGTGCGAGTGTTGTCTTGTGGTGTTGTGTGTGAGTGGTGTGTGTGTGGTGGTCTGTGTGATGCAGATGGAAATAGTGCTGTGAAAAGACAGAAGGTGTTGAGGAGTTTGCATGGAGGACACCTTGCCCTCGGGGTGGTGGTGTGCGGGCTTAACAACTATGAAATGGGTGACACCTAGAGTTCGCCATGCACACTGTGATAGCCAGTGGACTCCCAGCACCCAGTTCTCAGCCACACATTTACTAGCTATCTACGTACTGCACCGAAGCCCCTGGCAGGTGGAAGTATAGAGAGCAGACAACCAGACAGAGCCCCTGGAGGAGAAATCACCACCCTGCAGCTTTCAGGAAAAACTGGCGAGTGGGAAATTAAGGCCAGTCCACACTGCGGACCACACGTCAACAGAAACAGCAGATAAGTAGTCAGAAATCCAAAATGGAAAAGCCTAAAAAAATTTAGTGGTAGACTAAAAGATAGAATAGAAGTAAATATGACGGTGAGAAATGCATTGTGTCGCCACCGAGAAATATCAAGATTTGCCTGTTCAATAGTGCCAGGTATACAAACATAGATGAGACACTCGTATCTAGTGCGTAGTCGTAGTGCGTGGTCGTAGGTGGTGCTGTGCGAGGAAGATGCCAAAGAAGGTCTGGTGCTCTGCGAGGAGAGCGGTGTGGGGGCGGGAGAGTGGGGCGTGGTGGTGCGCCGCCAGGTTCTGGGAGGTGAAACGCCGTGTTGTGCGTTGGTGCGGAGCGTGGGTCACCGCCGCCTACTGAGTGTGTGGCCAACGATTGCGGCCATTATCTTGAGAGATTGCGAGTGGAGGAGTGTTCACGGGAGGTGCGTGGTTTGGAGATACTGTGACAGAGGCATGGCGTAGAGTTGTAGTGGTGCGGTGCGAGTGGAAGTGTGGTGTCCGAGTGTGAGCGCGCTACTGCCACAGTCAGGTTACCATGCCATACTTGTTAAACACAATGATGATCTGTATCAGACTAGCATACACTGTTTCCATCAGTCTCTGTCTGGATTTTATTATTTTATTATTCTTGTATTTTCTGTTTCCAACCTGAACGGACTGATAACACAGTGAAAGAGATGGTAATAGCCCCATGTCCCTGTGTTTTCTCAATATTGATGAGCAGGAAGGTAAATTTACACCCCTTTTCCAACTTAGATAGCTGGCACAATACCCGGGCTGATATTGTCATTCTTATGGAACAGAACAACTAAAGTCTTAACACCCATCTAACATCACTGACCTTAAGTTGTATTTCATTTGTGTTAAAGGAAAATAATAATGGGGATTTAACACACCTCTGGTGAAACAGTGCAGTCAGTGCTACCAGTGGTGTAGAGGACCCTGGAAAAGTGGGTATACTCTTAATGTATGGCCAAAAATGTCCAGCACAGGAAACTACTACTACTCCATTTAGTTCACAAGTAGTATTTGAACATTATCACTTAACTTCTGATGCTTGGCTTCAGGCAGTAAGGATCATTTTGAAATTAACATTAGCCACTGAAGAGGTGCAGATTTTCCAATTAATACTGGCCCACAGACTACAGTATATGACAACTACATATAGTAATCATGCATTTTGAGCGAAGTATTCCTTATTCCTTACTCCATCCTATCTTCTAAAATTAGACAACTAAAAATCAGCTCACAGAACACTACTGAATGATGCACATCATAGGGGATTTAAAAGTGGGTATACTCAGTGCTGAATAAGATAAAGTAAGATAGGGTACTGTATGCCCTCACCTAGAATGCCTTTTTACTAACAGGAAATCAGGCAAATCAAAATGAACACCTGATATTTGAGTGTGCTGTTGAAATAAAATGTGATCTATCCAAATTTTACTCACCACTAATAAATGCTGTTTAAATGATGGTGTGTTTAATATTGACATACCATCTCTCAGTGCATTATGTGATAATCATTAAAGTGTTTAGGCTAAACTTTAACCTTCATAATTACTTTACATAGATGTCTCATGGAAATGTTTCCTGTCCACCTCAAAGTCCTTCAGGAGGAACACTGCCCCCCATCACTATACTAAACAAGTTCAGGTTTCTGGGATTCCAACATCAAAAAGGTCCAGCAGAGGAGGCACTTCCTGTGCCAGTTCAGGAAGCTAAACCAGCCCAAGGAGCTGCTGATCCAGTCCTACCCTGCAGGAATCCAGTCTGTTCTCTGCACATCCATCACTGTCTGGTTTGGATCAGCCACCAAACAAGAAATGAACAGACTAAAACAGAGAGTCAGGACTGCAAAAAAAAAAAAAAAAAACTGGTTCCAAACTGACCTCCATTCAGGACCTATACATGTCGAGAATCAGGAAACGGGCAGTAATCATCACT
Source organism: Morone saxatilis (assembly GCF_004916995.1). Taxonomy (NCBI): domain Eukaryota; kingdom Metazoa; phylum Chordata; class Actinopteri; family Moronidae; genus Morone; species Morone saxatilis. The sequence continues at coordinate 1,351,837 of NW_023339785.1, forward strand.
GCAAACCCATCACACCCTGGACATAAACTGTTAGCCTCTGATGGGCGCTACAGAGCACTGTTCGGCAACGCAAACAGACACTAGAACAATCACTCTGATGGACAATTCAATCTGTTATACAGCGTCAATCACCAAAACATTCACCTACCTACAAACTATAAATGAAATATTTGGTTACTGTCAATAGAAATCCTGCACACTGTATATGCTGAGTATAGACATTTATACATACATACTGTACGTAATCGCCCACTCCATATATATATATATGCATTCAGCACTTTTTTGCGTTATTTATATTGTTTATAGCTTACAACACATGACTTGTATACAGACGTATGTTGTTGGTCATTGGTGCTTTTCATATATTTTTTCGGGGTATGCATCTCTCACTTTTGAGACAATCCGATATGTATCTAGATACATATTCAATACGATTTGGGAACAATGCATTTTAATATATAATATATACAATAATAACACTACTACGACTACTACTACTACTAATAATAATAATATTAATAATAATACTACTAATAATAATATTAATAATAATTAATATATATGGAACAATTCGATACAATGCAAACTGATACAGTTCTTAACATCTGTTTAATGCAGAAATGTATTTTCCATTCTAAATTAAAATACGCCAAATTTTATAAAAGTGACATTGTTTACCTTCAAATACATATATTTCATAAAATACCAGGGAAGTATTTTTTTTATTTATGGGAAAAAATGGAGAACAAAGAATTTTCAGAATTACATGTCACTGTGTTTATTGTTTTTCCCAAAAAGCTTTTCACCCAGTTGGAGTTGTGGCGGGAGAGTGCTTTTAAATTGCGTCTTGCATGTTCTTGCTTATGTGCTAGCGTATTACGCAATCCAACAGACTCTTTGTTGTCTGCGTAGGAAGTCACCATGTCCGTCTCTTTCCGTTGAGTGTTAAGACTGTCTGCTAGCCATTGTACAGAATTGTTGTTTTGACAGTCTTACCAATGGCTAGACTTTGTCCCAACTGTCTCCATTTTAATAAACTTTAATGTCTTCCAAAGACTTAGATTTAAGATTGATGGTGGCACTGTAAATCAGGTCGGCCCCCGTTGTTTGGAACATTTAATGTACGCCTCCCATTGAGCCAGTTTTTCACCCCACCACCTCCCGCATTGACCTTTTTACCCTTTCATGAGAGTGAGGACGCTGGTAAGCAGCAATGCTTCGGTCCAAGCAGATTCATAACTTTGGATCGGACCCCCATCGACCAACGTTCAATTGGTACAGTTTAGATCCATCCAGGGGATCCATGCACCGATGTAGTAGATCCAATCTATAAGTTAAAACCAGTTTAATTTCGCCAACTCGTTTGTTGCAGCCCTAATATTTACCATGTGCACATCGTATTTGTCAACGTACTTGTTATACATAATAATGTCCTATTTATTCTTTACTTTATTTGTGAAGTTTTGTTGTCCAGAAGCAGGAAAAACAAGAACGTACATGTTATCAACGTCAGACCATTACCACCCGGTCTGCATGGGTTTGTGATGCTTCAATAAATGAAGTTTAAACCTAGGTCGGAAACAAAGACCATCGCCTGCATCAATCTCCATTTACGCTCAAACGTTTGGGGTGTCGTC
>NW_023339785.1:1353576-1357691 GCF_004916995.1 Morone saxatilis
GGAGATACTCTTGTTGAAGTCGCTCAAATCCTCACACTGCCCATTTTTCCTGCTTCTAACACATCAACTTTGAGAACAAAATGTTCACTTGCTGCCTGATATATCCCACCCACTGACAGGAGCCATGATAACTAGATAATCAGTGTTATTCACCTCACCTATCAGTGGTCATAATTTTATGGCTGATTGGTGTATTTCTTCACAAAAAGCTTCTCTTATAAATATTAGGTCCATAAAACTTGAAACAGTAGTTCCCGACCACATTTAATACCAGACTGCAAGAAAACAATATGATTAAATAACTATATAATGTAAATCATAACTAGGCTGTAGCAGAGTGCACCAAGCTAAAGACACAAGAGTGTAGAATGAACTCAATATTGTGTCTGCTCTAGCATTACTTGCAAACGTTAGCATGTCCATCTAACTAGCGTACTACCTATAGTAGTATCGCTAACATGGTTTTACTTTCAAGACCAAGGAGCATATCAATACTACATTAGTTTGTGGAGTCAGTGGTTACTGTATGTTAGACAAAGCCCCGTTCAGGAGTGGCACATCCACTGTGTACTTCCTCACTGCATGGTAGCCAGATGCTAATGTTAGCAGTTCTGTCCTCATTATGTTTAGGGAAGTTTACAGTCCATAAACCCCAGCCAAACGGCGTACCCGAGATAGTATTAAACATTGCCTGTTCTTAAATGCATTTTCTACAAATAACAAAGCATAAATCTTACTTCTGTGGCTTGTCCATGTGTTGTTATCCTATAAACTATATTCATCCAAGCAGGGATTATGTAAGATATAACTTATCTTACATAGCTCTGATCATATTGTACTAGGGCTACCTTGTAATTCAATGCTGTTTGTCTACTGTATGTCTTCTTCTATACAGTACATGGAACATTAACTGGTGAGGAAGCTGACCTTTTGCCAGGGACATACAATGTAGTTTTGGCCTCAGTCTTTTAGCAAGATTGTAGCTAAGAAATTGCATATTTAAAGTCCAGTGTGTAACATTTAGGAGGATCTATTGGCAGAAATGGAATATAAAATTCCAGTTAGTGCATAATGTAATTAGTATATAATGACCTGAATACAAGAATCGTTGGGTTTTTGTTACCTTAAAATAAGCCGTTTTATCTATAGACACCAGTGTGTCGCTTTCATTGGAGTCCCCTATGTTTCTGCAGAATGGACAAACCAACCACTGGCTGTAGATAGGGCCTTTTGCATTTTTCAGAACAACCAGTTCTCCTACACACTTCACAGCCCGTTCTCATTCCCAGGTCATCAAATACAGACACGAGAGGTGTTCAGTTAGTCACAATCTGCAACATCACTGCTAGATGCAACTAAATCCTACACACTGGTCCTTTAAGACACTTTCACATGGTTCTTATTTTAAAACAAATCAGCTGCAGACAGTCTTCAAACAGCTCGAGCTAATTAGCAAGTTAGCTACAGCTAATAAAATCAGCTAGTGACACATCATTTCAGCCAACAAAATCAACGGTGAATGGGCAGGAAATGAGAAGGCTACTTTTGTCGACCTCTGTCTGAAATACCAACTGTTTAAAGAATTACAAAGGAGTTCAAGTGGTAAAGTAGTTTCTCTAACAAAGGTCTCTAGGTAACAAGGTCTAGCATGAATGTACCTTTACACATCACATGTTAATCATTAGAGGTGTTAACATGTGCAGTTTCTTTTATCAGGTTACAATCTGATTAACACAGGTAGGTACATTTTTGCAATAGAAACCACATTTCTTGGCCATGTAAACCAGGATTTAATGAGGTTTAAGGAAGATGGGAACAGTGTAGCTGTGGTAGCAGTCGGCTGTGCCTGGAGGGCGAACCCAGGCACTGTAATGAGCTGCTACTTCATAAATCAACCAGTAATTACATGCAGATTTAGAGTGCAAATTGATTTAAGAGTCAGCACACATTTTTCTTGCATTTTCTGTAGCTACTGTGAAATCTGGCTAAGCTTTCCAAAAGTATGTTTTGCACCACTAATTGTACTTAAACCTTTGCTATCAATTTTCTAAATAAAATAATTTGAAGAGAACACAGTGAACCTTTATTTACTGCTGTGGTAACATATTGTACCAAACACTTGGCCAAATAGGACATTAAAAGCACCTGAATTTCCATTTCCATTTATAAAACGGTTTTACTAGGTTCTGGCAGTGCTGAGTGCAACACTGGTTTTCAAGTCTCAACTTCTGGCCCAAACTCTGTACCCACTGCAGTTTTTGGAGACACAACTGAAATTAAAGACCAAAGGAAGGATCCTTTGGTCTTATTTTCAGCTGGCCAGTAACCCAACAATGCTATATCCACTATGGAAACATTTTATGTTCTCAAAACCATATAAAGATAAATAAACATTTTCCAGTATGAAGCATGGTGGTAAGTTACCTCCTCACTGGACATTTCTGGTGCATCTCTTCTCTGATAGGGCTGGTCACTACATAAATGAGCATATACATCTATAAATCACTAAATCCTCAAACGGAACTGAATCCTTTTTGTCACTGACCAAAAAGAAGCTATTGTCAGTCATTGGTAGAAAGAAGCTGAGCTAACGTTAGCAGCAGCCCCTCCAGGACATCCTTTGTCCACCAAACTGCATTGAAGGAGAGGAGGAGACCTCTGTGGATAATTCGGTTTCTGGTAGAAACCTCTTGAACGATGAACACTGAAGGTTAACTCAAGTATGCATGAGTATATAACCACATTACTGTTTGTGTATTTGCTCAAACTAAAATGGGAGGGTTGACTGTAAAATCTACTCTTTTTTAACGTATATCTATTTGTTGCTGCTTGTTAATAATATATGAAGCAGTTTAGTGTTTTGTACAATACATTTGTGATTTTTTAGGGTAAAACTTGAGTCTAACACAGGGTCAAAATGATCATATTTTACTTTGGCTAAATAACCCAACAGTAATATCAATTGTTTTCCCAATTACATTGTGGTGACAAATGCAATCATTACCTTGATTACATTCAGAAGCAATGTATTTTTGAGCAAACAAAGCGCTACATTTATGAACTGCGCCGGAATGGCAGGGAGGAGGTTGGGATGGATGAGATGGTGTACGTACAAGGTGCAAGACTGTGACACCGGAGTCCTGGGTTCACCTCCAGAGTCATTAGGCCTGTGCATATGATGAGCCAGAGTAAATAATCATTCTGAAATAAATAAATAAAAAGTTATTTCATCCTTCTTTAATGAACAGTTTTATAGGATATTTTCAATTCTTTTATAAATTCATTAATATTAGCGGTGTGTGAGGATTAATTGTAGGTGAAGTGTATTGTGGGGTGGTGGGGTACAGTACATTTTTAACAAGTCAGCAGTCACTCACAAGGTTCACAACACGTACAGACCAAGACCCACTGTTTTGTGGTAATAACATAGAATGCAGGTTTATGACACTTCTGCGTCAGCTGGTGTAGGTGTAGGCTAAAACAGGTAATTAAAACTGATCAGGTACTCAACTGCCCAGCATCAGTGATATTGTTGAGTTGAGGTTCCTGTTCAGAGCCCAAAGGACGCTAAACGGCACCCACCCAGCCACAGCCTGTTCACCCTGCTGCCACCTGAGAAGAGATACAGAAGTATTCATAGCTGTACCACCAGACTTAAAGACAGTTTGTCATGTAAAGTGCATTGAGTGGTCTGAAGACCAGAAAGGCGCTATATACTGCAAGTCCATTTACTTCTTCCCTCAGGAGAACTGCAAGGCCAGACATCCTGAGTGGGAGACAGCCCTCACCAACACAGCAGACTGTCTCAGAAATGTGAGCAAAGTGCAGCGAAGGGGGAAGCTGAGGAAGTGCACTGGATTGGTGGATTCGCTCATGTTCATCGTCCAATCCAAGATTTACTGTAAAGATGTAAACAATAAGTTGATAGTTGATGCTGAGGAACTTGTCCTATCAGGTGCTTCGCAAAATAGCCTCACCCAGGGCCCCACCCCCTCCAGCCAGAAGGGTGGCTGTAGCTGCAGACATAATAAACATTCATGAAAGATTAATTCCAACCTATTCAGTTGGTGGTCCGCAGGCCATGCATTTTAGTTCGAACAATGACTTTAAAAACA
>NW_023339785.1:1357706-1365736 GCF_004916995.1 Morone saxatilis
TCACTGTCTAATAACAAATTAAATGTTGCTAATGTTGTAAAAAATACCCCCAAACTGCTGACATTACAGTCTGACTAACTAATGAGAGGTTACATAACGTTACGCTGCTGTAAAGTGGTATTGGAGACGTTTAATGATTACAATTTTAATTTTTATAGAATTTTTTTTGGTCATATTTATTGCATTAGTATGTGGTGCTAGTTGGTAATTCCAGAATCTACTGGGCCTGAATGAAAATAACCAATCAGAGCCGAGAAAGATATAAAGACACTTTGGGTTGGAAACCTGAAAATAGTTCATTGTTGAGTCACATTCCCAGGCAATGAGACTCAACAACTATCTTTCTCTGATCTGATTGGTTGTTTTTGTTCTGGCCTAGTGGATTCTTGCAACCTGATTTTTTCACAGATTTTCTGTCTCATGAACTACTGTCAGGTTATAGTAAAAGTGTCAGCAAATTTTTATTAAGCATCCTAGTAGGCCATTCCAGGAAGTGAGCATTTACAATAGAGTCCTGCATCTGGCTCGCATAAATTGAATGCAGCCTTCCTTAATGTTGTTAATGTGTTAATTCCACCTGTCCTTTAGTATTTGACAAGTCAAAATGTTTACCTAACTGGAGCACCCTATGGCAAGAACGTGCAAACAGAGATGAATCGCTGTGGCACCTTAAATAATAAGGAAATATGTTTCTAAATGATACTAAAGATACTGGGATAAAAATTCTAAACTCAGGGTTCACTTACTTAGCAGAAACTTTTGGCTGTATTCAAAAACTACATATGTTCCCAAGGTGAAGACCCAACCTCCACATATCCACATTTCTGACTGTAAACACTTTTCAGAGGCACTGTTTCTTCAGTAAATTGTAGATGTGCTACCATGTTAAAACAACTGCATTAATGCTACAGAGGACTGGAACTCCATCCCTAGACACTGAAACACCTCATAACTAAGTTACAGCTGGTTCTATTTGACACTTCATTCTGTAAATACTTTAGAAGCATCTGTAAGCGTACATTGTTGAGACAACTCGTACATTACAGTGAGCGTGTTAACGGATCACCGCTCTTGTTTTCTACCTTGCACAAAGGGACGCGGCTGCTTTTTGTTGTCAAGACAATATGCTCCTGTTTTCATCCCAGAAGATGTTTCTCGCTCGGATTATATCTGCAACAATAGCTGTTGTGTGTTTAAGTGCAGCGTGTGGGTGTGTGTGGAGTAAATGTAGCAGCACTGTAGTGTGACAGAAAGCTTATAGCCACAGTGGGAGGTATGCTGTCCACACACACACACACACACACACACACTGATGAGAAGGGCTGGCGGTGGTTAGATAATGGACCGTCAACTGAACAATAGCTGTGTGTGTGTGTGTGTGAGAGAATGTCTTATTATCTCAGTGTGTCTTTATCTTTTTGTGTCCTCCATTTTGGGCATTTTTGATTTCTCGATTATTTTCTGTAACACATTTTGTGTGTGTGGGCGTAAACACACGTTAGCATAGGTGTTTTTGTGTGTATGTGACGATATATGTCCAGTATGTATCTGCTTTGATGCACCAGAGTGTGTGTGTGTTAGGGCTCAATAAGCCAGTGTAATCTTCCTGTATATGGGAGTAAACACCTAGCTGGGTTGCTGGCTACTATTTGTGGACACACTGGGGCTGCACCACAGCAGATTAGCCTGATATCGCTGTTTATATGTGTGTGTGTGTGCGTGGGTTTGTGAGAGACAGTGCGTGTAAGTCATACAAAGCTGATGGAAGAGATGTGCAGGGGGTTAATCTTTTCTAACCTTAGATGTACAGAATGTGGTTTCTCGCTGTGTGTGTATGTGTGAGGTGGTGGTGGAAACTAAGCCTTGAATTACAGAGAAAAACAGCCTTGAAGGACACATCATCCTTGTGTGTGGCTTCCTGCAACAACTAGGTAAACATTTAGAGTAATACAGTTTTTTCCAGTTGCTAACAAGTTTGCCTAACACACTAAAAAGGGACATGCATAGCACAATTATTTCTCAAGTCTCCACAAACTCTAAACACATTTTTCTGCTTTTACACACATTTTGCAAATTTTCAAAATTGGCTACTTTTTAAATGCACTGAAACACGGTTCTCTTGCCATAAGACACAACAATCTGACTTTAAAAGTCACATTGTTTGCCATTTTCAAAACACTGCCATTCAAATGACATACATGAGCTAATTGGCCAATATATGGCTTGCCACCTGGCCAAACACCTCAAATGGTTAATTCTTACCACTTCACCTTTTATTTTTTACAACAACAATGGAGACATTGCAATTTCTTTTTCAGTACGTCGGGGCTGTGAGCCATTATTTTTGTTCACTCCAATGCTAAATATATCTGCCTGTGCATATGCTTGCACTCATTTTGCGTGAAAAATAAAAAAATAATGTTTCAAACAGCAAATCTGCCAAATTTTCTGCTGCATGCTGAACAATTCTGAAGTATTTTCTACAGGGTTTGAAAACTGATTTTAGTATTATGCAAAGCGATACTAAAGGCATGAGAGGGTTCATTTATGCCCAACAGTGTGTAGGTTGGGTTAGACAAAAATCTGGTAATATGAATATGTGCTGCCATTTGGGCTGCAACAGGTTGATTTTTGATAATGCTTTATGTTAGTTTTTGGGTTGCAGTGCTTCATTTTGCAGTGATATGGAGGTATTTGCAGTTTGGGTGGGTGTGCGTTTTTGGGTGAATTGTGTTTTAAGTATTTTGAATCAAAACCAGCCTAGTTTGCAAAATTGTAAGAAAACCGTGTAACGGAAATCACATGTGAAAAACAAACAAAAATGAATTTAACATGAGTCAAAGTCAAATTCGAGATTTTGATATTGAAAAATTTGTGTTTTTTCTTATTTCTTACCTTGGAAAATATTTCATTTTAAGATTTCCCCTCCGGACATTGTGGTTAAGACAAAAAATATAATTTTGCACATTAAAATCCCTTAAAAACGGTCATCGTCCTCCTTCCAGAATCTTTGAACAAAATGTTTCTCCTACTCACTGTAGAAGTCCATTCTCAGTGGATGTGCACTGGTGGCTTCAAGTTTCTACAATCACACTGTTGACACTGTTGTTCATACGTTGACCAGGTTGTTTACTGGCATTGTCCGTGACTACTTGTGAGCAAAAGCTCATGTTTCAACCATTTATAGCTATTTTTCAACTATTTATCCATTACCTGTGGGCTGGTTAAATAAGAAGAAAATATGCAGATGATTCTTTTTATCTTATTTATAAAACTGCACGTGTGCCTGATTTCTGTTTATAAATCGTCATTTCACGTAGAAACGAGTGCGTGGGGCAGGAGCTTTTTATTCCACTTCCCACAACTACCCATAAATGGATGTAGAAGACATCCCTTTAGTTATCGGATACTGGTGCCGCTGCCACCACTCATTGAGACGGCTGTCAGATGAAAGAGAAGAAAAAGTCATTCATGTCGGGCACTCTTCAATGTTCCTCAACGCATCAGAACTAACTAACTTAAGCACGTACCATTATGCACGGCTGCGGATGTTTTATAGCACCCCACACCACTATTTCGATCACACTGCAACTGGTAAACCATTCAATGGCAGTGAATATTATTATTATTAAACATCAGAAAGGTGATGATTAATGAATGATTAACTCGTATACAGATCCAACTGAAAACAGACTTCAATCATACAAAACAATCAAACAATCATTAACAGGAATCATTACGGTGAATGTAGCTTAAAATAAAAATAAAATTCACACCACATCTCTTAGCTTAAATCTCATGTCCACGTCATCATGTAACCCCCAGTTATCTGCTGACAACTGTGTGTACACCTGCTCTGAAGAATTATAGAATAGAAATCTAGAATTATACACAGTATGGCTATATTTCATCTTTTTATTCACGTCTGTGAAAAAAACTAAATGAAATTTAATCAACCAAACCATTGATAAAACAACGAGAAGAAATTACACAAAAAAAGAAGCCTATATGTATGATTGTTAAAAATTATAAAAATCTATTAATTATTAATCTTAATTTTTCTTAATATTTTTTGGATGTGTTCTTACCTTATATTAAACCTTACATGGAGCACATTATCAATATGGACTTACATTTGCGCCCACCTAATGAATGCAAGTTCAATATTCACTCTCTTTTAGCTCTGGTTTGCTAGCCTGCATGGCTAGATAAAGGGAGGTAAAGCTTTGGGTGAACTGATGCTTAAAGGTCAGATTCAGCACATACAGTATGCTCTTCTCCACATCTATGCTATTCAGCATTCTGCAGTCCCACATAATCAGAGCTGCTGTTGGCCGCCGTGCAGCTCCAACATCAGCAGGAGCTGAGGAGCAGTGTGACTGATCTGCTTTACACACTGTGTGTGTGCACCAACACATCCCTCACCTGAGTCACAGCGTCCCACTTGCCAAGAAGCCCCCCCTTATAATAAGATGCAGTAACACCCGACTTGGCAAACTATGGCTCTGCACCGTATAACCTGCCACGCGGCATACGTTTCTCCACGCAGCGCTGCATCAACAGAGCCTCATAAATTACCAAACACTTCTCCCTGCCAGAGAGACACAAACATTGCTGCTGATGAATTAATTTGCTAACAAAGCTGCCGCCCATATTAATAAAGACATGTTTGTCATCAGGCAAGGAGAACGCGCCTGACAACTTCGATATGAGAGTGTGTGTGTACTTGAGTGTGTGCATGCTGGCTGACCCTGGTGTAATTATGAGCAATTGGTTGCTAATAAAAATACAAAGAGAAAGGGAAAAGGAGTATGTTAGAGAAAGGTAGCGTGGACATGTTATTTAGCCTCTGTGCGTGTGTGTAGGTGTGAGCAAAGGTTGGCACTTTCACAAACACACATTAATTTCTGCAGTAAGAGGAGTCTTTGTGTCTCATGTCTTGTTTGCGCCACAGCCACTATTTGAGGAATATGTGGTCACCCTCCTCTCTCTCTGTTTGCATTAGTTACACATTTTTTTTCGCCACCAGGTGGAGCTCTTCCTATTCCTCTGGAGCCTTCCCTCACTCTCCCTCACGCTCCCTTCCCTCCCTGTGGATGTGAAGCTGCCAGCTCTCCGACAAAAGCAGCAAATGGATCAGCAGCAGAATAACAAAAGGATGGATATGATCCTTCGATATCCCCTCTTTCTCCAACTCTGGCCTCCTCTCCAACTGGCACCAGCATGTGTCTCATATCTGGCGTGAGTCTCTGCTCTGATTTTGCCGGATTACGTTTACACCTGGTGTTAAAATGCATCCCCGGTATACACACTTAAATTGGATTTCTCTTCCCATCTCCAAAGCCTCAGCAGATTGCTACGCACATCTGTTGTCGTTTTCTCTTTTAACACCGGCAGCAATGCATGAATGATGAGTTCAGCCCGTGTGATACAGTTTACACACCTTATCTGCTCGAGATCAACTTCAGTCACAGGTGGAACTGTTCTGGCAAAGCACGCAATAACTGTGGAACAGCTACATCAGGAACAAAGTATGTTAATGTAAATGCTGCCACTGTTTAATCCAAATACTGAAGACTATCATATTTAGGGCTTTTGAATCAAAGAAAATAATAAGTTTTGCTTGTTTTTTGTCATGTTTCCATCCAAAAAGATTACAAATTTTAATAAACTTTCAAATAAATCGGCAAAAGAAAATGTGAAGTAATGCATTTTTCCATCCACTACCTGGACCTTGGTAATTGTTTTCTAAAAAGAATGTGAATCTAAAAATCTGTGCTATATATAAATGGTAAATGGACCTGTATTTGTATAGCACCTTTCTAGTCTTCCGACCACTAAAAGCGCTTTTACACTACGTGCCACATTCACCCTTTCATACACATTCACACACCAATGCTGTGCATCGGGAGCAATTTGGGGTTCAGTATCTTGCTCAAGGATACTTCGACCTTTCTAGTCTTCCCGACACTCAAGCGCTTCTACACTACATGCCAATTTCACCCTTTCATACACATTACACACCAAATGCTGAGCATCAGGCGCAATTTGGGGTTCAGTTATTATATAATATATATATATATGCGTGGCAGAGGGGAGCCCGGGGGAAATCGAACCAACAACCTCCGCTTGACGGGACGAACCCGATCTGGCCTCTGAGCCACTGGAGCTGGCACTGCCGACTGTCTCGTTAGTAAACATTTGATATTTTTTCCTCACTCTCTTTCTTTTTTTTTCTAAAATTTTGCTGTGTTTTTTCGCGTAACAGCGTGCCGGTCGTAACACGTGCCCGACCACAACATGAAAGTCTCAGTAAATCGGGACCAAAGTCGCTATGCAGGCCGATTACTTCCTGTTCTGACAGTAAAGGTGGCGGCTATCACCTATAGTCTGAATATCGTCATGTAAGCACAATTCAGGGCGGGACTGTTATGCAAAAAACGTGTGAAGTTTCATCGACATTGTCACCATGGACACGGAAGTGGAGGACCTGTTCATGGTACTGAAGATATAGTATAAGTGTTTTATGACAATCGGTGGAATTCGACACGTGGTCAACGGGCACGCGGTTAAACGTACAGTCACAGTATACGCCAACTTTGATCACCAATGTGTTCAGAGGCAGTGATCGAATTCTGAAGTAATCTGATAAAATGTAGGAAGTCTTAAAACACAAGCATAAAATGCCAGATGCAGGACAGTTGAGATTTATTCAACTGCATCCCTTTGACGGCACCAACACAGACACGCCCCTTTCAACATACACTGCACAAATAGCCACAAAACGTTTAATCAGCACCATTTTGTGTCTGTACTGACCAAATTTTGAAGCAGATCCGATAAAATTCCCCTAGGAGGATTCGTTCAAATAGAAAGGCGAAAAATTACCGAAAAGCAAAAGTCAATCAACTTTGAGGCAAAGCGCACGGACAAAAACAACGCCCTTCAACGTAACATGCACCAACATAGCAACAACTTTTAATCAGCGACCATTTTTTTGACTGTAACCTGACCAATTTGAAAGCAGATCCCATGAATGCCCCTAGGAGGGAAGTCGTTCCAAATACACCCCAAAAGTTCCGAAGATGAAAATAAAATCAAAATGGCGACTTCCCGGGGTTTTGGGGTATCGGTCAACGAGGCCTTTTTTGTACGTCTTGGTGAGTTAACACTGTACCAGTTTCGTACATATTTGAAACGTGGCGCCGGGGCTGTCTGTTTTTTTATCCTGTAGGGGCGCTGACAAACCCGACCAAAACACGATATTGGGTACATGAGCTACAGGCGACCACGCTACACGTGCTCTGTGAATTTCATATTCCATAACTATAACTCTCCGCACAGTACCATGCAATGCCACCAGAGCGCCCACCTATGCGGATCGTTGACACATTTTTTAGGCAGTCTCAGGGAGCCATCGGCAAGCATCGTACCAAAGTTTAATTTAAATCACACGGCCCGTTGCAGAGATAAGGATTTCTCATTTTAAAGACGCCACAGTGGGGATGGCGCTGAAATTTTGCACGATGCCAAGGAAGACATGGGGGAAATAGGGATTCAAGTGTGGTGTCCCAATCGGACATTACCAATATGGAGAAAAATGCTCCACTTCCTGTTTTGCCAAAATGTACAGGAAGTAATAAATTTTATAACAGGCTGATGTTTTGAAAAAAATCAAAATTCTCGAATTACTGTTTTGCAGGACAACGGCCCCAGATACTACCTGACAAATTTTGTGGAAAATCGGACCAAAGTGTAATAGGATAACCGCGAGAAAGAGATTTTGGACATTTTGCGCTCATAGCGAAAAAAATCCTAGCGGGAAGTGGGTTATATGGGAAGTTTCAGCTCCATTCACGAACGTGATATAAGGTTTTGAATGTACGACACGATGCGGAGTTATTAGCCTAAAATAATTTTTGACGGTAGCGCCACCTAGTGCCAACCCGAAGTTCGCATATAATATAAATTGTTCCCACTTTCATGAGTTTTCGATTTGTTACCTCCAAAAATGCGTTGTTTAGAGGAAG
>NW_023339785.1:1365761-1372899 GCF_004916995.1 Morone saxatilis
GAGGAAAAATAAGAAAAAGAAAAAGAATTCCTTCAATTACAATAGGGCCTTCGCACGTTCAGGGCCCTAAATATATATATATAGTACATGTATATCTTTTTCTGGGTTTCTCCTCCAACATCATGTGGCTTCTCTGCCTAAACTCTAAGGCCTTTACAGATTTTGTGGAGGTCTGACAAACAGTAAATTCATCAGATTCTGTGGCCAATATCACTATTGTCCAAGCTAGGTTACTGACGCTATCATGCCATCAAGAGCACACTGGTAAAAGGACAGAGTGGTGTGTTCATAAGCAGGGGCACTGCCCTTCAGCAGACTTCTGTAAAGTTGGCCAATCAGAAGAAAGTTGACTTTTAGGATTTAGGGGTCTCAGACCTCAGACTAGGAATATAGCGTTGGAAATGATAATATGCATAATAGGTCCACAGTTCTCAAAGAAGGATGTGCACTATATATGAAGAAGAGTAGCTATGTAAGAGGTCCTTGAAGAACTCGAGGGGTGCTGAGAGTTGGAAGTTCTGGAGAAAGCTAGTAAATCAACCTCAAGTATTCAAGTATATCTAGGCACCCCCCCTTTAAAGGGTTTATCTGTAGTGATGAATGGCTTTGTTCATGTTTAATGAATCATTGATTTATTTTTCTTTTATTATTATGTGTTCATGTAAATTAGTAACAAGCCTTTTATAAAAATGTTCTTGTGTTAATGGCTTAACCCATCTATAAAGCCATGGTAAAAGATTACATATCATTAAAGCCGTTAATTACAGTAACAAACTCTCCATAAAGGGTGACCTATTAGAAAGTGATACTCGACATTCTTCACATAACCGCGATGGGGCATTCGGATCACTGATGGTGCTTTAATATAAGTGCAGAATGTTCAGATAAAACACAGTCGGTACAAAGTGACACATTCTTGGCAATTTTTCACAGAGTGTTGATTGACAGATGGATATTGGTCAGGCTGGCCTTTGGTAGGGTTTAGCAGTGGCGGGCTGCTGTAGTGGAGCACAGGCTCTGTCCCTAGGGGCCTCCTCACCCTTTAATCCATCCGTGATGACCACATCTTGACAAACATACTTATATAAGCCTCGATCACGATTCGGGCCTCACAAGGCTTTACCCTGCCTCATTATGAAGACGTGCACCAAATGTCACACACCAATAACCTTCATTAAGAGCAAGGTAAAATACCCAGTTTGTACATATCGAGCTCATTTGTAGGTGGATTAGGTGATATTTTTGCTCTGACCTGAATGACAAAGAAATATACCTTCTTACTTCTTACTTGCCCATAATAGTGTACAGTTTTGGTTTTATCTGCCAGGGTTTTGTGAGATTTCTGCATCCACCGCAATAAAGTACAAGTGAATGTAATTTACTCAGAACTGAAACATTTGCAAAAACTTCAGCAGGAACATTGTTTCCCCCAAACCACTGAGTGAGCTGAGACAACAAAAGTTTGTATAGATTACAGTTTATCTTTATGGATTATATGCTAAATTGACAGTCAGACTTTCGATATATGATGGCCTTTAGCTTGTGATTTATGTGAGTTATGTGTTTTTACGGATGCATTAGGAATTGTTAAAATGTGATATTTCTTAAAGGAAGTTTTGTGCGGGGAGCTTTTAGTTCATATTAGTAGCTAATATATATAATTTCTAACGTTTTGTTGCTACTGCAGAAACACTAGGTGACTGCTAAACTATGATAAGGTTTGTCTTACGTTGACTGCTGTTAGTTATTAGTTTGATTAATGCTTTAATAATGTGTGTATTAATTACTGACGCTGCCTAAATATCAGCTAAATGTTTCTAACGGCAGTATTTATGTATGTTTTTAAACTATTTTCCATTGTGTGCTTGTTATTAATGGTGTTATTAATGACTACTGATAAGACAGTTTGGAGACCAGACAGAGTGTTTGTGACCCCCTTTTGCTTATCAGCCACACAGTGTGAAAACCTCAACCACTTCAAGACTCCAGATTAAAGACTGAAGTTGTGTAGTTGAACTGTACAGAGATCTGACGATTTTGAAAGTCATGTAGTGTATAGTGTGATAGCCACAGTCCTCTCAACGTATAAATATCAATTATTCCTTATCAGTGCTTCAGCATCCATTTTCTTAGCTGATCATACAATTTTATATGCCCCAGGTGCCACCCCATCTTTTAACATCTCTAACCCTAATCCATATTTAACATTTGAATCTTTGAAAATCAAATGGGGGATTGTTGTACAGTATTAAAGGATGTCTGTCTTCCTCCAGCCGTGAAACTATTGTACAGTCAACCTTCATGTCTGTCCTTGACTATATATTCTGTATTATCATGCTGCCCCATCAACATTTAGCAGTTAAACCCAGAAAACTAGGGAGTTTGATTTATCTTTATACACTTGCTGTAGGTAGCGGAAAAGAAAATCTAATGTGAAGTTTTTAATTATTTTTTACAATCCAGATGACTACAGAATATTCTCTTATAATTTGGATTCTGTCACATATGGCACATCATTAAATTATTGTTTCTTTTCAATGGATTTTATCAATTCCAAAGCTATTAATGAGAATTTCAAAATGAATTCCATTTACTTAAAGCTGCAGTAGGTAACTTTTATAATGGCTGAAACTTTCACTATATCCTGACAGTAGTACATGAGACAGATAATCTTCAAGCCTCCAACCCAAAGCGTCTTTCTATCTTTATTGGTGGTTGTTTTCGTCCAGGCCCTGTGGATTCTTGCAAATGCCCCTGAGCAAAGTTCCATATTTGCTGTTTTACTATTTTGAGGACAAAACAATCTCACTTCAAGGTCCATTTAGTGATTTTTCTGGAGCGTTCAATTATATCACATGATTACCAGATGGAAATGCCCACTTGTCTTGGAATTAAAATTGTTTTGGTTTTGTTCTGTACTCGGCATAGCTTACCCCACTGCGAGTGTTTCAGAAGCCTTTTACCATCCAATTTTATTGATTTCCTTGATTTTTGTACCATTCAGGGCCGTCTCCAGATTTTTTTGACTGGGGAGGCTCAAATGGGTCACTGATCTATGCAGGGGTGGTATGAAGTATTTGTCTCAGCTATCCAATAATTCCCAATTCACGCAATTTCAACACTGTTTATGGACTCCAGTATTCAAAAACATTCAAATACACTAGGCAAAAATAACAGCAATAACCACATGCATTGTTTTTGCCCAAAACTGCATGGGATTAAAGTGGACATGTTTGTGAAAGGGAGATGTGCGGGTACACATAGAACCCATT
Organism: Morone saxatilis; assembly: GCF_004916995.1. Classification (NCBI taxonomy): domain Eukaryota; kingdom Metazoa; phylum Chordata; class Actinopteri; family Moronidae; genus Morone; species Morone saxatilis. Next base: position 1,369,034 of record NW_023339785.1, read on the forward strand.
TTCATTCAAATATCTTGAAGTCAGAGTTCAAGGAATCTTTTCGATTCCTGACATGCTACCACAGCATGGTTGGTACCAATGGATGCATTAGGCCAGCTAGTTTCATAGTCAGTGACTTCCTGCCAGCTCAATCTGCTCTGGGCTGCTTGATGTGGCTTCCATCAAGCATTGTATAGGACGGCAACTGCAATGCTGCTGGAACGTGGAGCAGTCATGTCTGGTTATATAGTGGACCTTCCACAAATAAAAGAATTTAACATGAATTGGACAAATAAATCTACATCTATATACAACAACAGCAAACAGGGGTGACATTGACTCTCCTAAGCTCAATTTCTTCCTCCCCATCTCTTTTCGCTTGCTTGTCTCTCCTTTCTGCTGTAAATACACTGTCCTCTCAGCCGTGTGTGATTGAATCTAGCAGAGCTGATTGCTTCTAATTACTCCAACACGTTGCTGATTAAACCTCTGACACACACTGGAGCACATGCACAGATGTAATCTGCAAAGAAAACCTTCCTGCTTTGTCTTACACTTATGAGAACCCCCCAACCCCCTTACAAATCTTAAACCGCAACTGTCAATCTATGTCCGAAATTTAAAGGAAGAGTTTTTTGCTTTCTGTCCAAGAGTGAGATGGGTATCAATCTTATCACATGTGGCTGGCATAAAGACAGGAAGTAAACAGTTTGTGTGGCTCTATTCAAAGTTTAACCTACCAACACCACTAAAACTGACTAATCTAAAAGGAAATATCTTATCTGAATATCCCATACACAAAAACAACAATTTGTGAGTTTAGTGGGTGTTATATGGTGTGGCTACTTTTTAAGAAATAGTTTATCCCTCCAGTTTATACGGTGTCTACAGCAATAAGGCAAGTTATCACATATTGTCACAACTTCAGAAAAATTCTCATAGTCACTACATCAGGGTGTTATTCTCCAATAAATAGTTCCAGCACTTAAAGCTAACATGCCATGCAAAACATTTCTACATTAAAAATGGCTATTAACACTCTAAGATGTTCCCTTATTGATCCCCCATAGGAGAAATTTAAATTAGGCACAGCAGCACAGGGGAAATGTAGTGCAAACAACAAATATAATAAAATAAAAACAAAATAAAAATATAATAAACAATTTAAATATTATAGAAATCTAGAATAAAGAGCTATGTTCTACATGTAGATGAGTTGTGTACTTCGATTATCTCAAATGTTTCCAACACTGTTCAAACTCTTTTATTAATGGCGTCATATCCCCTTTGTGCACTGCATCAGCCGTTGTGGTTGTCTGCCAGAAGCTGTCATACATTGACTTTTTAATCCAGGTTGTATAAGCCAACTGGTTTAGATCTTTGTGTGCTTTTTAACTCTGAACCTAGATTGAAGGATTTATAGTCATCAGACGTCTGGATCTTAAGTTATCAGAGAAACAAGCTGAGCCTAACGTTAGCAGGCAAGCTCGGCTTCCGCCAGCCCCCTCCAGGATGTCCTTTGTCTGTCCAACAGTGTGGGAGAAGCAGTGATTGTTAAAGGTGTGAACTGCTTTTATTCAGTGTTCCCCCCATGGTGCCTGAGCTCCTCTCCCATCTCTCTCAGTCTTTCTGCACTCATTTCATTTCCATTAATTGCATGTCTAAATTCACCTTTCTTCCCCGGAGTTCTTTGCTTTCTCATCCTCGCAGAGTCTCAATGGATCCTGTGAGCCTCCTGCCATGGTCCTGCTGACTGCCTCATTGCTATATTAAACTGATATTATTGTTATTATTATTATTATAATATTATTATCTATTGTTCGTTGTATGTTGTTGTTGTTGTATATTTTCGTAGTCGCTGCTCCGTGTCCCCCATCGTTTTTTCGTTGTCATCATCTTGTCATTGTTCATATAATCATCAGTCCCACTACTATTTAGTGTAATGTTGCTACTGTTTGTTACTGTACACGTCTGTCTGTCCTCTCTCTCTTCTCTCTCTCTCTCTTCATCTCTGCTCTCTCTCACCCCACCTAGAGCCGAAGGTCTGTCCCTAAAGTTTCTGCCTTTAACAACAGTTTTTTCCTTAGCCCCCTTGCAAAAGGTCTTGCGTCATGGTGGTACTGTTGGTCTCTGATAAATGTTAAAAGGAGTCGGTCTAGACCCTGCTCTATTTGAAAAGTGTCCTGAGATTATACTTTGTTATATATAATTGCGCTAATATTCATAATATAATAAAATTGAAATTGAACTGAATTGAATTGAATTGAATTGAATTGAATAAATTAGTTTTAAGTGTTTTGAATCAAGCCAGTCAGTTTGTTTTTGAGCCGAGATAGACCTCTGTGGAACTAATTGGGCCCTGGTAGAAACCTTCCTGAACCAATGGACAACTGAAGGAATCCTAACCGTGAGAAGCTGACTACAATGACGGCAATGGTAGTAAAGACAACTCCCATGAACCTATGCTATTTCACAACATCATCAAACTTAGCCTTTTTTTATAGTTTTGATATGAAAGACCCCCTAGTAGCAGATATTACATTATTGTACGTTTGACTTTGTCAGCCAGGCTAGCTGTCCACCCCTGCCTCCAGTCATCTTTATGCTAAGCTGGCTAACCACAACTCTGTATTACTGCATTGTGCTGACTATCTTGTAATGGCATGGATCTTGGAACACAACAACATTCTAACAAAGGGTCCAATAGGGGATAAAAGCAGTCATAAGCAGACAGATTGTGAACCAGCCAGTGCATTAGCCACAGTAGAAAGAGAAATTGAAGGTGGATAAAAAATATTCCTCATAGTTTACAGACCCACTGCCTGTTTCAACTTTGATCTGTTGTATGTATGAAGAATTATAGCAAAGTTTCAGGTGCTTTACCAAATAATGTGCCTTAGATGATCTGGATAAACTGTTTCTTGCCCTGTTGGATCTATTTTCAGCTGCGTTCTTACATCTCAGCAATTACTTTGGTAAGCACAATGTTATCAGAACTGATAATGGTGATGGCCAGAGCAAGAAAAAGAAAACCCAATTAGTAATCACTGTATAGTTTTCCTTCAGTGCACAGACATGAAAATGATATTGATCTTCTCATCTCAACCTCAGAAAGGAAGCAGATAAGCCAATTCTCAAAATGTTGAATTATGCATTTAATATTAGACCCAAAACTAAATATAGAACAAGCCCAACTCAAAAAAGTTATAAAACTGGTTGTCATAAGGAAAAACCCCGACCACACACACACATTCGGCAGGATGGTAGGGATTACTCATCCGGGCTCCATAGCACAGCGAGCCAGACGGCAAAATCAATTAAGTTCAGCTTGTGGCTTCACTAGTTAAAGCATGTGCAAATATTTGATAAATGTCAGCTCTCTCATCGCTCAATCTCTCTCCACACCGGCCAAAATCCCCCGTAATCACAGGAAACTCCGCTCACAGAAACAAAGTTGAGAATGCGACAGTTTTTTGTTCTTTTTTTAATGCACCTGATTATATATATTTATACCCCTGTTACCACAGTGATTAAATGCTGCAGATAAAGAACAAGTAAACAACAACCCCAAATTGCTCCCGATGTCGGTGTGTGAATGTGTATGAATGAGTTAGTTTTCTGGGCTTCGATGGACTTTTTCCCATCACGGAGCTGAATGGTGGCATCGTAGTGTAAAGCGCTTTGGATGTTGGTCGGAAGACTAGAAGCGCATACAAGTACAGGTCCATTCCATTTACCAAGTACGGTGTGACTTTGCATTTGTGGTAGCGACATATAGATAATTATCAGCTAAGAGGTGACATACTGGCTAATTGCTATTGTATCTGAATGTGATCCCATCTCTCTGCCTATGAACTTGGTTTACTGTAAAGCTGCAGTAGGTAACT
>NW_023339785.1:1372919-1378980 GCF_004916995.1 Morone saxatilis
TATTTGCTGAAACTTTCACTACTGTGATCCTACTGGTATTTACAGGAATCCACCAGGCCTTAACGAAAACAACCAATTCAGAATCAGAATCAGAAATACTTTAATAATCCAAATTAGAGCCAAGAAAGATAGTTAATTGTTGAGTCTCATTCCAAGTGCATCAAATACAGACACTGTGGGACCCTTTGAGACTCATCAGTCAACTATCTTCAAACTTTCAATCCAAAGTGTCTTTATATCTTTCTCTTCTCTGATTGGTTGTTTTTGGATGAGTCAGAGGAACCTGATTTTTTCACAGATTATCTGCCTCATGTACTAATGTCAGAACACATTGAAAATTTCTGCAAATATTACAAAAAGTTATTTACTGCAGCTTTAATAAAAGCTAGGCTACTATTAGCACTGATTTAGAACAGTGAAAGGTGCCTCAGGCAAATTCTGATTTGTGATATGGGCATTATAAATAAATTTGAACAGTGATGAAAATGTTGTGTAACAGCTGTATATGAGTGTATGTACAATTTTATGATTGGCCATAAATTTGGACGCTCGTATAATGCTGCAACTCATATGCAGCAGAATTTATAAATGGCCTAAGGATAAACGATATGGCGGACTCAAATGTGAAACCAGAGCTGGAGGAGCCTCTGATTTTATTTAAGAATGATGACACAAAATGGTTTATGGTTTTACAAAATAATAATCAGTAATAATAAATGATCTTAAGAATCAAATGTTTCTGATGGAGAGACATCATTATTTATACTTCAAGTCTATTTTTTTTCACAATACACGCATAAAGAATCTGGAACTACACCGCTAGATGCCACTAAATCCTACACACTGGATTTTGGACTGCATTTTAACTACTGGTTCCCAACCTGGGAAAGCTTCCTGTGGGATGGCATTTCACTGTTTGGGTTCATTGGACAGGTTATCAGTTGTTCTCTACTGTTATTGTTATACATTAAATAAAATATGAAATATACATAAAATAGGTCACTTAGTCAGTTTATTCAATGATAAAAAAGGGCTCCTGTAAGGACAATGGCCAGTGCCATAAACCACTTGCAACAGCATCACCCAAGTGCTTCTATTACAGGGATTGTGCCTTCCTGGTTAAAATGAGAATGAGATGCAGTTACAGTTATTATCCAACAGCCTGTTTAAACCAAGGGTGTATTAAAAGAAGTAGATAATGTGTTCCAAAATGGCGCCCCATTCATTGCAATGAAAGTTGTTCACCAGGAGAGTGTACCAAATAAGTTTTTTAGGCTTCCACCTGCCTATTGAGAGCATGCATGTTAGAGAATTATTCTGGTCAAGCAGCTGACTTCCCATTGACTGCTGACATACATGAAAACCATACAAAATCATTTAATTCAATTTCTGATAATACAATTTCATTTTATGGTGTTTGCGACTCAAAATATTTTGTTTTACAGCTTTTTATGTTGTAATGATTGTGAAAAAGTCTGTCTGGGTGCCACATGGAACTGCATGCATGCCACTACTCCAAAATCAGTGTGGGGCTCCGTATTAACAAGCACGACCTACAGTCATCAAGGAGTTATCCACTGCCCTGTATGAATGAGCACAAGCAGCAGTCATCCAGAATCTACTGCCCTGGCAGCACCAAAGGAACAATGTGTTATTTACTTTATTAAATAATGAAAAATGTTCTTCTCTAATCTGCTATTTTTTGTTTTGTTTTCTCTTGAAAAACAAAACAGAGGTATGTCATGAACCGTGCATATTGTGAACCATTCCAACCCAAATACATAGACGGAAAACCGATTATAAGAACTATTAGATGGAGTCTATAAGGGGCGGGGGTAACAGACTGTGTTAGAGTACTGTGTTGTGGGACTGCATGCTGTGCTAATTACAAACTGTTGGGCTTTATCAGCATCAGTGCTGCTAAATGTGTACATTTCAATGCATTTAACAATTTCTACTTTTAGGCTTTTGTTTACACAAACACATACACATACACATACACACACACAGACATCCATACGGTGGTAGAATATGAGGTACTATCCAACCAGGAAGGAAAAACCTAATCAGCCATCTCATATCTATCATGAAGAATGTGGTGACAGAGGCATGTGATAAATTTTCTGTGGCTACTGCAAGACCATGCAGATTTTCAAGAATGTACCCTGGGTGTGAGGTTGCAGTGATCAAACAATAACCTTGGGTCCAGAATTACCTGGTTGACTATGGAACACCTAATCTTCACAATGTATACAAAGCCCTCACAGCCTCACAGTATGACCCCCTCAAATTCATAATGCCATTCATCATCGAAGTTTTGGGATGACCCATTCCCGGGCAACCTGCTCCAGGACTAAAGCACTGGGCAAAGTGTGCTGTCAGATCAGATTACCATGCCAAAATGTTATGTCACAGGTGGCATGGACAAGGCAGGTGTTACCAGAGAAAGCCTATTGCTCGGATGTGTATCTGCTGTCTGAAGACACCCAGGCTAATGTCTAAGTCCCTTTCACCATGGCTCCAAAGTTGCTCCCAAGAAACAACAGTCTATGGTGAGGCTAGAACTGGCACCTGGCTTGTTAAGAAAATCACAAATGAGATTATGTCTTCCTGCTAGAAAAGAAACTCCCACAATACTTGTCATATATCATAGGGCCTCCGCATACAATTTCTGGATCTTTTTTTACACACTGCATAATCAAAACCTGCTTAGAAATAATGGGCATTCAGGACATTAGGAGTTAAAACAAGGCTGACTTGAGGAGAACAAGTTGCTTCAGATACTATTAAGACATGAAATACAATCCAGGAACTCCCAGACGTTTCTTGCCGCTATTGGTGGGATTTGAAGACACACGGATAACGGAGCCAAACCACAATGAAGACCTGATGTCTTAAAGCTGTGCCTGGTGGACTTTCGGGGTGACCCCTCTGCAGTGGCATCCCCGCTGCGTTGCCGGACTGGTTTCATTCAAATAAAGGCCATGACAGTTGGACAGAACCAGTGTGAGTCAGTGGACGTGACGTACTGAGAGTTGAGCTGCTCTCATTTGTGTTCAGCTTTAATCTAACATATTGATTAGCAATGTCATTGTTTTCCTCATAAAAATCTGTGTATTGTCTACCTAAATAAAAATCCATAAGACAGAGGTTCTTCCCAGACCACTTGAGTTTTATTTCTTCTTATTTTTCTATTAGATGAGGGACCAGACAAATCATTCCAGCGTGTTGTGGGGGGATTTTACTACTTTACCATCTGAAAAAGCTGCCTCGTCATTAAGAGCTGCTCAATGTCCTGTGATGCTGTTTCAGAGGCTCTCTCGCTATGCCAGGAACACAGTTTTGACACATGAATTATTACATTGATATTACATGGCACAGTGTATCAGCTATCCAGAACAACTGGCACTTTCTTCATTCGAACCATCCTACCTAACACAATGTACTTTACACCACGTGAAGGCCCATGATCAGATTCACATCCCACTCAACCCCACCAGGTAAATATCAACCAAATGCACTTCCATGTAAAAACTCGACAAATGCTTTGGTTTATATCATCCACCAATGAGTCCGCTTTTCAAGCTGTTTGGCAGGGTGAACCAAGCATTAAAAACACCCCATATGCTTCAAACATGAATATTACAGTTTATTTTCACAATGCAAGTGCAAATACATACACTGTACTGAGCTAGCATCTCCTGATATTTCTATGATCAACATCTTGCAGATATTACGTGTGGAGGTGGGTGTGGTTTACAATCAGCTGCAGGAGAGCGAGAGGTGTGGGGAAGGCTTGGGAGAGCGGCACCAGGTGAGTTGATCACCTCACCTGGGACTCATTGAGGATTCACACTCACCTCTCTTACAGTTTTTCTCAATTGCTAAAACACAATTTCTGAAACCTTGCTCCATTTTCTGAAAAAACAACAAAACCTCAGCTTCAAGCACTATTTACAAAACCTCTGACTCCTCGTGCAAATGAAACTTTCGCCTCAAAACAGTTTTACCTGTGCTCAAAACCAAACACTGCTCTCAAATCATAAACAAAGCGATATGAGCAAAATGATATACACTATCAAGCAGTCAAGTCCAGTAAACAATACACCAAAAATAGAAAACACGTTCAAAACATAGTTCTCAGGGAGAAGTACATTTTTAATCTCAAAACTAATTTCATATTTTTCCGTCATTGTCTTGAATGAAAACATGTTCTATTCATAGTAGCTCAAAAATGTATCAGAAAATTATACTCTGCTTTGCTCTTTGCAATTTTTTTGTTCTTCCTCCCCCCCTACCCCCTATTTTTTACCAGTACTGTACCCTGCATCTCACAAACTTGTCCTTTGTTTCTGTGATACTGTAATTCTTGTTTTGTTGATATGAACCTGCAACCAGTCAAAATCTAATTGAGCAATCAGTACTGTAAACAAATGGAAAGCACAATGTTCAGGGCCAGACAATTTGTTTATTGTACAGTATACAGCCTACAATGCAACTGTATCTACAGTGTACAATACAAAAATCAAAAGGGAGTAAACATGTGATAATGTGCATTCTTCTTGTCTTTGGGCTGGGTCAGGCCAGAGCACTTCGTCGACATCTCAAGCAATTATTTCCCCTGAGGGCAACGGGGGAAGAAGCCTCTTGTGTGCCATATCCAGCCCCTGACATCGGTTCCTCAGCTATATCACTAAAGGCTAAAACGCATGGCTTGCAGCGCAGATTTACTCTGGGTGTAGGGTTGTCTATCATATACTTCCATCCTCGAGGAGGAAAACTCCTCAATCGGATTCAGGAAAGGCGAGTATGGAGGGAGGTACAAGTTCATAAACTGCCCATTGATGTTAAACCATTCCCTTACCTGAGCAGCTCGGTGGAAACTGACATTGTCCCACACTATCACATAGGTGGGAATGGGATTCTCATTTAGCTCTTGAACCTGCTGCTCAAATAAAATATCTCTTAGATTGGCTAGAAAGTATAGAAGGTGCTGGGTGTTATATGAGTGTAATATAGTGATGTAGAACACCATGGTTGCTGATAGCAGCACATCAACAATGGCCCGCTGTCCAATCATGTTTCGGCCTCTCCTTCTCCTCTTTGTCAGATTGAAGCCTGCTACATCAACAAAGATGAATTTATGGGGTCTGTCCAAGGATTCCAAGTCAAATATTGTCTGTGTAGAAATACAATATACTGTATGTAGAATTTTGTAAGTCGTACAGAGACAGTGCTATACTGTAGAGTACAATTAGGCCTACGGTATGCACTTCTGATTCACATACATTGTATGTACTGAAGAGTAATGTCATTCACATAGTATGTGGCAGTACTGTACACAATCTGGATTACAGTAAATGTGTCTGAATGTACACTTACTTGCACATACTGAACTTGCAGTTCTTTCACCCTTGGTGAGTTGCGCTCAAAAGGTACTTGTTTCATTCGCATCCTGTTACGCTGGAGGACACGGTCAATTGTGGAAATGCTCACACTGTCAATTACAAAAATACAGTAGTATACTGTACCTGTTCTCTTCTCTGAATGTCCTTACTATGGCGGACACAGAAAATCGGCTCAAGTTGGGTTGCACTCTAATTCCTGCTTCCCTTATTGTCAGTCCATGGACAAGAACATGGTCAATGACTGTTGTTCGAATTTCATCAGATATTTCCACTCTTTGTCTTCCTCTTCCTCTTCCTCTTTGTCCTCCTCTTCCTCTTTCTTGCCCTCCTCCTCTTCCTCCTCGTCGCCCACCTCGCATACACACTCGTCCTCGTCCTCTCACATTGTTTCTTCCATCCATTCTTAGACTTTCTCCGTCCCACCTTCAACAACCTGTTTGCTCTCTGAACTGGCTTATATTGGTTGTGTCACATGATTTGAAACAAGTGAAATCAATTTTGAGTGGTTGTGTTTAATCAATGACATGTGTTCTCTATTTGTATTTGATTGTTGCCACTTGTGTTTACCAGTATGGATGACATGTGCATTTAGAGTGGCAAAATGTGTTTTGAGAAGAGAATGTGTTTAGAGTTCTGCTGAAAAGTCTAAGTGA
>NW_023339785.1:1379080-1382284 GCF_004916995.1 Morone saxatilis
TGTTTAAGGGTGGTGCCCCGAGGAACTTTAATATTAATTAAAGTCATTTTCTATTATCTTTTGATAATTATAAACTTTGATAACCAAAATTAATTGATTACACTAATACAGTTAAACCACTGTGATTTATCATAGCAACCCTACAGAGTCAAATCTATTTGATGGTTATATTTTTTAAGAAGCAGTGATACTTGTGTTCCTGCAAACACTTGCATCTTCACTTTTCTCCTTACTTTTTTATTTTCTGTGTGATAAGTAATGTACAAACATGCAATGTGAGATTGCCCAGATGTTAAATCTTTTCGATCCAATGTTGACAGTTTTACAGACCCCCAGATTATGTCCTTTTTAACATTTACATTCATAACATGTTTTCTTTCTACAATATGGCAGTGTATTAACGTTAGGGGGGAAAAGCATTTGTGGAAGATAAACTAATTAGTTCATCTTAATGTAGTTAGATTTTTCATGGAGCTCTTGGTACTGCATGTGAGCAGTATCTGTGTATTTTCACCTTTGTCTGTTGGGGGAATTGCTGCAGAAATTAAACTGTGGTGACAGTTGTATTAAACCCTAAATTTCAGTGTACCCTCACTAAAAAGTCGAGCAACCCCATAACACCATCAAAAGAAAATCTCTGGCTACGACATAGTATGGTGTAGCTGTGAGCCTACATACATAGCTATGGCTATAAAGTGCCAACCATTAACCACAACATCCTTGATTTGCATCCAGCTGTAGACCTTTGTTTGTTGCCATTCTCCATCTATTTTTGGTTTAGTTTACTTGATGTGAGGGAGAAGTTGCGGAAGCAGTGTCTGATGTAATGTAAACGTGTACTGTGTATAGCCAAAGCTAATCCCAACACCAGTTCCCTTTGTTTCCTCTCATCTGTCTACTGTCAGCTATAATAAGATTTTGGTTATTACAGAAACCCATTGAAATGTATGTATTGGATTTTTTTTCTTTGTCATGGTTTATTAATATGGGTTGTTGATTGTCTACTTGCCTCATGAACCACCCCGCAGTGGAAGGGAGCAGGGTTTAAAAGGATGGACAGTAAGTGAGGGGGGAAGTTAAGGTACAAGGAGATGGCTGCACGGACAAATAATGGTACAAAAGGTGTTTAAGAGTACAGAATGTTGAGTTATTAGCAGAAATACATTACTGATGTTACAAGACAGAAGCTGTATTTCATTGATGAAACTGTAGGCAGAGCAGAGCAGCAGTGCAGAATCAGAATCAGCTGACTCTCCACCAGTTACACTGAAACAAGTCAGCAATCATGTTCCATCATGTATCTGAGTGATACGTGTCTTTTGGCTTCTCTTCTGTGGAGCCCTGGGGGCTTTATCATACTCCCTGCTGAACCTCTCGCTGCTGCTTGGATCCACAGCAGAGCACCCTCAAGAGCACAGCCTGTTCTGCAATGATGTTAATATACAGTATAACCATCTATGCGATAAATGATCCTATATCCTGCGGCAGATCTCTAACAGAACTCTATTTGTTATTCAAATTCTCTACATTTACTCTTCATTTATTTCTAGAATGAGAAGTCAATTTCCTCTCAGACGTGCTGATTTTCAATTAATATCACACTAAATTGTCAATATTTCTACTGAGAGGAAGTCAATGTTTCATGTCTCATCTAATTATTGCTAAAATTAAGAAATTCACCTTGATCCACCTTTGGGGCGGCAGTAGTGAAAAAAACAATTTCCCCCTAGGGGATCAATAAAGTATATCTTCTTCTTCTTCTTCTTCTTCTTCTTCTTCTTGATAAAAGAGTGTGATCATTTATGTGATTGATAATTGATATATATTGGAACTATATCAAATGGTGATCAATCAAAGACGTTGATTATTGATGAGTATATGGCAATTGAAAGGTGGCTAACTTCCCGTAAAACTACAAATCAGTCTTTCCCCTACCATTATATTGAATTATTGATGTAATTTATTCATATATTAGGGATTAACTTGACGTTTAAGGTTGAAGTAATGTCCTTTAATTAGTTCAAGTATTGTGTTTCTGGTGTTTATTCTGCATAAAAAGAAACAAATCTAACAAAACAGGTTAGATTGTGTTTCTGTGCATCCAATGGCTCCTTAAAGATTTGTTACATTTTTGTTTTCATTAATTTTACATTCATTCATTATGACACACTCATTATCATTGGAAAAGCAAGCGTGGGGGGATTAAATGCAGCGTACCTCAACAACATCTTTCGACTACCTAGCCAGACAAGCCAGACCAAGCACTGCTGCGGGCGGCGCGACTGCTCCAGGTAGGGTGGGAAGAGAGTCGGGATAAGAGCTAAGCTCACCCAGCTTGGACCTAAAGGTGGTGCTACTATTAAGAAAAATGCTAATTTACATTTGTAGTTTACATTCCCCGGCCGCAAATTTAGAATATGCATCACAATATTATTTCTCTGTGTACAGGTATTTATGTGTATGTGTATATATTTTGTGTGTGTGTGTGTGTATATGTATATATATATAACACAGTGACCCAGTGGTTTATATGTACAATGAAAATCATACTCCCTTTACACAACACACAAATGGAAGAATAATTTAATAAAAAATAAATTTATCAGGCCCGCAAGAGTATGAAATAATTATACTATGATAATGATGTTTGCATTCTTCCTAAGTATGATGTTTGTAATAGAAACGAAACAAAAAAGAATATTGCACTTTCTTGTAGTACATGAACATTGCAGTGGCTCTCCTATGAGCTGTCATACCAGCAGTGGCCTCAAGAAAATTGTAGTTTGAGAGCCCTAGTCTAATGGACGTTACTCATAACTCTATAAGGTGGTAAGATGTCATTGTTGTGTTTACCATTTATTTATCCTGCCCCAAAGTGGCCAAATAATGAAAATTTAAATTAATCCTAATTTTCCACAAAAATCCCAATTCAATTCCCAATTGCTTGAGCACACTGTTAAAGGGCTAAAACTTTATCTCTGCCGTGCAAGCTACTGGAATTTTTTAAGAAAACAGAATGAGAGTGTTGCTGCCGTGCTTAGCTGTCTAACAGTGTGACATGTGATTCATTTGTCTGTTCAGGTAGTCTGAGACTTACTGTTGTCGTGCTGGCAAGCCAGTGAGAGTGGCTGTGGATGCAAGGCAGCATAGCCTCCTTCCTGTGTTCCCATCAGCCTGACAAATGAGAGCAGAGAAGAAAAACAC
>NW_023339785.1:1382296-1385852 GCF_004916995.1 Morone saxatilis
CTACAGTGGCTCTTTAATGTTGACACACTGATTGGATTCAAGTGTGTGTTTGTGCTCGTAAGTATTTCACTGCCAGCAAAAGATGGATAAACTCCACACCTTCAAATCTTCTGACTGCTTTAATCCACAGTCTGATTTCACACTCAATGTGTGTGTGACCCTCCGCAAGTTTACCCCCCCTTCATTGTGCCCGCTATGCCTCACTATTTGCATTCGTCTGCTTGTTCTGTGTCTCCGCTGAAGGAGAAACTCCAGGTATTCTGCTGGCTTTGACTACGGGACCCCAGCCAAGGAGACAGAGGGAGCATTAAAGTGATGAAACGCATTGTAAATTCATTTTCTCTAATCATTTTTCACACGCAGGGATGGATTTGGAGTTCCAGTCGGCTGATGTGCTCTGCCAAGGGAGACGCATAAAGAGACTTCAAAAATCATAACAGAGCTCTGTATTTACTCCAAGCAGAAGCCATTCAGAAGTTCAGAGTGGCAGTGATAGACTTGCACTACCCCACGTAGAGCAGGGAACAGACAGCAAAGAAATGTGTTTTAAGTCTTTTAAGTCAAAGAGGGAAGGAAAAAAAGCCTCCCTCATTCGTATGCATTCTCCTTTGTCTTTGTTTGAGGCAATAATGTCTGACAGAGGGGACACAAAATTATAAATCTACTCCGAGGGAAAATGCTACACATGGATTTTCATAATGATCTATTTTTCACACACATACACACTGTGCAAAAAAAAAAAAAAAAGCACTCTTCCCCATTTTGGAGAACCCGCTCAGCGACTGTTAGACAAATGAAAGCACTTTTCTGCAGTATAATTTGGATTTGTTATCACATTTTATTACATGAATGCCGGTGATGCATGCTCAGAGAAGGGAGAGGGGGCAAGAGACAGAGAGGGGGGGGGGGTGCTCATTTTGCTTGAGTGTACCAAGCAAAATGAGCTTCGTATCCTTAAGGCAAGGCTAGTTAATATTAAAGTCAATTTATAACCTTTCATAGCGCGGGTCTTCAGAGGGAAATTAATCTTGCATGAAGGGTGATTTCTGTGACAAATTACAAAGCACGCAGAATGACCGTCGCTAATACACAGTTCACCTCTTCTGCAATCTATGTAGAGAATGTGGAGAGTCTGTATGCCAAAGTAAGCATATCCATATTTACTCTAGACCTGTTTCACCTCACTGAACCCTCACCTGGAATCTGATATTAACTTCAAGGATATCTAGCAAATTGACAAAATATTAATCAATGCAACAATATCAAATGGGCTCTAGAAAAAGCAGGATTTCTAATCAGGCAACACAGGCAACTATATGCAGAACCCCCAAAACCTCCATGTTCACTCATGTCAGGTAGGTTTTAGTCATCTGAATCATTAGTTTGGGAACTCATAATTATATATGCACATCATCAGTATCGATCATATGGTTTTGTTTTTTATTGGACAGGAACGCCCAGTAGGTACTGACTGCCTTTTCTATTTTCCACAGTAACTTTACTGACTGCTGTATTGTCCTGTTTGTATGCTTTTAAATCAGTGGCTATGCATTCAGTTGTGAGTACGGTTGAACTCACTTTATGTTAATTTCTTCAATTAATTTGACAATTAATGACTTTGATGAAAGCAGCAGGGCAAACTAACTGCTTAGATTCTAACTACAACCTTCAGTTCTGCTAGAGGATAAAAACTGCACACAGGACAGTGACTGTAGGGGCATGGCCTCGACAGTGACCACAGTGATTGACAGACTGACCACAGCAGCGTAGCAGAGCTAATGAGAGTCCACTGGAGCTTTTACAGTCACTCAAAGCAATGCTGAGCTAGCAGCTGTGTTGTAGCTAAGCTATGTAAACAAGTGTAACAAGATGGCAACCAACCAGGCTAAACGGTAAGCTGTTACCACATATTGTTTATTGCCATTGTAATTATCACAGAAACAGTAGGCTTTAAAGCATGAAGCAGAAAATTCTAAGCAACTCAAGACATTATTATTATATTTATGAAAAACATAAAATAAAAAAATATTAATGTTGAATTGAAATGTTTAAAAGGGTTGTTTTCTTTTCCAGAGGATGTTTCTGCTTGGTGAGAAAATATAGAGATAGTATAGAATAGCCAGTAACTGCCCCAAGCTAGACAGCAATATGTCAACATTGGCACCAATATGTACAAAGGCTTATTACCAGTGCCTGAAGTGGACCCAAAAAGGTGCCAGTGCCATAATTCAGCATAACCATAACCCTAATTATTTTGCTGTTTTTATCCAGTTTAACAAGGACATTTTAGTGCTGTTCTCTTAGTGTTAAGCTAGCAATCTGTTTATTGGGAACTGTTAGGTCTCTGATAATAGTAAAATCTAATTTTATGATGAAATTGATAAAAGCAGCTCTGCTTAATTTGAAAAATCACATCTCAGTAATAGTTGATCCGCTCAATCAGGACAGTTCTGGAAATTCGCCCAGATCCGGTTGATCAGATCCCTGGTGGAAAGGAAGGCACTGAGCTAGCGAAGCCCATGACACCACACTGTCCCAGCCCACTTAATTCAATTTCTAAATATTCACAGAAAGTGGCAGTTGAGGAACAGTGTTCCATTAATTTTAGCCATGCTAGCTACATAGCTTTATGAATAGCAATGTTAGTTAATCCAACACGACAGCCACAGTAAAATATCTCAACAACTTGATGGATCCAATGGTGAGCCCCTGACTTTTTCAAAATTTCAAATTTCATGATAACTATTGGATGATTTCAATAAATCCTAATAAAAATTGGTGATCGCCTGACCTTTCCTCTAGCACCAAACTTTGTACTTATTCTTTGAAACATCTCATCACCTACAAATTCATTCATGGTCCCCAAACGATGAATGCTCCTGACTTCTTTTGATCCTCTGACTTTTTGTTTAGCGGATACATGTGGTTGACATTTATGGTTTTGAATGAAATTTCCTAACAACTGTTGGGTGGAGTGCCATGACATTTGTTTTAGACCTCCATGGCCACCTTATGATGAATTGTAATCACTTTGGTGATCCTTTAACTTTTTCATCAGGTCAACATTTTGAATTTGTCCAGTTCTGTCACGGCCAGTGCGAGTGGGCCTACAGGGATATGCAGACAAAGAGGGCAGACTGGTAAAGTTCAGGGATTTATTGAACAGATGGGGTGCAAAAGCTTAAACATGAGGCAGGAAAGGGTCAAACAGAGGTTGAGACTTGAAAGAAAAGGCATGAAGCACAAAGCCAACTTTAACAATCTGGCAGCGGAACAATGCCTTTGGGCTGGTATATGTAGTGAGTGGCGGATGAGGGGAAGAGGTGCAGGTGGGGAGATGGGTGGGGACGCTCAGGTGACAGGAATAAGGGGATTGAAAGGCAGATGGGAGTGGCAGGATCTGGAATAAAAGGACACACGTCTAAAGGGCATCTGGTTGATAGAAATAGAATGGCAATGCAATGCTTGGAGAAAGTGGAAGACAGAGGTGACTGACGGGAGGAAGAATGAGCAGAAACAGGATATTAATGAGAGGAAGATGAATACTATAGGATGT
>NW_023339785.1:1385917-1386316 GCF_004916995.1 Morone saxatilis
TCCAGTGCTCCGTACGTGTCGTGTTGTTTTTAATACTTTTTTAAAACTTTTAACTCAGTAGATTACACTAGCCATGTATAACTTTATATATCCTATGGATACAATGACTTTTTATGGACAACATAGCGGTGGACATCTTGTTTATTCAAGGGAGAAGCTGCTTTCACTACAAACAATGGGACGTGCTGGCATTTTCCACCACATACCTGAAGAGCTGAGGAGAAGGCACCGAGGCTGCAGAGCTGGAGCGAAGGTGAAGGCTAGGCTAGCGGCTAAGCGGTGGAAGTACAAGCCCTCGGTTCCGTCGATAGTGATGGGAAATGTGAACTGTCTGACCAACAAGACGGACGAGCTGGCTGCCCTTGTGAGGACGGACAGGACGTTCAGGGAGTGCAGTTT
>NW_023339785.1:1386416-1389854 GCF_004916995.1 Morone saxatilis
TATATATTTATAATATTTTATATTTGATCTTTTATTTTATTTGTAATTCTATTCTTAAGGTTAGGGTCTTCAATTTTAATTTTAGTTTTATGTATGTTTAATGCAATAAATATAATAAAGTATCTATCTATCTATCTATCTATCTAGGGTCATTCCCAATGTTGTGTCTTGGTCTTTTATTGAAGTATGTTTTCCCCTCAAAAAGTATTTCTTATAGCACTGTCCTCTGTGTTTGGGGTTGGGTCTTAATTTAGGTGAGCATAATTGTATGGTTAGGCACTCAGAGGTGACTAGTTAAGGTTAAGGCTAACATTGAGTTGAGGTTAAGCATCAAAGAAGTGGGGTTATAAGGGGTTAAGGGCAGGATATATTACGGTTAAGAGTGGTCACATGAGGTTTTGTTTATACTACACTGGGTGTCTCTATCAACCCTGTCTCCCAGAAATTACAGCTGTTTGTTGGTGACACAAACAGCTGAGCATCAATTCAGTTTGCAGTGTGCCCTCAGTTTATTTTGTGACTCCTAACTTCTGCAGCATGATTAACTGCTGGCTATCAGATGTAAACATCCATCTCCTCTTCCCCAAGAATGCTTGTGATTTTTTGTTATTTGATTTAGTTTGTTCAGATTGCATTTTCACTTTAGTACGGCACAATTCTCTCAGACAGAAACAATCATTTCCAGGCATCTCAGTGTGGCTATTTCATGTTATCTTAAGGCATCACTCTCAGCAGTCCTGCTGATCGAACTAAACTAGGTATGAGCTCACCTTTATTGAAAGACATTCAGGTCCAGCCTCTTATCTGATGAAGGTTGCTCCCAGCCCACAGCCAGTCAATATGTTTTTATTATTACTATTTCATATCAGATGCCCAACAGATAAATCATTCTGTTGTGAAGTGGGAGGGATTTACTCAACAGTATGTACATTTGACAGTAAAATCTGCTTCTTGAAGTATACCCTGTGGAATTTTTTAACCACAACAATCACAAAGACCTCAAATAGGAGAAAGGAGAATATATATTGGGGGAACAGGCCCCCACCAAAACTACTTCATTTATCTGATGTTTTACAGTGTTTTGTGTTGATCTAAATGCAGTTTCACAAGATTTACATAAAGTGATGCTACCGAGCATTACAAAGCATGACTCATGGTGTTCCTATGTAAGGTTAGGGAAGGATTGTGTCCTGGTTAAATATTGAACTAGAATATTGAAAAAGACTGTAGCCATTCAATTTCAGTTCTGGCCCCCTCTAGCAGTCACTTTATCTACTATCTCTTCCTACTCAGACTATATCTCACTTTACCACCATCATCGCCTTAGCTAGCATGTTAGCATGGTACCGTTTGGTAATTACCACTAAACACAGTAAACAAAGTAAATAAAATATAGTATATAAATCAGTCTATCTAGGATTAAGAGGCTTTTTTGGGGATTATTCCAAATTTCATGGCAGTTTTTCTAAACAATTGTGATGCATGTTGAAAGTGAAATATGCAGGAGTGACTATGCTAAAAAGAAAAAAAAGAGCCTGCAATATCTTCCAGCAACACTAGATATGTAATTTTAGCACCTGTTTGGAGGTAAATCAGAATATTTTATATACTGTGTATGCCTGTTAATAGTATTTTGTCTAACCTTAACCAATTGTTTTAGTAGCCTAAACCTAACAATGCATGGGACACAGTAGGTGAATACCAGTCATTGGTGCCAAAGTATTGTGTTCTGATTGTAAAAACATTGCCCTGAAGTGTAATGTAGGCAGTAGTTCCAGAACAAATTTGTTAAAGCAAATGAGCAGTATATGAAGGCATGTTGTAGGGGGCAAGAATCAGCTTCCAAGCAGCCATATCTGTTGCACCTGAACATCAGCATGCACGTCCACATTCTCACACACACCTTTCCTGGTAACAGACTCTGATCCACACATTGATCTAAAGGCCTTTTCCTCTTACCCTCCATGCTCTGCCTACTACTCCTCATCCTCTTTCTCTGTCTATCTCTCTCATTTGTGCTCCACTACTCCGATACATGCTCTGCTGAGTCAAGCTGAGCCCTTTTCAATTCACTGCCTTTCGGTCTGTTTGCTTTTCACTCTGTCTGCCAGCCATCTTCTCCCTCCTTCTTTCAAACACACACTTAAATACCCAGCAAGATGTTTTCTTTAACATCCCCTAACATTCCTTTTACCCGTCTCCTTCCCTGCCCCATTCTTTCTTTTTCATCTTCTCCCTGCTATTATCCAATTGTGCAGCTTCTCCGCTCATTCCCATTGTATGTTCTGTTTATACTTTAAGCATTCAGATAAGTGACTTACAGGAGGTGCAACATCAGAAGGAGCTTACATTTTTTTTTTACAAGGAATCACAGGAGGAGTGCAGTTCAGGGAGAAAGTACCGGAAAAATATTTCTCCGACCTTAGAATGATAGTGTAAGATACAAAAACAAATAGAAGGAGAGATGTATTTTTAGAGGATGCAGAGTGAGTCAATGCTCGATGCTTGTGCTTATAGAGGTTAAAAGGTCCTTTGACTGGACCGCATCATCAACATGAAATATTTGTGTGGTTTTAAATTTGACTCATTTGGCAGCTATTTGAGGGAATGTATAATTGGACATGGGAAGACATTAGACGACAGTTTCATGCAACTATGGCCAGGGCTGGAGATTTTGGCTGCACAATACAGTAAAAAAAACATTTCTAGCACAATTGAATAAAATAAAAAAATAGTGATTATGTGACATTTGTACAAACATGTTTTCTTACATCTGGAGATTTGTGGGTCAGGACATCTCTGCAGCACTTCATTGTAGTGCTTTATTATGATGCTGTTTTGTCACTCATTTTACCATTGGAAATGTGCAGCTCTTCTGACTGACTTAGATACTGGTTCCTCAACAAAACAAAAATCCATTAAACAACAAACAAACAGGTCTGGTCTAAAATGAAGAAACTGAATATCTGAAAATCTATCTAAAAACTTTAAATAACTGTCAAAAGGAATATTTTTAACAAGCAGTATGGCAACAATACACCATTGTAGTATAATCCAAAGAAGAAGGGAATTAATGTGGGTGATGTTTGTAGTGCTGGAAAATAGTGGCATAGAGTGAGACCTAAAGAGCAGCTAACCCGGGTCTGACAACAATCCATGGTCAACTTCAAGTGTGTTTCTCTCTTTTTACCTGTTGGTCTGTAAACAAGATGCCAGTGGAAGCCCTATTCATCCCTGCGGTGGTGAAGAGAGGACACACCAAGACTTCCTTCCCGGTAGATGATGGGGGTGTAAGAAAATCAGACAAAATATCGTATTGCGATATTTAGTTTTGTGATATTGTATTGACTCTCAAAAACATTATTGTTTTTTGTGTTTAAACCCCCAACCACTAGGTGGCAGTGTTGTAAATGGAAACTGAGGGCTATGATGTTGGAT
>NW_023339785.1:1389999-1399555 GCF_004916995.1 Morone saxatilis
CCACTCAAAGCGCTTCTACACTACGTGCCACATTCACCCTTTCACACACATTCGCTCAGTGATGGCAAATCGAACAGAAACTAACTAATTCCTACACATGCACACACTGATGCAGGGCATCAGGAGCAATTTGGGATTCAGTATCTTGTTCAAGGATACTTCGACATGTGGCGGGAGGAGCCGGGAATTGAACCAACAACCTTCCGATTAGTGGCGACCCACTCTTTCTCTGAGTCACAGCCGCCCATATGGGGAACAGATGTGCAGATACAGCAGATACGGGTTAGCTGCAGTGTCTAGCTAACAAGCAGCACATAGTTCACTTAGACGAAACAGAAAAGAGAGGAAACTGGACTGTTTGAAGTTTCAGTTAGCTTTGTACAGAAACAGCCTGTAGAAATGCCCTTTAGAGAAACTAAGAGTACTTTTTACTTTTATACTTTGAGTACATTTCAGACCCTGTACTTTTACTTAAGTAAAGAAGTTGAATAAGTACTTTTTTAGTTCTTGAGTAAAGAAAGTGCACTTTTGCCACCTCTGTCACTGATAGGAATAATGAATAGAACTATAAAAATAACACACAATTATCCTTTTAAAATGAGGCAGGTTACAGCATCCCGCCCTTATAATTTGTGTCTTTTCTCTGTTCTCTTTGCCTGTCCTCCCTGTTCCTCTCTGTAAAGGTAAATCCGGTTGACACAACCTCTCTCACAGCTTCCTCTCCAACAGGACAATTGCTGGAACACTGGGACAAAAAGGGGAGCTGATTGTGGAGATGTTGCTCACCTCTTCTTCCTGTGTCAGTCCTTTCTGGTTTCTGTGCTTAAAAAGGCAGGAGGATAATTTGCCTGAAGATTGGAAACCTTAGATTGTGGTGTCACAGTCCTGCACTTTGTACACCCTCTATCCACCTCAACACCTCCCAGCAACTCTATCACATTGCATTAATATAGTGTTCCATTCACTCAAATAAACATTGTTTCTGAATCCAGGCAGCTGTTGCATTTGCAAATGAGTTGTTCCTAAATATAATATAATATATGTTCAGGTATTGAAATATTAAGTATGATTGACAGTTGTTCCAGCCGATTTAGGGGTTCTAGCTTGTTCATCCCACCTTACCTCCACCCAGGCTTCTGCCCTTTGCTCAAATTAAGATTTTCTTGCTCCAGTTTGCCAAATAAACCCAAATGTAGGCTTCAAACTATCCATTTAGATACCTCCTTTATATATGGGTTACAACATAGCACTATGTAGCCCAGGATAGGAGAGAGATAAGACCAGTGCACTTACTTACTGGGAGTCCGGAGCCGAGTGACTGAACAACAGGAGACAGCCAACTGTAGCTTCACTTGTGAGGAAACGCTGCAAGCGCCCAACATCGAGTGCTCGGCTTTGGAATAACACAGAGTATATCCTGGTCAGGTTTTTGAGAGGAGGGAAGATTCAAGGACCAGAAGATTGAGGACCAGGAATTATCCTGTTGTGTCAGATGGGTGAGCCGAACTTTAAAGAAAAAGACACGTACCCACTCACACACATCTTCACACTACATTTCCAATCGAACATTTAATATCAAGGTGCACCTGCAACATTTTTCAGTTTGAAGGCCCACGGACTTACTCATTATGTGTTTTTGATAGTGTGCACACTTTGTTTTCTGGTCATTTGGTCATTGTTTATTTTGTAATAATGACATTTATTTTTATCAATGTAAATACAAGAGTGGTACTCAACAGTTATTTCCTCTGGCCTGATTCATTATCTGCTGTGTTTGGCTCTAACGAATTTTGGTGTCTTCTGATTCTGGCCGTGGTCTTATTTAGTAGTCCCCAACGTGTTGTTATATCTGTAAATTCACTTTTTATATCCCTAAAATTGGTTACAACTACATACATGTTATGCAGTGTTTAGGGGCAACAGAACAATCAGAGCCACCCACTGCTAGTCTCCAAAGCAGAATCAATGCAATACTTTCTGGTCGGCTCTGAACATTCATGCTGAATTGAAATGATAATATCTGATAATACTTTTAGCATGTGTGAGATGCCCCTGAAACTGACCTTCGCTGATCTACATTTTTATCTTACTGTTACTTCAAGTGGGGTGATTTCTGAAAGCGAATAAAAGCAATATTCATCAAGCTCTATTTTCAAAGTTTCTGGAAAGTTGACCTTTTATAGCACTAGATTTTCTAATTCAACAATGGCAGTGGGCCATTTTTGGGTGTCAACAGCAATTTCTCTCATCACAAGTCACCATTAATATGTAAAAGTTAGAAAATTTGCTTCAAAGCTTTAATTTTCAGCCCAGGAAGACACACTTTCTTTCACACTACATTCATGCCAGTACTTGCCTGCAGGAGGCTCATTAATAATCATGCTCTTGCAGAAAGGAAAACACACCAGTTATTTCATATAACTGGTGCAGCATCTGTCAACCTGAATGACCAGTACAGAATGAGAGGAAGTAAGAGGAGTCACTGGTTGGACAAAGTATTATTTAGTGTACACAGCTACTATCTTAAAATCTACTTTGAACAACCATGATGTTCTTTAACACAGGAACACGTCTTCTGACAGGATTACATTACAAGCAATGGTAAGAAATTATTGACTTGTTTCACTCTTGATATTATGTTGCTAGATGAAAGAAAATTGCTTCAAACTGCAGATTTATCAAATGTCCATACTGTCCAAACACAATTCTAAGCCATGGCAGTAAGGTTAGAGTATGGAATATGTTGAATTTTGTAAAGCCCTCTTGACCTTGACCTATCTGATCTTGTGATTTCTTTCTGGTATGTAGATGAAGACCTAAATCAGCTACTTGTCTCATTCATTGAACATCGAGCATTTCCTGTGCACCTCTGCTA
Source organism: Morone saxatilis (assembly GCF_004916995.1). Lineage (NCBI taxonomy): Eukaryota > Metazoa > Chordata > Actinopteri > Moronidae > Morone > Morone saxatilis. The sequence continues at coordinate 1,392,875 of NW_023339785.1, forward strand.
ATTTTCCCTAACAATGTATATTTTTTTATTTTCCTTTGCTTCAGGTGAGGAGATTCAAGGCAGACAGGAACACGGAGGAATGGTAGTACGGGAACACAGATGATCAGGCAGAAGGGAGAAGAAGTGCAGACATATTGTGTACTGAGGCTTGTAAGGAAAAAGGTAGAGATGTGGTCCACTGAGTGAAATGGGGACAGGTGACTGTCAGGGCATCTGGCTAAATGCTTACATGTGCTGTTTAATGGATATAATGTCCAAATGAAGCCAACACCGAATTAACAAAAACTGCAGTTCCTCTAACAGCCACTTGAGGCTGGCTCCAACAGTGAGTCAATCTACAGAAGGCCCCATATTAAACATATTAACATATTAAAAAGACTTCTTTAAGCAGCCTAGTTGGGATGGGGTCTAACAGACAGGTTGATGGCTTTGATGTAGAAATTATTGAAGTTGAAAACAGTCTAAATATATATCTGACTTTACATTGCTGTTACATGTTAAAATTCCTGAACTTGGAGAGACAGTGATACCTGTTGTCGGCATTTGGTGATTAATTTTGTCTCTAATAGCAATAATAATCATAAAAGTAGCTCATAAAGTCGTTGCTACCGAGGGTTATGGGGATACGTGGCTCAATAGAGCTGTGACTCTCTGTCAGCCTGGCTGCAGTGCTGAAGAGGAACCTGGGGTTGTTCTTATTTTCTTCTATTAGTGCTGAATAATAGGCTCCTCTGGCCCTTTCTATATATTTTAAGACTATCTTGCCAAATTGAGCGATATTCTAATAATTTGGAAGAGCGCCATTTGCTTTCAAGATTCCCCCCCCCCACCTCATTGATCTCCACTCATCATATTGTTTAATGCAGGGCCAAGAAGTCGCTGCAGTTGAACTTTTTGAATGGGGGTGCTAATCAATACAACTCTTTTCCCGTCTCTCCTCCTTACCCTCGATCCTAAACCTTTTCTCCTGTGCCCTCCACCATCCCAAATCATGGACTCATCGATACGCATCTACTGGGGGCTCCGAAATGTCTGCCGGCGTGGCTGCTTTGGGGGCCCGGCCTGATGGGACAGGGGCAGGATGAAATGCTTTCTAGCCAGGAGTAATCAGGTATATTTAGCATTTAGCCATTAGCAACACTCATTGATTTGAACCTGGGAGGAGAGGGATAGAGGTGACAATATACTTCAGATTTTTTTTCCCTTCACTTTCTTCCTTTTTTTCCATCTCTGGATGTATCATCATATTGCCTGCAGCTGCACTAAATCCTGTCGGCCGACTGTAATGACTGGAAAATGAAATGGAGGTCGAGGGTTGAGGCTGAGCTTGAGAACATTAAGCGGCTGATCGATACGGTGCTTGGATTTGCCTGGTCACATTAAGTAGCACATCTAATATGCCCTGTGCCCGTCGATGCTCGGCCCGTATCATTTAATTACGCTGTGATGTGTTACAAGCAACTCGCCTAATTCATTAACATTAAGGAGAGGCGGCATTCTCTGTTCTCTGTCTGCTTCTCTTCCATGTTGATTATGTTGATATATAGTCCTCTTTAAAACATGATGTTCAATTAAAAAAAGGTCCACAACGCTATTGATCATCACAATTGATTAACAGGATGAAACACGAAATAGAAACACGATATGCCATACTTTGTGTAGTTTAAGAAGGCAGGATGCAATACGTTTGTCTGACTTCCTGGCATGGACAAAATCTTCCTTCCTTGCTGTTTTTTGATCTAGTGCCACAGTAAGTTCAAAGAAACACATACTTATCCTTCCCACTAAAGCCTGACTGATCCATGGGCTGTGCCCATATTATTGATTAAATTATGATGGGTAGATCGTTGTGAACCAACTAATCCTTCAAGCTAAACAACAAAGAACAGTTGTCATTCCTAAAAAATCATTGCCAAGGTTAAAAGTGGTAAATGGACTGTAGAACCTTAGCTACAATGGTTATGTTGCCAGCAGTAGGTTGCTACAGAAAACTTGCAACTCCACTCTCATTCATGGTCTCAGAAGTGGCTGAGTGACATGCAACATCAGTGGTAAAATTCAGTATTACTGGTCAGGTCTGCTATTTGGCAAACAGCAAGCAAATTGGCCCAGGCCTAGTTGCATTATTATAACAAGTTAAAATTACTTCCGCCTTTTCACCAAACAGACAACAACTTGATAAATGACCGAATTACCAATACTGCAGTTTCTCTGTTAAGGACAGTCTTGCGTTGGTGTATGTGTACAGCTACAAGACACTGAAGTACAGAAATACCAAACATATGCATACAATAATTTAGAAAAAGTATTGCCTTTATGCACTTCTATCATGATAGAGCAAAAATGCATTTAATGTTTATAATACAGGATTAAAAATCCAGTTTGTAGAATTTAGTGGCATCTAGCGCTGAAGTTGCAGATTGCAGCTAACTGTATACCACTGGTATCTAGAGCTAGTTTTTGGTTTGTCCATTTGGGCTACTGTAGAAACATGGCGGTTCAACATGGCGATGGAATATTACATGTTGTTCAAACAGCTGAGATACTAAGAATAAAGTCAAAATATTTTCAGGGAAAAAGAGTTGTTATGCTATGAGAAATTACACACAAACTCATTTAAATTCTGAGTCCTCCTGTCTGTGACTGGTAGGGATGATGTTGAAGAAGCAGCATCTGGCCACAACATAAACATCCAATTCATTTCACTCATTACTGAGAGAGCCAGGCTATCGATTAATTGCTAACGAAGAATTTCTCCAGTCATAATAGCGTCCATCTTCTGTGGTCACTCAGTGAAGCATCTACACTCTCTCTATCTCTCTCTCTCTGGTGTAGTTAGTATGATACTGATCAGGGTTTCTACTGCTCCTGGGATGCCTAGCAGAATGTAGATCAAGTGGACATAATAATGTAAACACCTCTGGGAAGCAAGGGTGTGGATTTGGTTTCAATCCAATGCACATTTGTGTGTGTGTGTGCACTTGCTGACATGGGTGACACAGAGCTATATTCGGCTATTGCTTTATGCATGTATTTAAGCCACCAACCCAAAGCTTCTTTCTATCCTTTTCAGCTCTGATTGGTTGTTTTTTATTCAGGCCCAGTGTTTTCTTGTAAATGCTATTAGGAGCACTAGTAGGAGCCAGAGGAACCGGATTTTTTCACAGATTATCTGTCTCATGTTCTAGTGTCAGGATATAGTGGAAGTTTCAGCAAATGCTTCGATGTAATCCTTAGACTTAAACAATATAATACTATATGTAACTTTGGTCCTGTAAAACACACCGTCATATATAAAGTGGGACTAGTGACCCCTATCTCTTGTCTGTTCAAAGATGGTCTCTGGTGTCAGATGTGGGGTTGGGTATCGATACATGGTCCCAATACGGCATTGCTTCCAATACAATGGGTATCTACCAGACCGAATCACAATGCAGATGTCGGCAGATTCAGTACCAGAGCTGTCTGTTGAAATAGTGCGCTCTGGTGCAGATGGAAAAAGAGGCCTCAAAGCATTACGGCAACTCTCTCTCTGCATGGCTCTGGCTGCAGGTAGCCTATTGTTAGCTCTTAGCTGGCATAAACAAGCTAAATTGTCTAAAGTGTGCCTGTATTTCATGCCAATGGATTTCAACATTGGACAGGATGTCGAACAGATGTTTAAGCAGAGGGAGGCACCGTGTTCTACTGCACATCTGTATCTGTACTATGTTATATTGATATATACATTTAGGTGTACTTAACTGTTAACAGTTAATAAATTGTTTAATTTCAAGTTCAAATTTGCCTTAGCAATAAAATAAACCGTTCTTTAATGTTGTTGACCATCATTTTTAGTTTTTTTTTGTTAAAGTATTAATTTGAACTTACTTAGCAATGTTGTTAGGCACAACAGGATCCAAGATGGCTGCAGGTGGGGGAGGCGCTGTCACAACTCTCCTGACATATGTGCTTTTAATGAACTTTTTAAAACCTTTTAACAATGACCTGATCCAATCCAGCCACACTACAAACACTGAATATGGGAAACATGCTCTGGCTATTTCATTAATTTATTCATCCCTCTACAAACGGATTAAGAAAAGAGAAAAGCCACCAATTCCTCTCCAACAAAGCAATTCTCTCATCATTGTGATCTGCCTGCTTCTATCTGGGGATATACATCCATGCCCTGGTCCACACCACCCTATGAGCACGCCATCAGAAACTGAACTCCTTCTACCTGTGGTCATACATCCACGTCCTGCTCCATACCACGCGGGATCAGACGCAACACGCCACACGGAGGTGGCCCAGCGGGATGGTGAGCTACTTGCTGTCTGCACCGGGTCGGAGGCTGAGGCTACTGGGGCTGGTGGGTCACACGGTGTCCCTGGAGCATGTCCTCCCGTTGGACATCTGGACCGCAGGCTGGTGAGGTCCCATGGTGAGAGGAATGTTTACTCCATTGGATCCAAAACTTCACAAACTTTACTGTCCACTGCTAACAACAATAACAGTAAACCAAAGAACCGGACTGTTGCCACAGTTACACAAGTAAAAAAACTGCTCAACCCCGGAATTGTAAAAAAACAGGAAGTGGGCGGTCTTTCGAACTGTCAACCACTCACGCACAATCTGGGACCCTAAAGCAAAGCCAAAAGGACTACTAGGTGGTCATCTGAACATTCAAAGTCTCATCTCTAAAAGTGATCAAATACAACACCTTTTATTGGACTCCAATTTAGACTTTTTATGTCTCTCTGAAACGTGGCTGAACAAAAACGCCCCTTCTGCTGCTGTGAATGTATCTGGTTTTAAAGTGTTTAGGAGACACAGAGAGAGATCAAAAGGAGGTGGAGTTATGGTTTATGTTAAAAATGATTTCCAATGTAATGAAATCAAGTGGTCAAACTGTAATGACCTTGAATGTATTGGGTTAAATATCACCTTATCTCCACACATGACATTTACTGTAATTGTTATATATCGCCCTCCCTCATCTGACTATAGTTTCTATCAGAAGCTGGAAACACTATTGAAAGAATGTAATTTTAACAGAGATATTATCATGGGAGACTTCAACTGGGAGGATAATTCTTCCAGAAAGAATCTCAAACGTAACGGATAAATTTGACCTGTCTACCTGTCTCAAATGATCAATGGGCCAACAAGGATAACTAATTCAATTAAGACTCAGATTGATCTAATTTTTACTAATAGACCGGAGATATTTTTAAAATCGGTTCAAAATAACAAGGTTTTCTGAACCACAATCTGCTTTAGTGGCCAAAGAAAACTAACAAAAGAAGCCTTCCACCCATACTTCACAGAAAATGAATTTATTGGAATTCCAAGAACAGGAGAGTTTTAAGAATACTGTGCAACAAATTGAATGGGACAATGTAATTAGAGGAACAGACAGTGAGGAAGACACCCAAATTTTCACAAAAACCCTTGAAAAAATTAAGAAATTTAGCACCAAAACCAAGCACAAACCCAATAAAAATCAAGTCCCTTGGATGAACTCAAATATAATTCAATTAATGAAGGAAAGAGACAATGTCTTAAAAAAAAAAAAAAACTTACAGGACAGCATCCTAAAGAAAGAAAAATGTTGGAGCTTAAAATTGATGGAAAGCACACAAATAACCCTATTGAAGTGGCAAATGCTTTTAATCACTATTTTATTGACTATTTGGCTGCTATTGCACAAACATTTCTCCTTGAATGTTAGCCAGACCAACACAACGGAGCCAGCTTTCAACCTGCAAAATGTTACGGAAACAGAGGTAACTCAAATAATTAAATCCATAAAAACATCGAGCAACAGAAATATGGAATGGAAGCGGGAAGGTTGTTGGTTCCGAATCCCCAAAGCTTCCCTCCTTGCCGAACGTGTCGGAAGTATTCCTTGGAGGCAGGAGATACCTGAACCCCAACATTAGCTTCCCGATGCCACAGCCATCGGGTGTGTGAATAGAGTTAGTTTTCTGTTCTGACATGGACTTTGTGCCAATCACCTGGAGTTGAAAATGTGGCACGTTAGTGGTAAAAACGCGCTTTGAGTGGTCGCGAAGACCTAGAAAGGCGCTCATACAAGTACAGGTCCATTTACCATTTAACCAAATCGGATACATCCATGGGTTGAAGGAGCTTGGAAACAAACACTGGCCTAACCCACTTACCAAAACTAACTCCAACCCAATCATCCACGACAAGGGAACATAATCCAAGTGTTTGTGAAGTCTGGCTGCTGTTATCCATACTTTTAAAAAATTGGCTGACCCCCTCATTGTATATAATTAACAGGCAACAATAATAGCATAGGGTTGGCACAACCATCTCTAAAGTTGCAGAAAAAGCTGGTTGGCACAGCAAATTTCTTGATTAACCTCTTAACACATTCCTCCTTTCTTTTCAACTGGCATCCAATGCAATATTTGGTTTTTTAGAACTAACTATTAATTACCGACCGAAACACAGCTAATTTTTGTTTTTCCACGCGACAGAGGGTGGTGTGGGTGGGCAGCTGTCTTTCTTGATCTCAAAAGGCATTGAGATACGGTAAATCATAAAGTCCCTTAGTCTCAAAATTATCCGCTTTCAACTTCTCCCCAGATACACTTTAACTGGATATACAATTGGTATTTAGGAATAAGACAAGCAGGTCAAGAAATTCCAAAAATCAATCAACTACCA
>NW_023339785.1:1399580-1406188 GCF_004916995.1 Morone saxatilis
GAGGAATCAGCTGATGTGTGTTTAGGACTAGCTGTGATCAGCTGATATAGCTGGAACTGAGAGCTGAGCTTGACTTTGTGGCCTGCCTGAACTAACGCTATGCTTAATTTGCTTACCCTAACGAAAAATTGTGGGGTGGTGGCGCGCAACATTTTTCAGCTTCTCAAGGGGCACACACCAGAAAATGTTTGAGAACCACTGGTTCAGTGTGTTAGCATGATAACATCTGCTAATTAGCTCTAAAAATAAAGTACAGCTGCAGCTGATGGGAATTAATTTTGCAAGTATTTGATCCTAAGCTAATGTATTGGGCAAAAATACTGACCTAATTATGGCACTAGATGAAAATTCTTAGGATCAGCAGAGTTATTTCAATTCATCTTTATGGGAACATAAATGCATGTAACAAATTTAATGGCAATCCATTCAGTAGTTGCCGTGTGTGAAAGTCAGGGGATCACCAAGTCAGCCAATCAGGTCAGAAGGATGTATTTGTTTGGAAACCATGAATGCCCCAGACAATGATTAACTGATCATCTAACCAAACAACAGACTGAAAGTTATTACAACCCACTCTGAGAGGAACAGGAACGTACTTAGCTAATTTCATGGCAACCCATTCAATAGCTGTGGAAAAATTGTACTCAAATTTATAAAAGTCAACCTTTTAGTTTGGGTTAAGTCAGGAAAAGTCCGGGGATCACCAAAGTCAGTATTTCAGATATTCATGGGAACCATGAATGCCCCAGGTGTTCAACCATGAGTGTGCCAAATTTTCTGCTAAGCCATCCGGTAGTTTCTGATACTCCAGTTTGGACCAAAGTGGTAGACAGACCACCAATCATTGCTTAAGTTGAAATTTTGGCCTGATGATAACTCTAGAAGCAAGCTAAAACATTAGGACTTCTTTTCAGGCAACCATGAATTTCCATAACAAATTACATTGGAATCCAGCTAGATGTTGAAGCAGATCTGTTTTATCCAGATTGGAACACTTGGCAGAAGGCAATCAGTCAATAGGAACCATTCTCTGGAAAGAATGAACAAGGTGGATGGATTGACCAGATAACTAAACAACAGACTGAAAAACATTACTAAACTAAACCTTCCACGTTTCCAAGTTTCATGAAAATTAGATCAGTAAGGACATTGGATCTTTTTCTGATGCACTACAAAGAGCAAATACAGACTTCTAGCCGTTTACTTTGGTCCCCATCTTAGTTTAGCATGTTAGCGTGCTAACAGCTTAATTAGCTGTAAAAATAAAGACCAAAAAGTAGGCTTGAAGATGGTTAAAAGATAAAAGTGATATACATATAGTTGCATTTTGAGGTGGTTAACTTTAGACAAAAACACAAATTGCACCAAAAACATTATACATGAACTTTCACTGACCAATTATAAAACCGATGGTAATCTGACAAAAAAAAGCATAAATCAAAGAGGAATTTATGATTTTAAAGGTATGTTTGCAGATCTTGAGGAGTAGCCTACTAGTGCATATGTAAAAAAGGTTGTAGCACATATTTTGAGTCTCTAGTGGGACTCAAAATATGTCAGTGAAGTGATGACACTTGAGCCTGTGTCACCTGGGGCTGAAGACTACAAGTTTGAAAATAAAAATAATCTGGCGGTGTTAGAAATTATTATTCTTTTCTGCTATTAATTATGGTAGAAAACAGCTGTGTGGCGCTAGAAAACATGTAGGAGTTTTTTTTCCCCCATACAGAAAATTTACCAGGAATCAATGGGAATCGAGAAAGAACCGAAAAGCAGAATTAATAATAGCACTAGTATCAATAAAATCTTATCAATTCCCATTCCCACACCCAATGACAAAACTTTAATTTCTGCTTAACTTGTAAAATGTTATGTCACAGAGTTCTGTGTAGCCCAGGTGGGAAAAAAACACACAATTAGATGAGACCAATAAAAGAAGAAAGAGAGTATTGTTTTATTTTTTTATTTATTTGTTTACATTGGCAAAGTTTTAAATGTCCTATTCTATTTGAATGCATCACTCAGTTCACATAACCCCATGTACCTAACCATCAACAGCCAATCAGGGGCTATGCAGGCCACGTTCAGCTTGTCAGCTCGGAGGTGAAGTGCAGGCGCGTTGTTTTACCTGCCCTTTTGGATCTCAGCCGCAAGAATGGGGGCAACTACCTGCTAAAAGGACGAAAAAAGGAGAAAAACCCAGAGTTAAACTGTGATAAGAGAAAGATAAGACCAGTGCACTTACTTACTGGGAGTCCGAAGCCGAGTGACTGAACGAAGGAGACGAGTTACGTCGGCTAACCACTTAGCTTCCATCTTGTGAGCCGCTGCAAGCCCCGACATCGACGTGCTCGGCTTTGAAACACAGAGCAACGGTGAGAAACGTGTCCCTCTTAGCTGCTCTGGGGTTATTTTCTGTTGTTCTTCAGTGTGCTAACAAAAGTGGTGGCGGTACTAATGTCTATGGGAGTGAACTGAGGTGAATAATGATGCAATGTTTTGAACATATATTGTGTCTATTATTTTATGCCGATGTATATAACAGGGAAGTTGTTTTATTTTGCTATTGCCAATTTAAAAAAGGAAGTAATTTGTTAATTCATACGATGAGAGTGAAATTACATTTTATTTTGTAAATGCAAGCTATTGAAGGAATTTACTTCCTACTTTATTTACATTTCAATTGTGAATTTAAGTAACTAGGAGGGTAATTTTTGGTGCAGTTTCTCTCGCACCAGTAGGCCTATAGTCTATGAGGAGTAATTAAGCACACTTCTTTGATACCTCTGTGAAAAGTTGTGAAAAAAAGCCAGTAAGTTCCAAACAGTACTGTAGTCAAGACCACCTTTGGGACATGGGCGGCTGTGGCTCAGAGGTAGAGCAGGTCGTCCACTAATCGGAAGGTTGTTGGTTCAAGCATGCCAAAGTACCCTTGAGCTACTGAACCCAAAATTGCTCCCAATGTTGTTCATCAGTGTGTAAATGTGAATGAATGAATTAGTTTCTGCTCGATGGGGTTCGATGGCGATCACTGTGTGCGAATGTGGTACTTGTAAAAGTGTAAAAGTGCTTTGAGTGGTTAGAAGACTAGAAAGGCGCTGTAGAGGTCCAAGACCAGGACTACTCAATACCGAGTCCAAGAGGTTCAAGCCCAAATGAGAGAGAGGCCGAAACAGAAAAATGCAGTTGGCAATGAGATGAGTTTTGGCAGCTAGGCATACGATTGCAAGTGACAATGAGTGGTAGAATGGTAGCCATGTAGCCAACTGCAGGCGGCTGTGGCTCAGGAGGTCCACAAAATGAAAGGTTGTTGGTTCAATCCCCCGCTCCTCTTGTCGCATGTCTTAGTATCCTTGAGCAACATACTGAACCCCAAACTTCTCCTGGTGCTGTGCTGTGTATGAATGTGGAATGTAGTGTAAAAAGCACTTTGAGTGGTCAGAAGACTAGAAAGCCACAATACAAGTGCAGTACCGTCCATTTGCCAAAGTCAGTGCTCATTCTAGATAAGATTTTGAATTAAAACAATACCTGTTTTCTGAACAAGCATAGTTAATCAATGGTTTTGTTTTAAAGGAGGAATTTACTATTAACATATATTGCTGGACTTGGGCAAGACCAACTATAACATTTGATGAGACCAATGGACATGTCCGAAACAAGTGCAAATATAAATGTACATATATGAAAGTCCAAGATAAGATAACATTTACGATTTACAGCACTGGTTCCTAGTGTGATTCCAGACTTTTAAACATCCTTTATGTTGGTTGATTTCAGGAAAATTTCAATGAACAGATAAAAGACATGGATCATCTAATGACTGTATTGAACCACATAATAACCATCCGGTTAAAACGTACAAATCAAAGAAAAAATATATGCTTAATGGGAGATTGGGCAGGTTTGTTTTGAGTCAGTGCTGGCACTGTAACATCCATGGCTAATTCAGTCTCTAAACAGCTGAGCCTCTTCAGACTACACACACACAGCTCAACAAATTACTGAGCAATGGGGTGTGAAAAACAGCTACGTTTGAAAGTTTCTTTCACATCGTCTGCGTCTCTCACAAGCTGAGCCACCCAGCTTTTCTCCCTGGCAGAACAAAAGCAGACCAACGCCTTCGTCTCCTTCAATGTGCTCAAGCTGCTGGGTGAGAGACTGAAAGACAGACAGGCAGACAGACAGTCTGGCAGTGCGTCTCTTCAAGGGGAGAAGAAGTTCATTACTCCAACTCAAACCCAGTCGTCTATCAGATAGGGGACTGCCCAGGGATTAGCTACTTTGCTGGGGTCCCACATCCCCTGGAAGGATTTCAGGAGTATCATTTCCTCATCTGGAACACATCTGTCTGTCGGTTAACAACACAGAGAGCACCTTTTGTTTATCATACTCCCCTGCTCATCAGTGCTGGGAGCAAAAGATGACTTCCACACTTGCCCCACTTTCAGCCTTTTATTGCAATCAAACTGTGTGCCACCATTAATAAAGGTGAGCTCATTTATTGAAACAGACATGGATAGAAACACAAGAAATTACATAATAAGCTGAAATATTGCAAAGGTACTTACATTTTGACTGACGTGTCTACCAGGTGAGCTATCATATTTTGTGTTCACTGTTTGGGTTCATTGTACAGTTTATCTTTTGTTCTCCACTGTTATTGTTATGCATTAAGTATAATATGAAATATCCATGAAATACACAAAAGGGGTCCACCACTGCTCTAGACGGCACTTTGTGTTTTATCTACCATAGGGGCATCCAAAAGAGCTTATTTGTTTTAATCATGAGGATACCTCAATACAACAGTCAAACAATATAAAGGTGTAAAATCAGCACTGTACTTCAGTCATTAAGACAACTGGCAGCAGAGTTGTCACTTTTTACGTGCTGCTGTTGCTGCTTTTGAACTTTATTTTTCCCATGTGGAGAGGCTGACTGAACCCGGTCCAAACCTTCCTGCCACAGCAGATCAATACAGACAAATCACTATACAAAATATTTCAGGAAACCATGTGGAAAGCTTGCACTGCTCACATTCATTTAAACCAAAGAAAATTGCAGGTGGCAGCGACTAGGAGAGGTGTGTAACGTAACATAAGAAATACACCACAAATACACGTAGAGCCATCTGGAGCTGGGCGAGGGGGCTGTTTCAATCTGGTGGACATTGGCTGAGATTGTTTTGTCAAAATAACTACACTGGAATGGCAGCGGGTGGTCTCTGACAGAGCCAGAGCCATACAGTGGATATTCAAGATAAGAGGCTGCATTCTGAGTTCTATATTGGATTTAGAAGATGTCACTGATGAGATAATTTATTATGGGCTTTGATTTGTTTAACCTCATGATAATTATTAACTTTAAGCCACATCACAAAATAGCCAGAACATATATATATTTTTTAAATTGATTGCTTATATGACCTATTAATAAAAGAGATAAATAAAAAAGTTTACATATCTGAAATTGTTTTTGTATAATATTTGATAGATGAGGCAATTATGGCAATGTATTGATCACAACAATGCTTGTTTTACAAAGAAAGACAGATATTGTTCATTGCATTTGGAAAAATTTAATTGGTTTGGTTCCTTTTTTTCAAACAACAATTTCCCCTTGTACTAGGAAAAAAAACAGTTCAATTAGCACACACACACACACACACACACACACACACACACACCGGTTTATATATATCATGCCAAGTAAGTACTGGCCATCTTGCGGTACCATAATATAATAATACATTTTATTTAAAAGCGCTTTTCTAAATACTCAAAGACACTGTACATACAAGAACATCAATCAGCAAAACAACATTAAGACTGAGCTTAGATTCTTTTAGAAAGCGATTTTAAAAGCCATTTTAAAAAGATATTTTTTATCAAGTTGGATTTGGAATGTTTGGTACAGTGCAGGCCAGGGATGGATTTGGGGAAGAGAGTTTGCGCAGAGGGAGGGGCAGGCTAACAGAGGAACACGCTCTGTTCGCCCCAGGGTTGCCGGTGCTTTGTTGCGCGAGGTGCGTTGGAGTCAGAAGGTTTGGCCGTTCACGATTTGAAGCCCGGCAAGGGCCTGCGGGATGGGATTTTAGTGGCGACTGGAGGGCAGGTCAGTGAGGTACCGGGAAACGGAGCACCTGGTTTATGGAGGGGCTTGTGTGCTGTAAGGGAGGAGGATATTTCGAACCCTGAATGCGCTGTTGGGAGGGGCCGGAAGCCCAGTTTGGAGGTTCTGGAAGGAGGCAGGGGTAACTGCTAGTGCCACGGGTGCCGGGTTGTGGGTGAGCATTACGTGCAGGGCAGAGTTTTGAGATGTAGCTCGTAGCTTATTGTTAAGAGTTTTTTTTTGTGGATGTTGTGCCATAGAGGATGGGCCTAATTGGCCCAGTAGTAGCGATTCGTGGAGGGTGATGAAGTCGTTGGATTGAGGGTTTGCACAGGCAAGCAGAAGAAGAGAGTGATGGGCTGAGAACGGGGCAACATGTTTCTTGAGGACTGCACTAGAAGGGCAAAGTTGCTGGGTGATTGGTTGAATGTTGCAAAGTAGCATAGGTTATTGGTTCCAAAGATGAGACTCTACAGAGGTTTTTGCGACGATGC
>NW_023339785.1:1406213-1409479 GCF_004916995.1 Morone saxatilis
CCAAATGTAATATTCTGCTTTGGGAATAAAAGTTCTTTTGACAAAAGTGGTCCTGACTGAACTAATAAAAAAGGATCCAAGGTGAATTTTAGTGAAACAAAGGTAAGCACAGTAACATTAGCAAACACATGTTTATTTTTACCTACGCATTTCTTCAACTTAATTTCACCCAGTATTTTTCCTCTTCATCATCCATAACCCCTGCAATGGCTCTATGACCCACAGTTTGAGAACCACTGCTCTAAACTAATATGTGAACCATGGTAAACTGCTAAAAATCAGCAATGTATTTTCTCATAGAAAAGCATTGCTTCTCAGTAAGCCATTACAGCACTCTAGTCCTTGCAGGCTAGTGGATTGACCTAACCTTCCAAATAGAGACCAAATATATAACACATCATGGGGATTCAGGTATTTTCTTTACATAATTAAGGACAGACCAGAAGTATCATTAAAACTGTTGACGACATGACTTACAGCACTGACAATGTTCCAAGCAATTACGCCGACATAAAAGTACTACGGAACAGTGCAAAAACAAAACAGGCATGCACACACATCCACACACACACTACACTACTAAACGCAGAAAAATAGCATCACAGATGTTCGCTCCTCCACCTAACACTTTACTCAGCACTTTTCCTCTTTCACTGAGTTTTAAACGAGCAGCCGCATGGAGGTAAATGCCAGCTCCCACCTGCACCCTGCAATTTCTGCTATTCCAACGGCATAACAATAACAGCTTGGCTATTTAGAAGTGGCTCTGTACAATCTCATCACATAATAGAGTAAGGGGTGGCAATGGTGATAGATCTGCCCCGGCATATTTCTGAGAGAAGTGAAGGTTATCTGAGAGAGCTTAACTAAAGAGTTCCAGTTAGCTAGAGGCGAGTTCCAGTCACTTTAGAATACATTCATTAATCACAGCTAAAGCCTTTTACTGCGACAATGGAGGAGAAAAAGGGGAGGGAAGTGGGGGTGTCTCTGTTCCAAAAAACGTCTGTCTGTATGACTGAGCTGGGACACTATTCTATTAATGAAAAGGAAGGAATAGACGTGTTTAAGCATTATTGCCCCATAATGCCTACCGCTATCTAGGATTTATTTTTTCCAACCACCCAAATGGCTCCCTGGGTGCTGAGCACACCCAGATAATGCCAGCAAGGAAGCAGAAAACCAATAATTCTGGCTGGGCCGTGGAGCTCAATTGGATTTACTGTCAAGCTCCTTCATCAGTTTAATAAAGTCCCTCTCTCCATCCTTCCATCCCAAATCCCTGGAGTCTTTGTACCTACAAGACCACCGGCATTAGTCATTAAGGTAACTTAAGGGACTGTCTGTACTGTTACTGTCATTAATTAGGTCTCATCAAAAGTCTGATTTGGACTTTGGATAAATTTAGGACATGTTCTGGGCAAAATACCTTAATGTGAATGGCAGCAGTAGTTTGGAATAGACTAGGGTGTTAATCCTGGGCGAAAAATGGAAAACTTCCACTATAATTCTTATAATTCTTACAATAATGCTGTTCAGTATGATGTTCTGTTTGCTGTTCACAGCTGTCTTTGTGTCAGATTCTTTCCTTTGACTATTAAATACCTGCAGCATGACACCGCAGCAGAAACCATAAGTGTATCTTTAAATTGAAAGAGATGTGCATTTTTACGTGTTAATCGCACATCAGCAGTAGATTCATTAGCACAATGACTACGGGATGTTGTCTGTAAAATACTTTTATCATCTTTTTAATGGATAGTGACAGCTGAAGAGTGACAGGAAAGGGGGAGAGAGAGGGGTAACGACATGCAGGAAAGGTCCACAGGCCAGACTCGAACCCTGGGCCGCTGCAGCAGGTACATGGGATACCAGCTCCACCAGGTGAGCTAACCAAGCACCCCTGGTGGCATGATTCTTCATTGCAACACCGAATTCCAATTCTAGTCCATGACATCCAAGCATGGCAAAACTACAGTCATGCATCATCATCAGTCACTTTATGTAAGTTAAGTTCTTAACAAGCAAACTAAAGGCTGCTATATGCCATAGCCTACGCAAGTGACCTCCGCAGTTGTGAGCATTTATACTTTGCTCCGCAAATAACATCACCAAAATGTTAGTTGCGGTGGGGTTTCTGTGCCACTGTGTTGATTTTCTTTCAAATAATGGTGAAACTAAAACTCTCCCTTGTCTCTCTCCTCAATCAGTCCCTTGTTTCTTTTTCTCTCGCCACACGTAAAACGGAAGGAAGAGGGAATAAATGCAGCAAAGAAGCATCTCATGTGTGTTGTCACGTGTCGCTTGTCTGAGAATGTGTATGACTGTGTTTGAAGAGGGATTCTCAAACAACATTAACTCATCTGGGTTTTGCACAAGTCGCCTCCCATTCTCAGACAACGCACACATGCAAAGCAAACCAATCACAGTTGTTGCAGTCTGCATTGGCATGCTGTGTGGTTTTATTTCTGGGGATGTGCATGTCAGCCTATGGTGTAGAGTATGAGGCTACGCTGTGCGAGGCTAGCTTGTAAAGCATTGAAAATGGCTGTCACAAGCAACATTATTTGATGATGTCAAACAGTGTTTGAAAGCACACAACTTCTGCATTTCACCACCCTAAAAACATTGGATTGGTTTCCACCCAGTTTTAGCAGCAAAAGCTGGGAGAGACTGACTTGTAAATCGAAGTTCATGTGAAGGCCGACGGTTGCATAAAGATCAGAGTGTAGAGGACACCCACTCAGACAGACCAGTATTTTTATTTGTACTTTAAACACCACTAATAACATCAAAAATCTGTGGCGAGAAGCCTCCTACACAGGGCACATAGTCTTATCAGTGAGGGGGAGGGATGGGAGGTGCAACAGGTCCTAGGAGCATTCAGGGCCAACATGCACAAAGACTGGATGATGGCTGACTGTTATCACATCTAGCCTTCACGTCATAGGGATTAAGCACTTAACACAACACCTCAAGGTCTCTGCCGGTACACCCTAAGGATAGGCTGGAGTGGTGTATGACATCACCATGACATGACATATGTCAGCTGTCAGTGAACACCAGACGAAAATTGCAGCAGTCAATGGGAGGAGGTCAAAGGTCAACGACCAGGAGTCAATCAAGGAAGACACATCTGATTAGGGTTGGATATCAGTTTATTTTATTTATTGGTTTATTTTAACAGGGACAGTGTACATTAATTAAACATTCCTGTAAATGCACCAGAGTTAGCCAGAAGGCTATTTTCCATCTGTTGTCCCTGGACA
>NW_023339785.1:1409504-1428039 GCF_004916995.1 Morone saxatilis
GCTGCTGCTGTTATCATACTTTTAAAAATGGTGACTCATTTGTATATAATTACAGGCCAATAAGCATGTGCCAACCATCTCTAAAGTTGCAGAAAAGCTGGGTTGCAGCAGCATAATTCTGATTACCTCAACCATCCCCTTTTTTCAATGCATCCAATGCAATTTGGTTTAGAACATAATTTATTCGAGGCGAAACAGCTAATTGTTTTTTCACCGACAGAGGTGGTGTGGTGGCAGCTGTCTTTCTTGATCTCAAAAGGCATTGGATACGGTAATCATAAAGTCCTAGTCTCAAATTATCGCTTTCAACTTTCCCCAGATACACTTAACTGGAACAATTGTATTTAGGAATAAGACAACAGCAGGTCAGAATCAAAATCATCAACTACCCTTGATTATCAACTGGAGTCCACAAGGTTCCATCCTGGGCCAATCCTACCTACCTACTCTACCTCCTACCACCTACCTACCTACCTACCTACCATTTGCCGTCAGTGTGTCCAACACCTACCTGCAATGTATGCAGATGACAGTCATTTATGTGCATGGCAACAGTAGCAGCACAAGCTGCTGTAAGTTAACAGTCCCTGGGTCATGTAGCATGGCTGGAACAGTGCTGTCTACAACTCAACGTGCCAAAACAGTATGCATGTTTTTTAGTAAATCCAAGACTCACACAATACCACCAGATGTGTACATATCAGGGGAGAAGTTGCAGGTGGTAACGAATATAAATACCTTGGCATTATAATAGATTCCAGGCTCTCAATTCAAGTCCCAGGTGAAAAGGTCTGTGATAGTGAAATTCAGCCTCTCAAATTTTAGAAGCATCAGATGCAACTATCACCTGAAGCAGCTAAAATGTATATGCACTCCATGATATTGTCACAAATGCTGGTGTTTGTGACCCCACCCAGGTTACAACGGGACGATACACAGAATATAACTATACCAGCCGTAGCCACCAACCATCTGAGCGTTGACACAATTTTTAGGGTTCAAGAAAAGCGGGAGACGTGCATTCAGCTCTCCAATAAAATTATTAAAAACAAATTATACTGACAAAAGACCTGAAAAAGAAAGGAGAAACCATAAGACTAGTCCAAATTATTTTATTTCCACAAACTAAAATAGCTTAAACAACTAGTATATAAATAGCAAATGGCTTCACCATAACATAAAAACAATACGAGATTAAATGTTGCGAGAAATAGCAGGACAGGGTACTTACCGCGGGGAGACTATCGCAGACCCAATAGAAATCACTCGTGTGCACACTGTTCACTGCAAACCCTACAATTTACACTGCAAGGAAGTCAAACTACAA
The DNA here is from genome assembly GCF_004916995.1 of Morone saxatilis. Lineage (NCBI taxonomy): Eukaryota > Metazoa > Chordata > Actinopteri > Moronidae > Morone > Morone saxatilis. The sequence goes on from NW_023339785.1 coordinate 1,410,832, forward strand.
ACCAGTGAAGTGACCACTACACTGCATGCAAGGAGGGGTGCATATTCCACGACTACTCCCCGCACGTCGTCCACTGCCTAATCAAAACAAAAGACAGAAAATACAATGAGATTCAGTTGGCTCAGGTTCACAGACATTCAGTGTCACTACACACAATACAAAAAGACAATATTCAACTATCTACAGATTATTTAAGTTGTACAGCTGTAAACACATTCGCCAACCGCCTTGGCAAACTGGCTCAGGCAAAGCAGCAGTCTGGCCTAAATCTGCAATAAGGGAGAAGAAAACATAACAAAAGTCATTCTCATCAGCTGACAACAACATACCTCGGAGAGCATGACCCTCCTACATTACCATACTGGTTTCAGTTACCTTGTTCATGTGGGGCTCTGCTAAAAAGCAATGCAACAGTTGAAAGCCTCTACTCTGGCTTAAAAGGGAGATGGAAGAGCTGAGTTTAATGTTTAATGAAACCCCAAAGTTCACTGAGACATACCTCTTCAGCACAGGGCTACAGAGCATGCTCCGTCTGGATCACTCAGGACAGTCACACCACAACTAAAATATCAAAAGATCTCATTAGATTTCTAATAAGACAATATAACATCTTTCTCCTCTCTCTCCCTTACCTGCATGACACAGCAATCCGGCCACACAACCAGGCTCAAATGAAGAGGTATAATTGCCCTCACCTGTCCTTATGAAGGCGGGGAGCTCCCTCTGACTCTATCTAACAGGGTGGTGCTTTAAATTTAGATGCCAGCCCTCACATATTGTTTCACAACATGGTCACATGCAGGTATTTCTCAGCTAAAACCACTCCAGTCTCTGTACAAATAGGTCATCAAAACACTGGACAAGAAAACCAAACCGCTCCACCACTGCCCAATCTTAAAAAAATACAACATGCTCAGCTGGGATAACATGATAAAAATATGCAAATAGTGTTTAATGTACAAAGTTATCAACATCTGACATCCCCTCCACTCAAAGAATTTGTACAAGTTCGAACATCGCATACCACTCAACAAGAGGTGCAGTAAGAGGGGACTGCATCATCTCACTCAGGAAAAGTCAGTTTGGTCAATCCACATTCTCACACAAAGCAGCACAAGAATGGACACCATTCCAGCTCACATTAGGGAATTGGACTCACATCCGTCTTTTAAATTCTACCTGAAAAAATGGTTCATACACAATCAGATGTGTGACCATTAAAACATTTAGGCTCAGTGATTATATCACACTTGCGTGACTTCCCTTAATGCCACCTGCTTCCATTTTGCCACCTTGCTGTGTGTGTGTGTGTGTGTTTTAAGTCTTGTCTCTAACTAATCACTTGTGTGATGTTCAAATATTGTATATTAATCCATTGTTTCATTGTGATAATTCTGTTTTCTATTTTAACATGTACATTGTATTGTAGTTTACTTTTAGGTTGAATTTAGAACATCCAGTAGAGTCCAAACACGCCTGAAGATCCTCTGCAGCTTCACTGGTCCACTGTTTTGATGTCCTCACAACAGGTTTACAGAGCTTTAATTTCTGCCTGTATGAAGGAATCAGGTGGACCATGACGTGGTCAGAGAGGCCCAGTGCGGCGCGGGGTGATAAAAGTTTTTTGGGAAGTTTGTGGCTGAGGTCACCAAGGACAATAACTAAAGAGTCTGAGTGAGGAGTAGAAAGGTTTACAGTTTATGAAAAAATACTCCAGATCAGGAGAACAGTGCTGTACAATCACTGTCACATCATTACACCAGCCACTGTCAGTGTAAAAACAGATACCTCCACCTTTTGTTTTGCCGGAGAGTTCTGTGTCACGATCCGCTCTGAAGAGTTTGGAAGCCTGCCAGCTGCAGCGCAGAGTCCGGTATCGATCCACACAGCCACGTCTCTGTGAAGCATAAAACAGAAGAAAGTCTGTTTTCTCCCACCAGTAGCTGAAGTTCGTCCAGTTTGTTGCACAGTGAGCGATGTCTGTGCTGGCGGAGACACACAGCACGTTTCCCTCTACTCCTGCATTTCGCTGCATGAGCAAAGGTGAGAGCACCTTTGACCAGAATGTCCAATAATTTCACGGATGAGAGGAGAAAATTGGCTGGAGTTGTTCCTCTGATGTTCATAATTTATTTTCTGGTGAAAGAGCTCAAAAAACTATTAGAACAAAAAACAGAACTAAAGAACAAAACAAGACAAAACAATGCGCACCGACGAACTGAGGCAGCCGTCCGGGGCGCCATCATGTCACAATAACCAACGCACCAAACTCAGATCAAACTGTCAAACTAGGCAGTGCTGATGAAATATGAATCAAGATTCTGTTATTGTCTACTATTTCTCTCCACAAATCTTTTCACAAACATATTTTAGTGTACTGTTTATCTGGAATATGAGAATGAGTGTGACCAGTCCTCGCAGTATGTAACTGCTGCTGGCTGGAAAAAAGCTAATATGGAAAACTCAAGGCTTCAAAATGGTACTTCACAAACCAATGGGTGATAGGTTCACACTTGCTTCCTATCGTATTGTACGTTTTTTGTCCTTTTTTTTTACTCTATTATAACTAAGAAACAAGATTCAATTACGCCACACCTTGCCCATCTTTAATTAAGATGGAGATTGCTTTTAATGGATATCAGTCCTGTGACCTTCCAAGCACAGGATGACTCCTCTAACCGATATCTCACCCCTAACCTCCGATGATTGCAGGCCTCATCATGATTGCTGGCACCCAGCTGCAAGGCTATTATCTTTCATAGAAACTGATGTCCCTTCAAATAACATCTAGCCGCACATGCATGCCTTTGTGTGTGTTTGCTTGTGTGTGAGTTAGGGCAAATGAGAGTATGTGTAAGGGAGGTTGCAGGGGTGACAGAATCATGTTACCACCCTGCTATCGACCGCCATAGGCGTTGTCTTCCTGCGGTAGATGCAACATTAATAAAGCTTTTGCGCGTAGCGTCTCACAGATTGGGATCTAGAAGGAAGAAGGGAGACAGAGAGAGAGAGCGTTGTATAAAGGAAACCCATATCTGTGAATCAACCCAAACCCCCCCTACTCAAAAAAGCAATTTTTCATAAACAGGAGCTTTCCAGAAGCATTCACCATCTCTTCTTTGCCCCAAAATAACTGAAATATCAGCGTGGTGTCATCCACCTGATATAATGGATGTCTCTGGGCTTGTTTGATAACATATTTATAGAAGAACTGGTCAGCACTGAGTAATTGTGTATGGGGACACCCTAAATTGAAAGTTGGGAAATTGTGTTGTCCTTTTCAATATATATATATATATATATATATATATTTAAAAAACTTTTTTTATCCATACTTTAAATGGACAGGCTTAAGTAGGTGAGACTAACCAAAAGATGTAAATTTAAGCCTGAAACTGATGCTCAGAAATTCCTTTGTAGTTGCTGAGTAGTACAAATCTATTTACAAGGCACACAGTAGTTCACCTGGTAGAACACCACATCCCAGCGGCCTGGGCTGGAGCCCAACTTTGGAGCCCTTAGCTGCATTTAAGTGATGTTACAGTGTAAAACCGACTGGTAGGAACGTCTCCTATTTATAAACAATTTCAAAACCTTACAGTATTCATTTAGATACATATTATTGTCTGTTTATCACTTAATATTCTTTTTAAATCTTAGAATTCACTTACGGGTCAGTGTTAAATGTTATGATTACTTAGGCTATTTGTGTACCTGCATCATTGTTACTTGCACAATATGCATGCAAAATGCATGAAATACCTGCATAAGAATATAAAATAAAAAACACACAAACTGCTGCTGTTTTAAACCATCTTATATATTCCTATATAGTCTAAAGTGTTAAATGTATCATTATATTGTAAGTGTAAAGTGTAAGGTCATTATATTGCATTATGTTACATTGCATCTCATTATATAACTGTCTTTTAGTTTAGCTGTACATCCCTATACAATACTACAAAGTATACGCTGTGAGAATAAATTGTGTGAATAAAGAATCATTCAGTTATGTTTGAATACTGTCAATTAGGTAGTCAATTATGCCAAACATACAAGTAGCACTCATGTTCCACATAGGGAGGTGTGGCATATTCAAAGAATTCTGCATGGTATACACCAGTGTTTCCTTGCTCTACGCTCTTCCAGAAGCCTCCTCACCTCTCGGGTCCACCAGGTGCATTCAAAGAATGCATGATGGAGTTTAAGAATTTCTGGGTTACAGGAGGAGAGAGTACGCACGTAAGCTTAAGTTAGCGTACTGAAAAGAACCCACAGACAAACAAATTTCTTGTCTTCAAAGGGTCACAAGCCAAAAGGATCAGGAACCACTGGGTTAGACGCTTATAAAGGCAGAGTGAGACAGACTACATTGAATGCTTCCATCTACTATTTCAGCAGCAATAAAATGTAATTTCTGTTCAAGGCAAGAATAAAGAATGATTGCAGATTTTCAGGTATAAATGGTCAACTTTAAACATACTGAAACTCATTGGTCTCTGACATCATCAAAGTAGATCTCCCCATGCATTTAACACACTTTAATGACTGCACTGGCTTTCCAGAACCTGTATCACTCCAAGCCTGTGTCTCGCTCCAGTTTCCCAGAGTAAACAGAAGCCTTGTTCCCTCCCTAAACATTTATTACACACCGTCTGCTCGTGACAAACCTCAACATGCAATGCTGCAGAGGCTAATGGGATTGCACCATATGGGCCTACATATTGCGCACATTCATCTTGCACAAAGGTGTATTTTTCTTCCCTCTTTTTTGTTTTGTTTTTGATGAAATGCATTGGCGTTTCCACTTGGCAAACATCTCCCCTAAGCTCCCTAACCCCTCATATCCACCAGACAAACAGGGAAAAAGAAGGGAAGAAAAATGAAATAGATTTCTGTTTGTTTGTTGTCTTTCTCCTGTCCCAGAGGCCATACTGGGTTTGAAGGGAGGCCGCCTCGGACCTTTCCGGAGAAAAGCTAATGTCGAAGATAGTGTTATCAGCCCCCGAAGGCTACAGACAGACAACTGACAACTGAATCCAAGGCTTAAGTAAAAGGCTGAGGTCTAATAGTAGCTGTTTTACTGGCTGTAAACATCCATCATCCCACTTGTCCGACACTTTCAGAGCTGGAAGAGCACCACGCTACAGGCAATAGTGGTTTGATGTGAGAAAAAGAGCAGTTCAAAGGTACGAAGATTGCATTGATTCCCCTCGGAGGCCAGAGGGAGGGAGAGATATAGATAGAGACAGACAGAGAAAGAGATAGGCAACTCTGTTCTTTGTTTATCATTTTTCACCTCTTAACATGAAGTGGGAGTTTGGGTGGAAATACAGAAATGGAGAGATAGAGAGGAGAAAAGAGTGAAGACCCTCCTGATTTCTTCCACGCTCCCTTGTTCCTTTCAGTGCAGCACATGTCTTACAGTAATGGCTGCAAAGATTTGGACCTGACCCCAAACAGATCGATGAAAAACCAAAATCGACAAGCACAAAATTAGAAAAAAGTTCCTGATCCAAAAAGAATCCGAGGAAATTCAGAAATTGATGCCGATAAATACAAACAGTGAACAGCAGTCCAAAAGTCCACAGGGTCCGCCTGCTGGACCTATTTTTGAACCACATTTTGAACTATTTTATTCTGTGATGATTATGATCAGTACAGACAAACAGACCAATTAGATCCACTATTAGACACATTGATGCCCAGACCGAAGAACGCTAACTGAGATGCCCAAACAAACTGAATATTATTTTAACCTGGTCTGACTAAGGTCATGATTGGGTCTCGGTCATGACTAGGGACCAAATGGGCCCATGAATACCTCTACTGACGGAGAGTTAAACAATCTATAGCTCCAAAGACCTGTGGTTTCCCCAGAAACTGTTAAATCCATACTTGATCTGAAACAGTCCCATTCTCAGCCTGAACCCTGTATGCATCAATTTCAGCCAAAGAGACACAATGTGCCAAGGAGAATCAGAGCTGGTCTACAAAAAGACCTGAGGATAATTAGACCTGACCCAAAAGCAGTTGACCCAAATTGAGAGAGAATGCCAACACTGGCAGCAGCATGATACTCCATTAAAATACAGTAAACACATGAAAAAAAACTCCAGAGTATCATAAAAATCACCTCAAAAACTAAATAATTTCTCTACAGCTCAAAATCTCTGTGGTTCATGGGGGAGTCCATGTTCAATAGTTTCCATTCACTTTTGAGAAATCAGACTAACAAAGACCACGCCATTGAATGTATGAAATAAGAAAAAGTTTATTGCACATAATGAACGAATGTGAACCGATGTGGTATACTGAGGGATGAGGGGAAGGGGTTGAGGGATGAAGGGATGAGGGATAAAGGGATGAGGGATGAAGGGATGAGGGTTGAAGGATGAAAGGTTGAAGGTCGAGGGATGAAGGGTTGGTGGATGGATGAATGGATGGAGGGGTTCAGCGAGATGGTAAGAGGGAACCGAGTAGGGTTGTGAGACTTTAAATGGGGGAGCTGTTTCTTTGTATCTTTTGAAGAGAGAGCCCCAGTGGTTCCTGTATTTCGCTGTATTGGTGGAATAAGGAGAGAGGGAGAGAATGAAGAAAGGGTTTGGGGAGGGATGTCGGAAAATGAGTTCAAGGAGGACGGTGAACGGATAGGAGCGGGGGTATGGGCGCGTAATTATTGTTCGAGTCAGCGAAGGATGATGATTGGTGGGTGGGCGGGGCTAGGCGGTGGTGCTCGTGTCGCGTACCGTAGTTTTAAAACGTTAATTTCACTAAAAAAGACCACGCCATCAAATGTATGAAAGTAAGAAAAATGTTATATTGCACATAATGACTGAATTGAACCAATGTGGTTATACTTGAGGGATGAGGGGGTTGAGGTGTAGGGGTTGAGACTCTGAGTGGGGGAGCTGTCTCTTTGTATCTCTTGGTAGAGAACCCCCCAATAAGACTTAGAATCGACTCGTAAAGAATCGACGTGCTTTTGACATGCCGATTGTCTGAATTTCTTAATGAAAATGCCGAGGAGAGAGTTTGCGATTTTGTTTTGCGACCCATGGGATGTGAGAAGCTTGGCCGGGGGTGAGTTAGATTGATGCTGGGCTGAAAGGTGAGGTGAGCTTCCGGGTCGATAGACTGCGTTGATATTAAGGCAGGTGGGACTGTCTCTTGTTCTATAGATGTCTGGACGGGTGGTGTGATGATTTTTCTTGGACCATTTGTGACCCCAAAGGAATAGCTGCTATGATACTGGGTACCGTTCGCGGACCCGCGAGAAGAAGAAAGGGATGAGAATCAAAAAGCTGTTGGCTAGAAAAGCTGGGATTCTTGTCCTTGCTGTTGGGCGGCTTTGTGTGTCCAGGAGATAAACAAAGTCTGTCTATGCCTGAGGCTCATTTTGGCACCGAGTGCTTGTGGGGCCTTTGTTCAGCCAATATTGAGGTAGTCTTATCAGGACATTAGTTTGCTTCAGGTGTCGATGTCTGACTTGCGAGGCTGCTCCTCTTTTGGTGACTGGGGTTATCATGTGGATTTGGATGCTCCTCGGTATCTCCGTCCAGGCCCATCCCCTCATGGCCTTAGTTGCATGACTACCCATGTGGAAACTGGGTCCAGTGTCTGAGATGTCCGCTAGTTTGTTGATGAGTGCGACAGACTTGCGTCTTCTGTGTCCCACCTTCAGCCTGTGTGCCCTGTGGCAGCTGCGCTAATGACTTCGTACATGGAGGCGGTGACTGGTATATTGACATGGGCGGCACTTCTGCCAGTCTGCAAGCACCTCCGTCCCCCTCCTTACACAGAGATAATTCATGAGCAGGGAGGGCTCGCATTTGCTCCACAACGCAACGATTGATGGAATTGTCCAGGCCAGCTGTCGGAGACAATAGGGGTAAATAAACATCCACGCTTTCTATCAAGTGCACGTCACACTAATCTCATGCAAGGTAAAAACTGATTCGATTATCAATCTGTCGGATATACACGGACCGCATCAGCTAGCAGCACAAAACATTGGGTCTACAACAACTGATGTGTTTTCTGTCTACTGCAGCTCAGTTCAATAAAAAAAAAGGATAATTGCCATTACGTCGTTATCATCACGACATATGCCCAGGGGGATAAGGCAGTCTGTACAGAAACACGCGTTTGTACCAGGTCATTGTGAAGGTTAATGCCTCTGGTGTGTTCTGGCATTATATCCTAGGTTAGGCAGAACATGTGCATTTTTGCAGCTTGGCAGAGCTAAGCAAAACTTAAGCCAAACCCATTGAGGTTACCAGAGTAGCACTGTACCCAAGATGCAAAGTTCACTGGCAGCAGTGCAGACTGGTTTGGATTATTTTGAGAGTGGTCTCTCAACCTTGGGGACTTGAATAAGAAATATAGTAGGAACCGCGCCTGTCGTAATTTAACTGATAATAATTTTTAAAGTTGGGTTTCTTCAACGAATGGGAGTGAAACCTCTTGGTAACTACCCACGTCACCACTAGAGGCGTCCTAAATCTGCCGGACATGAGAATCAACTGCGGCTCACCGGCCATGGCTTGGATATGGATGGTTTCAAAGATGCAACGTGGTTTGGCTCTGTGAGCGTCCGACGCAGTCTTCAAAGCCCACCAAGTTTTCCAGGGCATGTTCATTCCAGGATGTTCTGCACAGACAAAGTGGGAGAGGACCACTTCTGGGACCATGCTGTGCCATTTCTGGTGGAATCTCAGATGCATTGTCCTTGGACGGGAGCATCAGCTCCGGGCGGTTGTAGCACAACCTGAAAGTGTTGTTGCTGTAACCAGGTGGAATGTTCCGGTTCAGTGTTGGCAGAATCCTCTTGCTCAGCATTTTCATTTTTAAAGTTGACATACGTTAACGATTGCTGGTGTTTCTTTGAAATATGTTCCTGTCCAGATTTGCACACCAAGTACGACAAATTAAGCACAGTGTTAGTCAGGCAGGCCATAAAGTTCCAAGGTCAGCTGCTCGAATTCCAGCTATATCAGCTGATCACAGCTAGTGTAAACACACATGCAGCTGATGGCTCAGCTTGATTCCTCCTAAGCTGTCCTATTGGGGAACCATACACAGTCAAGCTGACAGCTCAGCTGTTTCCCAATCAATCCAACTGGCAAATATCATCAGTGCAACCTTAGTTTAAGCAGCCTTTAGCCTGCCAGTCTTGCAAAGCGTTTTGCAACCCACCTCCAACCCCAGGCTCCTTCCTTTTATGTGGCTATCTAAATTAATCAATGTCCCATTTTCTGATTATGCCATTTGATGCTTGCTCTGTCTCTGTACTCCTGGGGGGTCTTCTTGTGCTGCCGGCTCTCCTTTGTCTAAACTTTTCCACGAATACGTAGGCACGTGGAAGGACAAGGAGGTCCCAGAACAGAGCCATACCGCCAAATGTAATATTCTGCTTTGGGAATAAAAGTTATTTTGACAAAAGTGGTCCTGACTGAACTGTGATTTGTATTCATTAAATCAAACATTACAGCAATTGTGATGTCAGCCAGCCAGGTATTTCCCGAAATCAGCTAGGCTCAAAACAAGGCTTACCATGTCTGTTGCAGGCTATGCTACTATGCTATACTGATACTAACGTTTAAAATAGAAATTTAGCCGATAGTCGATGCCAATACCAATGGTTTTTTATTTAGTTTGCCTTTTTGTGCCAAATCCACAAAGACAAGCATCTCTGCCTTGCTAGGAAATTTGCACTTGCAATTTGCTTTGTCAGCCAAACTAAACATTCTCATAGGTGAAAGGGTGACATCCCTTAAACAGGATATGAGATGTTCTGCTAATTTGAATTAATAATTCACACAAATTCTAAAATCGAGGAAACAAATTAACTTATTTAAAAGTACAAATGATAAGCCTGAAGGTATGAATTGCTAATTTGTATTTAAATGATTCCCCCTCATGATGCCTATTCTCTGTAGGAAGTTTTTTTTTTTTATTCAGGCTTCACTGGTGTAGTGATATAACATAATTTATGGATGGAGGGATTAAGGAACAGATAGATTGATGGATGGCGAAACAGATAGATGGTGGATACATGAGTGGAGGGGTGAGTACATAAGACTCTGTCATTCTAACCAGAACAGACAGACACAGAACATTTTGGTGGCTGTTTTTATCTGTGCTGTCCCATTTCTTGGTAAATGTCAGTGACAGAGTTCCAGATTGGGATGAGCTGCCCACGCTGCTCATTCTGTAATTAGAGAGGAAAAACAGGATGAGTGTGTGGAGGAGAGAAGAAATGAATGAGTGGTGCATTTAACAGCTGTGCTTGTGTGTGTGCAGCTCTAAGTGTATCCATGTAGGCCTATGGACATTTGCATCTGTATCCGTATTACTCCAATTAAACCGAGCCAGCACAACAGCTATCCTTTAAAACACACATACACACACACTCCTCTTCCCTCTCATTACCTGGATGTGGGGATTCTTTCAGGCAGCTTTTTAGGGACAGCGCAAAATTGACTACAAACACATAGCATGTGCCTCTTCAGAAGGTACTCACACTCTGACAATATGCTTTTTGAAATAACATTTCAAAAAGCAGTGTGCACAGTTAAATGCTTCCACACAACCATACAAAAACACACCACCCTCCTTAGCTGGGCTCTCTCCTTCGGAACCTGTTTTGTACATAGCACAGCAGCATAGCACAATGTCATGCACTGGCAAGACCATTAAAAACATAAAAATTGGTAAAATTCTATTCATTACACTAGTCAACGTGCTTGGTACAAGAAATATCGGGACCACCCAAGTTAGTTAGGAGTCATTTATGGGCACCATAACATAGGCTACATTCACAGTGCAAGCCTTAGTGCTCAGTTTTTATTTATTTAATTAAACAATTTAATTATTTATGTGGCCCATATCAGATTCCAGTGTGAACAGGTCATGGTCCTAAAGTGACCCGCATAACAAACGTAGATCTAGATGAATTCTAATATGACTGTTCACACTGAGGTCACTTGCAAAGAATCAGACCTGTATCATGATTTGAACCACAAACGTCAGAGTTTCAGAAGTGTCCCATAAGCAGCTGTGCTCTGCGGACAATACACGGCTAGGGCGTGTCAAGTAACACAGAGCAGATTGAGCTGGCAGGAAATGTTCTTGGTGGGGTATGAAGCCGCATGGAGGACATCTGTCCCGAATGTCATTACAATCCATCTCATGCTGAGATATTTTGATTTGGACCATTTGACATTGCCATCTGTAGCGCCATACTGTTGCCATTATTAAACAAGTTTAAAGGTCCAGTGTGTAAGATCTAGAAGGGTCTATTGGTTTTTATCTACAGAGATAGCGGGTCCTCTTTTACTGAGGCTGCCATATTGAATCGCCATGTTTATACAGAATGGACAAACCAAACCTTGGCTGTAGATAGGGCCTTTCACATTTTTCAAGAATTTCGCGCCACTATAGCCACCAAATCCTACACACTGATCATTCAGTGTAAAAGTAGACTGATGAAGACATGGCCAAATAAGACTGAATCGGATTTTGAGGAGAAGAGTTTATCTCTATGTTAAAGCCTGCAGTTTTAGTAAATAGTATCTTTAGTAACAATAGCATTGCCCAGATATGCACAGTTTTGGTTTTACCTACAATAAAATAGTTTAATTGGGATAAACTGTTGGTTTGTTTGGAGCCTTATCTGTTTCTTCCCCCATCCGACAGCTTTGTTGTAGGGATTTTGCCCTGTTCCCAAATTTAAATTCTTTTTGTGAGTGTAGTTTATTTACTGCGCTGGAGGCGAGGCTCAGTGAACTAGAGGCACGGCACCGCACCACAGAGATATCTTTAGCCGCTATAGTTAGCCAGCCCCCAGTAGTCGGTGCGGGCTGTCCCAACTACAAAACTACATTAACAAGTATGGATCAGTTCAATAATTTCAGCTCTTCCAACTGCTGAATTAATGGGCGACGAGGGTAGATATTTGAAAGAATAGATATAGACAAACATTGTAAACTTTAGAGAAACCACAGAAACTATTCACCGTAGAGGAGTAAGATAGGGAGAGAAGCAGTGCCAGACTACAATAACCCGGTATAACGCAAATGGCAAATACAGAAACTGCTGTAATTAAGAATATTATATAGGTTTAATTACCAATAATAGGCTACAAAAAATTTAGGGGTTGCTGCAGCACCCTCAGCATTCCCAATTCCTGCACCAAGGAACATTTAGGAGCATCTATGGGCAGAAATGGAATATAATAACCACAGTTGTTTATATTACTATATAATCACCTGAAAATAAGAATCATTGTCTTTTTGCTGCCTCAGAATAATCGGTTTATACCTACAAAGGGAGTGGGTCATATTCTACAGAAGCCCAGAATAGACAAAACAAAGACTGGCTATAGGTAGGGCCTTTTACGCTTGTTTTTTACTTGAAAGGCTGAACTGTATTCAAATGGTTGCAATCTGCAATTTCACCACTAGATGCCACTAAATCCTACACACTGGTCCTTTAACTGGTCTTTTTGAAAAGCAACATTTTCATTATGCACACTTTTTTTCTGCACCTGTGCCCATTGGTACTTGTGTGCCTATCTGAGATGTGAACTGTGCTGAGCAGAGGTGAGCCAGTCATCAAGTGGCTCAGTGCTGTTTTACTGTCAAGGACCACTTGGATTTGTACTTGCTTTGCTCGCCTGCTCAGTCCAGGTCAATGATGCACAGCACTAAATCACTGATGTGCATTCATGCCCTTTGCTATTCTCATGGCTTTATCACATGATGAAAACACCCTCTCGAAACTCCAAACAGCTCAGTGCCTTCCTGTTGATGACTGAATGAAATAAAAATCCTTTAAGCAGGTGAAAAATACTTGATATTTTCCTTTGGTCTGAGTAACTCTATGGAGGTCAGGGACTGGCTGGAGGATTCCCTTCCTCAGGGCCATACTGCAGTCCACAGCTGGTTCTATTTTGTACTTAATATAATTTCTTACAGTTTATGAACTGTTTCTGGGCAAAGGATCTCCTAAGAGCACTGCAGTAAGTGGATGTGTTTTCTCCACCCCATGATAATTTGATTTAAGGTGCTGTAGATTTGCTGCTGGTGTTTCTACACCTCCCACACAAGGACATCAGTTTTTCCCATACCCTAAAGATTGTTGACTCCATTGTGATTTCTTTCAGAGTGCTGTGGCACAAACTAAGAATGTTGCTTTACAAGGAAGGGAAGAAGACCTAATGATTCGCTTGGTAACAACTGAGGCCAGATTCACTACACAGACTGATTGTGATACCGGCATTCATTCTAATTTTAGCCTGTCACCTGATGCCTTTCATGCCTCTGGTCAGCTCTCACACCCTTTGTACCCACATTATGAACTATTGACTCATTTGAACCACATGCTACTGATTTTTGTACACAGCAAAAACAGCCCTTCTAGAAACAAACCAAATGTTCTTAAAAATAATTTTAAAAAATTGTATTGAGCAAAAAAATCTGCCAATGGAATTAGCCAATTTAGCATGTCTATAATTCTTAAAACTAGCATAAAAATCTAGCCACTGAAATATAATAGCTAGAGCATTCATTCTTTTTGCAGTGGAAAGCTAAGGCTTCCCGTATTTAAGACTAACACGTGCGTTTTGAGTGATGTTACTACGTTGCGGATGCTATGGAAAACATAGTAATGACGCATGGTGGCGCCAGCTGATTGGTGTGGGTGGAGAAGAGTGAAGGAGAGGAGCAGCTAAAAAATAAAAATGACCTCAAAAACTAAAAAAATCATGTTTGTAACCTTTTAGCTTAGGCTATACAGATTTTAGGGAAATGCATAATTTAAAGATACTCAAAAAAATAAAATCACAATATGTAAAAATACCAATTGCCTATAGTTCAAAGGGTTGAAACTAGAAAAAAAGCCAATAATGTAAGCAAGTTGTGCTCATTTCAAGCAATGCAAACTCATTATTACTTTTTAAAATAAGTATTTTGGTCATTTTATTGAGCTGAATTTAAGAATTTGTACCTTAATGTAAGATTAATAATTAGCAAAAACTAAGTGACTTTGTCTTAAATGAACGCACCAGAAGCTGCATTTTTATTTTTAGCATTTTTTATTAAAACAATGAAAAACTAAACAACTGCTTCATTTACAACACTAGGACATTTCTTACAAGTGCTACTTTATTAAATTAACTTTTGTCATAATTTGCTTAAACTTTCATTACATCACATATATATATGGAACATCTTTCCATCTTTCTTGGCTCTGATTGGTTGTTTTTGTTCAGGCCTAGTGAATTCTTGCTAATGCCATTAGGAGCACTAGGGGGCCAGAGGAACCTTTTTTCACAGATTATGTGTCTCATGTACTACTGTCAGGATATAGTGAAAAATTCATACATTTACAACACAACTTGAACTGTAATGGGAGCTGTTTAAAGGATACTTCAGATTTATTAAAAGTTTTATTTTCATACTTTTGTCCAGCGTTTCTATCATGTTTCTATCTATACTATGATGAAACTGTACTCAATTCAATTCAATTCAATTCAAGCTGGAACCTGCGAAATGAGAAAGCACAAGAACTCCGGGGAATAAGTGAAGTTAGTAACATGCATTAATGGGACATGAATGTGTGCAGAAAGAGAGAGAGAGGAAGAGAGGAGCTCAGTGCATCATGGGAAATCCCCCGATAGTCTAGACATATAGCAGCATAACTAAGGGATGGTTTAGGAATCACCTTAGCCAGCCCTAACTATAACCTTTATCAAAGAGGAACGTCTTAAGCCTACTCTTAAATGTGGAGAGGGATATAGGAACCACAAGTAGCCCTGCATTCACGCAGTGTTCTAGGGGGGTAATAGGGTGCTATGAGTTCAGATGCAGATAACATAATACACAGCAAAACCCTCCTAGACCTTTCTTAGCAACACAGATGGAATCAAGGCCCTCCATTCCTCTTGCTGAACACCACCAATTCATGTGTGCCAGCTGAATCAGAGCCTGTTAAGGAACTTAGAAAATCCATGTTCTGTGGCAGAGTGACGTCAAATGACACAAGCCCCCTGATCTTAACAAGTACAGCAACTGGGATGATTTGATAGAAGAAATAAAAAATGTGCTTTATGGGGCAGCGGATCAGAACTCAAATATAGCCAAATGCTACATAAACTCAGAAAGGCATCTTCTGCAAAGGGCCCAATCAGAGCCTTGATGAAGAAAATGTCCATCCAATTATATTGCATCCAAAACTTCCCATAACCAAACTCCTTATCAAGCATTATGATGAGAAACTACTTCACCCAGGCCCTGAACGTGTCCGCCAGGACAGATGCAGGTACTGGATCCTGCATGGTCACCAACTGCCCCACATTTTGGTGGAAGCTCCAGCTCAATATCCTCAAGCATCATGGCCCATTGGAAGGATAACTTTCTTGGTGGTCTGTGGTTCCAGTTAGAACCTTATATCAACAACACTGACCTATTTCTGGCCCTCATGAGTTAACTCTGTTGTTGCAAGAACCAACACAAAAGTCCTTATCTACTCCCACCATCTGAGTCCCAGTGGACTAATTTTATTTTTGATGAAAATGTGGCAGATCAGAAGAAAATCATTCAATACAAAGCAAAGAGATATCGGGAACTGTTCTGTTGTTGGCTGAATGTGACCCAATTTAAAACTTGGAAGCTATAAGTTTTGTTTTACAAAAAATTAGTAGGTTAATCTGTTCAGCTTAGTGTTAGCATGTGTGTTAGCATGTCACACAAGGGTAATGTGGCTAGCATGCTGGGGCGAACGTTGGACTTGCAACTTGGATTAGCACCCAGCCGCTAAGTTAGCTTGCTCCTAGTTAGCCTCTGGGGCAGAAACACGGTGGACTGTGTCCCGCTTGTAGGAGATGACCAATTAAACACATTGAGCTACTCAAGAAGGGCTGTTAAAGACTGGCCACTGTCAGTATCCACAGTGGATGTGAGAAGAATCCTGCTGAGAGTGAATATGAGTAAAGCTGCTGGGCCTGATAACATCCCTGGCTGTGTACTAAAAACATGTGCCAATCAGCTAGTTGATGTTGATGATATTTTTAACATATCAGTGTCACAGGAGAGTGTTCCTACCTGTTTTAAGACAGCCACCCTCTTCTCTGTACCTAAAAAGTCTGCAGTATCTAGTCTAAACAACTACCACCCTGTAGGATCCCACTCCCTGACCAGTTTGCATTCAGAACCAACAGATCCACAGAGAATGCCATCTCCACTGGCCTCCACTCAGTCTTCACACACCTTGAAAATAACAACACCTACATCAGAATGCTGTTTGTTGATTCCAGCTCAGCATCCAATACAGTCTCCTCTGTGAAACTCAGCCATCTGAGCCTGACACTACGCAACTGGTTCTTGGACTTCCTCACAAACAGACAGTTCAGATAGGTGGTCACACCTCCTGAGTGCTCAGCCTCCTCCTGTTCACGCTGTACACCCATGACTGTTACCCCTGTCATGTAGAGAACTCTGTTGTGAAGTTTGTGGATAACAACACCATCATCAGCCGGATTTCAAACAATGATTAGAGTGGTGCAGAGATCAATCACTGCTCAAAATCAACAAAACCAAAGAGCTGATTGGTGATTTTAGTAAAAAAAAGGGAAAGACACACACCCCATCTTCATCAGTGGAGCTGAGGTGGAGCAGGTGAACAGTTTCAGGTTCATCAACATCACAGAGAACCTGTCATGGTCATCTCACATCTCCACTTTGGTTAATAAACCTCAAACTTTCAACAATACAGAAATCCAGATTGACAGTTTCCCTGGCAGGTCTTGCTATCATGCAATTCATAACCTCTCAGTGGACAGGGTAGTCATGGCTGTGGTCGTCAGTTGCCTCAGCGAACAAGCCCCCCGTACATCAGTCCATCAGCTACAGCCTATGATCAAAACAGCTAAACATGCCCTCCTAGCAGCTGACATCACCATCCATCACATTCATTACTCTGATCTCCTCCCAGCAAAACCAGCAAACTTGGTTCACTTGGTTGGCACAGAACCAACGGTCGCCCACCTCTACGTCTGAGCTAACCGGCCGCACCCCGCCACCTGGCAACAAAATCTTAAGCATAGCTTTGAAACGTCTTAGATTTTATAGATTTCAAGGTAGCAGGAGGCAACAGACACACACGCCTGCTTACATCAGTGGAGCCCTTAGAATGCCCTTGCACATT
>NW_023339785.1:1428139-1436980 GCF_004916995.1 Morone saxatilis
TGTAGAAAGTCACACAACTGTTGTGAAGTAAACAAATTCTTTAATAAAAAAGAAGACCCTGGGTCATTTTATGTTCACCTCGACTTCTTACAAATATACCAAGGGGTATAAGAGGACACCTACTAATGCTGTCAGTCACCAGCTGCTGTTACTGTATGTAACATACATATACATATTTTTTGTTGTTGCCTTTAATTGATAGAGACAGCCGAAGGTAGAAAGGAAAGTGGGGCAGAGAGAGAGGGGATGACACGCAGCAAAGGGCCGCAGGTCGGACTCAAACCCTGGGACCGCTGCAACAAGGACTCAGCCTTTGTACATGGGTCGCCAACTGAGCTAACCGGGCGCCCCATAGATATACATATTTTCATGGAAACGGCTATAGGACACATGCACAACAAACTTATATGAGGGAAAATCGCTTTGGAGATTGCGTCTTTGACATTTGTAATGATGACCTGACAAATCACATGCATTACCAGCTTTTGAATTCAAGTGTCTGACTTGGAATAAAAGCTTGTTTGCAGTCACATGATTTGGATGATGGAAGTGAGAAGCAGAATGTATGAGATGAAGAAAAGTCTGTGCAGCATTACTTTAAATGATTTTAGAGAGAAAGATAAATCAAAACATATGTTGGATGTGGTTCTTATGTTATGAAGCAGAGCTATTCAGCTGAATTGCCTTGATTGGTTAGGTTGTTTGTGTTATTGTGTGACTTTGGTGTTTTAACACATTAATTCAGCTTACCAAAGTCACACAATAACAAACAAAGAGCACAACAACAAACAAACAAACTAACTGATCAAGGCAGCGGAGGACCAGCAGCTCCTGTGAGGTAGAATTCCTGTTTATAACAAAGGAGTCCGGTGGGTTTGAATATAGAGCATAGATATAATGGCTTTAGTCTTCCATCGCAAAGGGCTGTCTGATGGCAAGGTAAAGTTTTGAAAATATTCTAAATATAGCGTACATTTAACTAGATTTTAAGTTTTGCTGCTGCCCCATCGACAGAAATACTTGCAAGCCACTCTTTCTGGCGTTCTTTGGTTAGTTTCCCCTTACGGATAACAACAGGCCTGTGGCTCAGAGGCAGTGCAGGTCGTCCACTAACCGGAAGGTTGTTGGTTCCATCCCCGGCTCCTCCCGCCACATGTCAAAGTGTCTTTGAGATAAGATATTATACTCCGAAATGCTCCCAATGCAATGTGTCATCAGTGTGTGAATGTAAATGAATGTTAGTTTCTGTTCCATGGACTTTACCATCGATGTGTGAATGTGGCACGTAGTGTAAAAGCTTTAAGTGGTCAAAAGACTAGAAAGGTGCTATACAAGTACAGGTCCATTTACCATTTACTAACTTTTGGTACTCGATAAAGCTCTTTGTTTGATCCAATGAGGCAAATGTATATGACACAAAACAGGCAATTTGAGAGTTGGTATGCTGCCAATGTAGAAAATCCTCCATCACTTCCCTCCATCTGAAGTTCATTCCACAGGGTCGCAGTGACATGTCATGTGCAAACAAGCTATAGCTTTCATGCCCGCCTAAACAGACCAAACAAAGAGTGCAAACACACCAGAGTTAATCTGAACTGCACCAAACAGGGTTGGGGTGAAAGCACCCTATTCATTTATTACCATTCAGTCATTTTAATGCCATAATGTTTTAATCTAATGATTGTACTTAAAGCTGCAGTAGGTCATATTTGCTGGAACTTTCACTATATTCTGGCAGTAGTAGATAATCTAATCAATCTAATAAAAAGCTATAATAGATAATCTGTGAATCAACAATAGCATCCTAAATTTTTTCACAGATTATCTGTCTACTGTCAGGATATAGTGAAAGTATGGCAAAAAATTATTTTATAAAAGTTACCTACTGCAGCTTTAACATGGCTATTACTTGATTATTTCCATTCATTTGAGTTTAATTATAGACCTGAAATTGAAGAGGTTACCTGCCTCTTTATACAAAATCGTAATTGTCTTTATTGGCAGCTGACAGTGGATGTCCTGCAGGGCTGCCAGGCAGACAGCAGTGAAGGGGTTTGCTGCTGCTTTATTCCACAGCAGTCCTGCTCTCTGACCTCGTTGTCTCTCTCCGGGTCTCTCTTAATGAAGCCACAGGCAATAAGCACTAAACACACTGTCAATGAGAATGTCCATCCAGCCGTCACTCACACCCTCTCTCCTCTTCCTCCCTCCGTCTCGCTCTGTTATTTATTCACAATGGCTCTCGCTCTCCCTTCCTCTACTTTTTTCTCTCAGCCTCTCTGTATGATTGAAGCGGCACCATTTGTGTCTTTATTATGCAGCGTCCTGGCAAAAGCCTCTGGCTCACTCTTTTGCTCCACTGTGTGTTTGTGTGTAAAGATAAAAACTTGTATGTGATTGTTGTCAGATGCAGTTAAATATAAACATACGCCCACAAACACAACTTAAAATGCATCGCTTTGTTCTCAGCCATGTATTGTAATGTTAATCCACCAAAACACCACCTACAGTATGCATTAGCTACATTGTGTGACATTATTGGTATACTTATAACTGATATACAGTTAGGCCCAGAAATATTTGGACAATGACACAGTTTTCATGATTTGGGCTCTGAATGCCAACACACTGGATTTGAAATAAAACAACTGACATGCAATTGAAGTGTAGACTTTCAGTTTTAATCTAATAAGGGGTTGAACAAACATATCCTATGAAACGTTTAGGAATTGCAACCATTTTTATAAGTCTCCTCATTTCAGGGGCTCAAAAATAATTGGACAAATTAACATTACCATAAATAAAATGTTCATTTTTAATACTTTGTTGAGAATCCTTTGCAGGCAATGACTGCCTGAAGTCTGGTACCAATCGATATCACCAAACGCTGGGTTTCCTTTTGTGATGTTTTGTTAGGCCTATACTGCAGCTGTCTTCAGTTGTTGCTTGTTTGTGGGTCTTTCTGCTTTAAGTTTTGTCTTAAGCAAGTGAAATGCATGCTGCTGGAAGTACCAAACTGTTAATTTGGCCACTACTAACATTTCCGCTATCTCTCTAATGTATTTCTTCTTTTTTTGCAGCCTAAGGATGGTCTGTTTCACTTCCATTGAGAGCTCCTTTGACCGCATGTTGTGGGTTCACAGCAACAGCTTCCAAATGCAAATGCCACACCTGGAATCAACTCCAGACCTTTTACCTGCTTAATTGATGATGTGTTAACAAGGGACTAGCCCATGCAGCCCATGAAAGTCAATTGTCCAATTACCTTTGGTCCCTTAAAAAAGAGGCGGCTACATATTACCATTAGAGGCTGTAATTCCTTAAACCCCTTCCTGCCAAATTTGGACGTGAATACCCTCAAATTAAACCTGATGCGTCTGCACTTTAGCCCACATTGATTAATAAAATAAGATTTAACAGATAATGATTTTTTTTATACACACACACGGCTGAAAATACACACTTCATGCACTATGTGGGACATGCAACAGGGGGAGGAGACAGTGGATGATGGGCTGCCACGTTAAAGTAAGCGCACATGGAGCAAGTTTTTGGGTTAGGTTGCCTTGGCCTCAAGGGCACCAATACGGCGTGCACCAGAGGTGAAACTGGCAACACCAATCCTCCGTCATAATAGTCCTGTGGGACTTGAGCCGGCGAACCTTCCGGTTCCCAAGCCAAGTTCCCTACACCCTGAGCTCTGCCGCCATATTATAATCATATAATTATGTAACCTGTATCCATGAATATGTATATGATAAAATAAACAGAAAGTTCTGTCAGTGCCAAATATATATGGTCTAACTGTTAGTTAAATGAAAATGAACACATATATAAATAAAATAATATATGTATATATATAAAACACTAAAATTACCACTTTTTCCCCCAAAATGCCATGTTTGCATAGTTTTGTTATCTTTTTAGTACAGAGAACAAGCAGGATTCAGGAATTCAATAAAACAGTTTAAACTCACCCAACCTATGGCCCCTGTGACAACAAAAGTGGGTCTAATGTACCCAACGTTCTGTACTGTCTCTGACAAGCTTTAACTTAGGCACCGGAAGTCATTAATTTTCTGCACAGACAATGTGAGGTGGCTCACTGGAGCTCTTCTACTGCTTGGATGGACATCTTAAGTACAAAGCATTAACAATTGTAAAAAGAGAAGGCACTTGCAAGAAAAGCAAAAAAAGGAGTTGTATTAAAAGCCTTCATTTACCTATGGCATTGTTTCATTATCTGGAATGACATTATCCCATGTTTCTATGATGAATGTCCTATAAAGGCCCAGTGTGTAACAAAGAGGAGAATCTATTCTCAAAAATGGAATATAATATTCATAGGTATGTTTTCATTAGTGTATAATCACCTAAATATACTAATCATGTTTTTGTTACCTCAGAATGAGCTGTTTTTATCTACAGAGGGGGTGGGTCCTCTTCTACAGAGGCCACCATATTGAACTGCAATGGAATTTTGCTTTTGTTTCTTTAAGAAATACAGTCTGTTCTGTATTTTCCTAACCAGGGTGGAGATGTGAGATAACCATGACAGGTTCCCATTGAACCTACAACTGTTCACCTGCTCCACCTCGGCTGCACTAAATAAATATGGTTGTGTGTCTTTGCCTCCTTTTCCTAAAATCAACAATCAGCTCCTTTGTTTTGCTTTTGTTGAGCAGTAGGTTGTTTTCTTCTCCTCAAGATTGTCGATATAAAGGTCTTTCAAGTTTTTCAATGTAGTTTCTCCTATATGCTTGGAAGGGGAGTGACATTCAGTTAGTTGCAATTAAATGTCACAAGATTCCACTAAATCCTATACACTAGTTCTTAAAAAAAAATCTAAATGGGAATTCAGATGGGGAAATTACTTCCTGAGCCAGTTCCTCCTCCCATTTTACAACACTAGAGATAGTTTGGATGAAAATCAGTGACTGCTTCTTTTATTTTTCTCTAAAACGTGGGGACTGATACAGCTTGTGTAGCTTCGCACCAAATTCTTTGAACACTTGAACACCCACTGTTTTATTCCTCCGGTCCCTTTGAGGCTACTGCTGTTGTAACAATGTAGATGTATAACTTTTGTGATTTACATCACATACAGTATTACACTACATGTATTATTATGGTAAAAGTCTAAATTATACTCCTGAATTGAATAGCACTGACAGTATTTGTAGCTGCACCCAGTAAGCTTTGTAAAGAAAACAACAGGGAAGCTTTCAAAGAGAAAATGCTATAGCAGGAAAGGCAAACGGTCACCCATCTTTTGTCTACAAATTGTTGCCTGTGTTTGTGTTTGTGTGTGTGTGTGGGAGGTGGGCTGGTGAGTGGGAGAGTGATGGTGTCATTAACAGAAGGACCATTCTCTGTACAGTACAATATCAAGGAAGGATTAACAAACAAGGGACTTTAACCCAGGAGACCACTGTTCGTATCCATACACTGTATAAAAATAGCCGTAGTCTTTGTGACGTCACCCATAGGTTTCCGTTGTGAAGCTCAGTGTGGTCGGCTCTGGCTGTCGCCATCTTAGCAGTCCTTACTCCGCCGGCTGTGACGGCACATTTGAAGAACTGCAGTTTTTGTTACTTTCATGTTGGCTCGTGTCCCATGTGAAACCAAAGGTAAACGTTTTATTTATGTACTTAAGTAACGTAACTTACAACCTTTTCCTAATCCCTACCAAGTAGTTTTTGTGCCTTAACTTAACCAAGCTGCAAACTTTTCACAACTTTATTCTGAAAGTCTAAATGGAAGTTGTATATTGTTGCTAACTTTACCGCAGAGCCATGCGCGTACAGAAATGACGCTAGAAGGATACCTACAGCGCCATATTTTGAAGCAGAGTGCCACTGAAGCTGCAGTATTTGACGAACTGGGAGTGAGAGTGTGTTGTAATGTAACACCTGTCTACAGATTCACAGAAACGTTACACATGTCTTTGCCGAAGTGTAATTCCTGCAATGTACCTTGCTGAGGAGAGCAGCATAGTTCTCTGTTTCGAAGGATATTTGATTTATACACACACAAATAGAGATCTCTCTCCTCCCTCTATAAAGACAGATGATATCAACATGAATGAATATAATCAAAAATAATATGCTGTCTCAGGGTTAGAAATCAAATTTCCTGAGGCGCTCAGAGAGCTTCATTTCCCCAGTACTGCCCCTCCACTGTGGTCCAGCCAGTCACAGATTCAGCGGACGTACTGGAAGATACACCAGCTAGACTTTATCAAGGCCAAAAGCACACAACCTCATTAGAGCTCCGACAGGATGGCCTTATTGCACCACAGTGGTTATTGGCAGGAATCGATGAACTATATGTACCAATCCCCTTCGTTTTATTTAATCCAGTCTCTCCATAACCTCTCCCCTTGCTATTAAACCTCCTGCCACAGCAGAGATCTCATCACCATAGACTAATAGTGTAATCTTCCAATACAGGCTCTAATATCAATGAGAGCACAGTTATATTCATATAAAATCCATTAGCGGTCGCCTCATTCTTCACTGACCAACAAAATTGGACAAATCAGTAAAGTAGTGCAAATTGTATTAACTCACCATGGGTTAACAAATTATGGGCCGAATACAGTTGGAGGCATCCCATTATGTACTAGACATGAGTGGAGGTTTGGCATAGGATGGCAGAGCAGCTCCTGCAGCCGTTTTCCATTACTAAAGCTGCCTGCCTGTGGAGACTATCATTCATGCAGAGTAAAGAGAACACCAAGAAATAAGAGGGTTATTGAAAGGGTTATTTGCTCAGCAAATTGTATAGCATCTTGAACCACATATACTGCTATGTGCAATATTGATATGCAGGTTTGCAGTGTATTGTTGGTATCAGAAAGGTCTCCTATGTCAGAGATGGTGGCCAATCCTTTATCTGTGTGGGGATACAGGCACTGATGGCTTCTGCTTACATACTAGCAATGTGTTTGTCCAGACATTGTCAAGACATCACATCACCAAAGAACCGCTTAAAGAGCCAGAGCTAACTTGGTGGAAAAGGAGTCCTCCTGGTCCACACTTTTGGTGGTTTTGATTTTCACCTCCACTTTCTGTCTTACAATCACGTTAGCTCCTAACTAATCATGTATGCGTGCACTATGTACAAGAACATATACTATGTAGCAGGCAGATATTGAAACTAAATATTATAAGAAATCCAATACTTAATTTTTCAGCGATCTAGTTTTAGTATTCACTAATTTAAGAAGGATTTTATTTTGTCTGTAATTTACGAAAAGATTGTAGATCAAATTTTAGATATAGTTCCCTCTATGCTACCTCCAAAAAAACTGAGAGAAAAAATATGATTAATTTACATAATGAATTGTTGTGGATGAATTCAACAGCCTGAGGGAAGAAGCCGCTCTGTAGTCTGGTGGTAGGGCAGCGAAAGCTTCTGTACCTCCACCCAGAGGTATTATAAGGTTTTAAATAAATTTAATGAATTAAATGTATTTGAGAGATTCCTTTGCATACCATTAGAAGGAGCTTGTGTACCACCAGTGGAGCATAGTTTGAGAACCAGTGCAAATAAATCAATAAATCAATACAGCCCTGTAGGCTGCCATTTGGATATTGGCTGCTCTCATTGTTGCCATCTGACTGTAGCAGTGAAGCTGGAAATGGCTAATATAGTGGTAATTGATAGGTGTGTTCTGTCAGGCAAAAGAAAGAAGTTTAGTAAATTCGCCTCCCTCATTATGATAACAGAAATATTGGATCTAATTTAATACTTTACTAATATCATGTCATATATTTCATGATCGTCATCGGTCACTGCTATTGGTGTAGTTGTTGCTACTGTTGTTGCTGTACATCTGTCTGTGTCTCTCTGTCCGGTGGGGAAGGTAGGCGGTTCCTTCAGAGTCCACATATTAACAAAAGCTCTATTTTTTGCATGTTTTGCTTGTGGTTTACCCTCCGTTGAACGCCCCCTGTTGTCAGGCTCTCCTTTCAAGCATCTGGTGCTGGTATTGCCTTCGACATTAGCAGTAGCCGTTCTTGCCAAAGTGTTTGCCGGACGTGGTACACCATGCTTGGAGAGGTAACTATTGAGCAATGCTTTTTTACTTCCTTGAAGTGACATAATGATGAAGAGAAATGTCGTGGAATGTTATAGCAAGTTATGATATATGGAGCTTTTCACTCGCAGAGAATCCGGTTCGACGAGTGTTACCATTAAGACAAATAACAGCGCTACATGTGGTCTATAGCAGAATTATAGCACGAGATATGCCAGTGGAATGACGTGGATAATGAGGGGTTGATGTATAGCGGTATTTTTTTTTTTTTAGGCTTTTGGGTGATATTTTTACTGATTGTGATTCCTTTTAGTTGCCATTTTCATCCCCTGGTTGGTTACACGTGGGTGATTTGCAGCATGTAGGGGCAACATTCTGGCAGTCGAAAGGATAGAGAGACTCCTACATTTTTTCTTATGGGCGCAAGAATGTCCAGTGTTCAGACTTCAAAGCCAACAAAGGGAGTGGTATCTGATTAACAGGTGTGTGTGTGATCAATGCTTGATATATGTGACGGGTAGTTGTTTTGTTGTTATGTTTGGGTTTGTCGTGATGTTTGGTTGTTCTATGATGTTTGAGTGTTGGCGGACATACTTTTATGTACTTGTTGTTTTGGTATGGTACACTGATTTTAGTATCGGTACTACATGCTTGCATGCAGTATGTTTCATTTTTGAGCAGAGGCTGACCCTGAGACGATCGACACAGCTCAGCCACGCAGAGATTAATTAGGCCGCATACAAGCAACAGTGCGGTGGCGAGCGTGAGGTGCCACGGCCTTTATATTTTAGGAGCGG
>NW_023339785.1:1437005-1450160 GCF_004916995.1 Morone saxatilis
AGGAAGTGGCAGTGAATCAGCAGTCGCCGGAGTTCGCCAGAAAGGCACACCAAGACGGCGCACCAGGAAGAGAGACCAGTCAGATCAGTCAGACCAGGAAGATCAGGAAGATCAGGAAGATCAGGAAGATCGCCACAGTTTGCTACGGATCGCGAGTGAGGCATCGCCAGGGAGGCAGCATGCCAGGAAGGTGCACAGCGGACCAGAGAGACGGATCAAGCGGAAAGGGCAGGAGGCCGCAGGACCAGAGGGGACGGATTGGGCGGAAGGGCCGCGAGGCCGAGGCGGGAGCAGAGGGGACCGATCGCAGTGGCCGTGCCGGAGCTGTCGTCGGACGGAGAAGCCAGGGACTGATTGTTGGAGGGGCCATGAAGAAGCGGGCAGAGTACTACTATCTGCCTACTATCTACTATCTGCCTTCTGCCTCGAGGTCAGCGTCCTGAGGGAGACGACGGTGCGGTGTAGCGGCGTTGAGAGGCTGCAGGACCGAGTCCGGATGGTATCGGCCCTCTCTGCGGCGACGGAGCCACTTCCGCCGGTGCCCCGAGTGTGTGCTGCAGCCCCTGCCTTTGCAGATAAGACTCTGGACTGTTTTTAGACTCCCTCGCCCCTCAGCTTTTTAGCTTCCGCTCATTTTTAATGGCCTATTTATTATTTGTCTTACCATTTTTAGTCTTTTACCCGTTGTTTTTAACCTGATTTTATTCTGTAATAAACAGAGTAGGGTATCTAGAGACTGGGGATCTTTAAGAGAGACTTTGGTCTTGGTTTTATCCACTTTTATTATAATACATTTTGTATATATGGTCGACTTGAATTGTGTGTTTTTAACTCTGCTCAAACCTGATTTTAAAGAACCTGTGTTTTTAGGAGTCCTAGGCTCACAAACCTAGGTGGCGTTGTTCCTTTTCAGCCTTTTCAGTTCCTTTTCAAATTCCTTTTCAGCCGCGTCACATATCTTTCTCTAAGCTCCATTGTTGTCCAAAAACACATCAATAAGCCACACTGTTGCTCCATCACCATGAACACACAGACACACAGACACCGTAGTTTAATTTTGACTCAATCCCACATATACCATCCTGTTGCCGCAAATACTCACTAGAGCACCAAATGTAGATTAATCCGCTGCTTAAAATAGTCCCAACAAATGCACTTTTTCCTCCTGTTTGAGTAACATTTGTTAAAACACTACAGTTACTGTTGTTGTTGGCCCATGCATATTGATGGGTTTAGCTTTATTAGCAATAAAATCTAATCAACTCCAATCCCTAAACAGGCTTGGAGTGTCACAGACAGGGTAGGAAGGTCAAATAGTATTGAGACAGACTAGCACATTGTTGTTTTTTGGTCTTTTTAAAAAGATTTGTTGAGAATAATAAAAATATAGAACAGAAGAGTGCACTCAGTAAGTAGAGAGCAGCTCTCCACCAGGTGTGTCTGGGGGCATGTGGGTGGGACAGGACAGGACAGTGTGTCTAGTATTAATGCATGAGTGTAGTGGAATAAAGGGAAGACAATATGCAGGATACATTATAAAAGGAGAAACCAGAGTAGACCAGCTATATGGAGACATTTCTGACAATTCCAAATTAGCAGCAATATAAAATGTCAATTTCAAAGTGACAATGCCAACAAAAGAATCCACCAAAACACCACAAACAATTCCAGATCGAAATAAAATACTTGTCAGAGCCCCATCAAATAGCACCATTGTCTCACATATCATCTCCTCTTATCGGAGAGGACACAAGGTCTCACATTATTACTCTGTATTATTGAAAGAACGCACTGAGATCATCCCTAGAAAACAGTTTGGGGAAAGTGACATGAATATGTGTATGACAGGAAAGAATGATCCTTAGAAACTCAAGAAAAAGAAATTTGCAGCAGACTCATTGATTTTACAACAATCAATGGAATGTACCGGACACTCCACAGGGTGAAGCTAAAGGACAGCTCTGACTGCTGGCTGTGCCCAGCAGATTGCACTCCTTTTCATTTCCTGTGGAGAAGCCTCAATGCTCACGACATACATGGAAGTACATGAAAAACACTAAGAGGATAGCACTTTGTAGAGGTACACTTCTGGCCAAGGCTAGACATATTAGGAGACCCCTGTTCCAATGAAGATATTTCTTTCCTAGATTTACACTGGATCCAGTGGAAGTTGTTTCACACCCTTCTATAGGGGACTGGAATCTCTTGCTATGCAATATAATTGAACCTTTGAGTTTTTGATGCTTCGTGAAATAGTAAAATAATCTGTGTTATTTTAATGCTCAAGGAATCAAATAAATATATCTATCATTATACAACAAGATTGTCTGTTCAGAACATGATTAGCCTGGGATGTTGATGGAGCAGGTCACTGTAAATACGTGGGCACAACAGTATTTCCCGTAGTTTGGCCAGGCTGAGTCAGACATTAGCCGGGAGCAGCCTTAAGTCCAAGCAGGGCCAGCATGGCTCCTACATGGCTCTCTTCCTCTCCTCTTGGGGCCACAGCACCCACTGTGGTGGACTGGTCCAGCCAATATTGCTAGGTGGATCGTCTCAAAGTCTTCAATCCAAACCCCTATGCTTCCTTTTCCGATGACTGTAATTTATTTCTGTCATAGGTAATATGTGTTTCAGCAATAAAGGAGAGAACAGATTAAAACAAAAATGGAGAGGTTTGAAGGAGCACAGTCATCGTCAACCAGATGTTCAGTTTGTCACCACCACTGCACTGAATCCAAACAAGACCAGGCCAGGCAAGTCTAGGTGAGCTGGAACACTAAGTCACAGTGTACTGACAACTTATCTGCTAACTTGTGTACCACAATGTGCACAGTCAGTCAATAGAGTGCTGAAATAATGCTCACATTTATGCAAACCAATTTGATTTTTATTAATATATAATCTTACGTTACAATGTAGTGGCATAAAAATATAACAAATAAAGTCTGTGAGTAATACTAGGAAAATAAAAACAAGCAACTTATCATCAAAATCAACGAAAATATCTGGAGATAGAGACAACCGACCTCCAAGGTATACAGGCCAATACCTTCTCAAAACCCCAAAACAAGTTGAGACTGTCCTACCTCACATCAGCAGCAAGTGTCAGGCAGTCCACTAGTCTCTGTAACTCCATCCATGTTTGGCCCTTCCACCACAGAACAGATTTGTCAATTTGGCTGCATCTTTTGCAGCTTTTAAACTTGTAATTTGTATGGATTTCTTTTCCATTTCCTGTCTTCTTTCTCCTCACCATTTTTGCTAATTATGTTCACCACAAAAATGTCAGACAGATGAAAACTCTTCACATTAAAAATGACTGAGCTGGTTAGATTTTAACAAAAGCGAATATCAGTGGGCCATGGAAGTGCCAAGGACCATACAGCAACTACTGATCAGAAACTGAGAAATAAAGACTATGAATATAAGCAATGGCTTTTAGAATGCAGGGTATTTTAACCTTAATAATTAACATAAGTTGAGCTGACCTTCCTGCCAATAATGAACCTTTTAAACAGCATAAAGTTATAAAAGAAGTGTAGCTGAAACATGTTTTCTACTTCTTACTTCTCTCGGCTCTGAGTAAAAGGTTGTTTCATGAGCACAAACAACAGCTTTCACATTGGACAGATGACCAAAGCAGCAAAATGAAGTGCCTTAATGACAGTAAAAGTGACAGATTCAGTGATGTAGTTGTGTATGTCAGGTTCGTCCACTTTAATGGAGGCAGACTATCTCTTTAATTTTTCTATTTAAAGGGGAACTTGGCAACTTTTTTCAGCTTAATAAACCTGTTTAGAANNNATGGTTAAATGGCCTGTTCCGGTGCAAATGGCTAGAGTTGCCAAGTTCCCCTTTAACAATGCTGATTGTTGATTGGCAATGACACAACATAATTGTGTGCTTGTCTGGCCATAGGATTTAGGCTCCTATAACTAAAAAGCAATACAGTATTCTCATTTGAGGCTATTAAACTGGAATTAATATTTACAGCCATTCAAATTAGAGGGGCTGCTTTCACCAAAAAGGTTGCAGGGGCATTACACAAGGGCAAAGTACCCGGATGGGCTGCTCTCATCTATAATACCAAACCTGAGGCTAGTCAGGGTACTTGGCTGAAAAAATATTTTACAGTAAGAACATTATTGAAAAAAATGTTGACAATCGACAATCGTATTATTACATGCATAATGTTCAGTTCAATTCAGTTATAACTGTATAGTGGCAATTTATAAGAAAACTTTTCAAATAGAGAATCTTATAACATTATTATCAGATATACCCAGACCCACCACGTTCAGCCAAGTGTTGTTTAGTCTGCAAAAGATAAACTGTTAAAATGATATAAAAACAAATAAATAACAGATTTTTATCATTGTTCACTTTCTCAAAGCTTGACACACACACACACACTCACGCTCACAGAACACAGAAAATGTGTGGGTGTGTTTCTGTTCTGTGTTTGTCCAGTAGGTGGGAGTAGCACTCTGCGCGTGTGCTGCCTCCAGCTTCACTCATGCACACACACGGCTCAGTATTTGAAGCTAAATGACCCTCCAGCCGTCCAGCAGCTGAGATGTGCACCTTATTATCCCCTCACGCACCAACATTCCCCTCTTCACATCTGACTCACCAAACTGCAACATGCAACATTTTAGGGAATTTTCTACCCATATCTCTAGTTTACTATAATTTTCAGAGGCAATATCCACTGTGTGCTATTGTGCGTGTATCGGCCCATAGTATAGGTCTCCATGGTAATGATCACAGTCTGTGTGCTTCTTGCTGTTGACGATAAACATAACTCTCCACGGGAGGCTGACTGTTTCAGCCTAATGAACAGGACGTACCGGCTGTCAGGCTCAATCCAGCCCTCATCCACTAACAGTAACATTTAGAGGAAGTGTAGTTGTCCACTGGGAGGCTTAAAATAATGTGCATTATACATATAATGTACACACATCTCCCAAAGGAAAGCAACAAATATGCAAGGGAACAGCTTTACATCGTCAAAAACACTGTAATCTACTCAATCTACTGCTGCAGACCTCCGGGGTCTGCTGTATTTGTGCAAAAAAAGAAAGAAAAAAAAAGGAGCGGGAGTGTGTGTGAATGGCTGCCTCCTGGAGTCGAGCGCGCACGGCTATTAAATGCAAAAACCAGCTTGTCTCTTTGTTTGAACAAAAACCAGGATTTTTCTTTCTTCGTTTTCCCCCCTTTTCTTTCTGCCGAATAATCCCAGATCCTTTGAGTGACAGTCACAGTTTCCTATTAAATCTCTGGAATCCTCTCAGCTGTCATTAAACTTCTTAGGCAGAGGGGGGAGAGGGGGGAGAGGAGGGAGAAGGGAGGGGGAGGGGGGGAGAGTGGGACAAAAGGGACAAACATGAAAGAGAAACAGTGGTACAGATTTGCCTTTGATTCTCATCAATAAGAAGCTGATGTAATAAGATATAAAACCGTGCTGCTAATGAGGCTGGGAGACAAAGACTCAGCGATAGAAGGGGATGTAGAAAATGAGCGCCCCGTCTTGGCGTTCCTGCGTGACTAATATTATTTCAAATTCCTAATCTCATCTGGAAAATTATTAGTCTGTACCTGTGTTTCAAGCTGATTCTTATCTTCCCTTCAGCTCTCACCATACTTTACACTTACACTTTTTTTTTCCACATTTACATTTCTGGTTCGTGTCTCATCCCACCACGGGTCTGAATTTATACGTCTTATTAGATGACAAAGGCTGCAAAGATATTAATCCAGTATAGAATCTATGCTGCGCTGCTACCCAAAGCCTGGTAGTTACAGTATGCTGCAGGCTTCAGTGTAGAGAGGCACATCACAGCCTAAGAAATAAAAATAGTAATGTTTACTTTTATAGCAGTAACCAAAAATAGCAATTACAAAGCCAAATATAAAAACATTACTACTACACTAAACAAACTACTGTTTTTATGGCATAACAAATTATAACAAATTGATCAGGTAGCAATTAAAAAACAAGGAAAAATGACTAAAGCAAGTAAATTATGATTGCTAACACCTGCAACTGTTAAAAAAATATGTGAAATATAATTATATTAATTACAAAGTGCTTCACAGAGCAGACAAAAATAAGAATATGGATATTCAGTGAATAACACACAATAAAGAAATAAACTTCTACACAGAGAAAAAGGTAAAATATAATAAAACTGAACACATGAAGATGCTAGCAGGATCTCTGAATAAATAAGTCTTCAGAAGGGATTGAAGTTGCAAACTTAAAAACTGGGAGTTAATCCAGCAAGGCATCCTAATGCGAGACAGCGACGACGAAGGCTCTGGAGCTGTGATTCGGTTCGTTAGGGGTGTGGAATTCACAGGCATAGACCTGGCGTAGCCTTGAGCATGATCAGTAATATTTTGAAATCAATTCTGACACAGACTTCACTGGCCAGTGAAGACAGGCCAAAAGTGGTGATGTGATCCCTCAGTCTTGAATTGGTTACGATCCTTGCTGCCACAATTTTGGACCAACTGTAGTCAAGATGTAGAGCAAATAGAAAGACAGATAACCTTAAATGAGATCATAAAAAAGCTTTATATACAAGTGGGTTTTCAAAAGAGACTTGAGGGGTCCTAACAGCAAAAGCTCTGTTTTGACCTCAGCATTCTATACAATACTGTGTTTCGGTCACAAGGTGTTCCCTTATCAAACCATAGGGGGAGAGCATGTATCACACTGTGGATAATAACATATGTTAGAGGGCTACATCTATACTCTGGGATTATGATTCATAACCAAGGTTATTTCTTTCCTTTTATCCAACGTCAAATAAGAAAGATATATAATAATGCCAGGCTTATCCTGGATGATGAGCGTTGAGGTCACAGGTGGGGCTCAGTCATAAACTTTGACATAGGAGCAGCCAGCACGACCTCAGACTGTGTGCAACTTGAGATGAGGAGAGACAATGACATATCTTGAAGGAATGAGTAAAAACATAACAGTGAAGAAAAGGGAGTAGCACATTCTCTTAGTGTTAGGTGTCTAGCTGCTGTTTGGAGTCTGAATTGTGTTCTGATTTATGCCTGTTAAAAGTAAAGGTATAAAGAAATGAAAGAATATATGATGAATTTAGAGTCTCTCACATTGAAAGGTTTAGATTTGGTCTAACCCTAACCACAACACAACCCTAACTCTGTTTTATCAATTTTAACACAATGTCAGCACTGTTTTTTCAGCATTAAGCTGGCTTTTTGTTTACACTGATACGCAGTTATGCAATCATATTTTTTCCCCCACCCATATTCCATGAAGACCTGCCCCTACTCTCCCTCTGATTGGCTCTGACCCTAACCTATCACTGTGATGCCCAAACCTAAAAAATGGAGGCAACAAACACTGGCCAATTAGTGACAGAGTAGGGTGGGTCTTCGCAAAATGCTAGTGGGGGATAAAAAAAAATATCTATAAACAAAATAAAGCGGTAAAGAGGTCTGTACCTAGACTCACAGGTGGCAGTATACAGGCCCATGTCAGGTGCTGATGTAGATAATATTATGGATTGCAAAATGGCACCTCAGACAAAGGCTACAATTAAATATCCCACCAAGGTTTTTAACAGATCTTTAAAAAATGGTTGGACAGAGGACCAAGTGAAGAGTGGATTTGTGCATGCAGATGGTCACAGCCAGGATTTTAGGCCAGCATTAGAGTAGTAGAGGACATTTTACAGACACCTAAGTAAACCCTGGATGATGAGACAAAGATGCAGAACTCAGATAACTCAATTACAGCCATGCAAACACACACCAACAAAGCCATCATTTCTCTTTATGGACTCAGCCATATTTGCAATCAGCGTGAACTGTATTAATTTAGTGTCTCTGCAAGGATCCCTCCTCTTGTGAATTAAATGACACAAATCCATATTCAATGTTGTGTAATTATTTAATGACGACTGCCTTGCATGCCATCTTGTGTTGCAATTGACCCACTCAATTAGGTCTACATTCAGCCCCCCAAATCTCCACATCAAAAGATGAAGAAGGCTGCAGGCAGTAAAAAAAAAAACCCAAGTGTGCATCCCATCCCCATTCTGATAAGTCTCTCTCGTCTTAACTGCCTCTAAATGAAAAATCACACCAGTGATTTGTAAGTAATTTTGCAGCGAGCTCAGTAGTCGGGATAGGCGGTGCACAGTGGAACAGCTGAGTGATTAAATGAAGTGGGGGCGGCCCAGGCAGCTTGCCTCACCCTCCTACACCCAGCTCCTCTCCAAAACCCTCTTTCCTTTTACCCTTGCTTCTGTGCACTTCCCCTCCATCATGGTGTAGTTTTTGTCCTCATTTAGCTCCCTCTCTCAGCTCATTACCCTGCTGGTTTCTCTTCCCCTCACCTGTTCCTGCCATTTGCTGGCATCATGAGGCGGTGCCCCGGCCGCTTTGTGTCGTGGAGGGGAGCTAATAATCCATAATTTACAATAACACTCGTTAATAATTAAGGGAATTGGAGCGTTCTGAGAACTCCAACGCAATTACCCCCGAAGCCAACACTGCGGCTGCGAGGGCTCACACTGCGGTTTAGCTGCTTTATTACAAAGCAGCAGCATCAAGCAGCAGAGGAGAGCGAGAGGGAGGCATGGCGTAAAGCGGCCTGAGACTGACCTGCAGCCCGCGCAGCAGACGGAACGCAGGGGCAGGATGAGCTGTGGGATTATACTGTCTGTTAGAGCACTGCGCCTGTGTGGTTTATCTACGCACAACCCCTGCTATCTGTTTTCATGGCAGACAGAGGGGGAGATAAAGAGGCAGAACACACTAGTTGCGGTTTCATGTGACAAACAGATTTTTGGGATCCTGGATCTGTGGATGTGTTTAACCCAGGGCGCTGGAGTGACATTCAAAATAAAATTTGACAGGCTCTGTTGAAGGGGGTCCTTGAGCGAAATTTGAGAGGCAGACAGAGGAGGGAGGTCCTTCAGCATGAGCTTGACAGGCAAACAGAGAGGGCACCTAAAAGGGAGAAAAAGCTTACCAATCAGGGGCCTTGTGCTGGCTTCAGTAAGCACAGTGAACTGGATGTCTACCCAGTGTGGAACAATCAGTGTAGCCATATTGGACTAATTAAGTCTCTTAACGAGCTTTGCTAACGAGCATTCAGTGACAGAGCTTTCTACCACACAGGAGCAACAGGAAACCAAGCTTTCTCTGTGAGACGTCGCCTCCACTTTCCCCTCCTCCATTTGTGAAAATGACACTCGAACCCTTGGAAGCAAGTCGAGACTGCTGAACGGGCCCCTCTTCCTCTGACTCACTGGGGTCAGGGGTCAAGCACGCCTCTTGTAGTCTGACTCCTTATTCCTCGCTGGCGACCTCCTCAGCTTGCCTGCTCGACTGACTGGGGAGTGAATTGAGTCTGATTTGGCAGTCCTCCAGGTCAAAAGGTTTGACTTGAATTTCCAGCCAAATTCGCTTCACTTAATTACCTTGTTTTTTTTCCTGTAACCACATTTGACACACATTTCCCCAAACCCTCCCTCCCCCTGCATCCCCTGCTCTGTAGCATGCTGCACACCCTCACACATATCTGTCAGCTTTTTTTCCCCACTCGTAGGCTTCGGAGAATACACCTCAGGAGAGACAATAACTAAGAGAAGGTTATTGCTGTCCACATAATTAGGATGGGACACACCATTTATAGGTGGCCAATGACATTTAATACATATAAATCAAGAGGCCCAAGTTTCAAAAGCCTTGTAATTTCTGTGTACGAGCTGCATCACATCACTCAGCTGTATCAGCAATGCAGGATAAATTGCTTACATAGGCCAAAGTGCCTCGCTCGTACTTAGAAAGGAAAGGTTCAAAATGAACATTGTTTCCGTGCCCCAGTCCCATCCGGATGGCTCAGGATGCAGCGTCATTTGAATGTGAACCCTGGAGATGGAATGAAGGGGAAAAAGGTGGTGAAGGGGAGAGTGTGGTGGGGGTGAAGGGAACATTAGAGGAAGGAAAAAAGAGGCAAACGGGAAAGGGAGGGAAACAAATGTGAGAGCTGTCGTGCATGAAATTAAAAGATACCTCCAAAATACTCCCCGCCTGCAATGCTTTATGGCAGGCCCTCCTGGAAGTCTCTCTGTCTCTCTTTCTGTTTGTCTGCAGGGAAGGCAGATGTGAGACGGTGTAACCTTTAAGGAACGTCCAAATCGATAAAGCTCTCCAGTTCCCCAGCACTCAGCACTGCTGTTGCCTCAAGCTAAAGGCTTGGGTCTGGGGAACCTGGGATATGGGATATTTGCTCTGCCACTTGTTTTGCTTTGAACTCCCTGGTATTGTTGGGGAAAACCTTTGCAGGAACTTCTCTCCCCCAATCCCAGTGTCCTTGTTTTTGGTTTGTACTCAAGGCATACTGCCTGTAGCCAGAGTATATATACAATCCAGCCCCACGCACTAACTTAAGCACTGGGCCACATAAAAACACACCCAAGGAGCTAGCTTTGCCTCCCAGAGTCTGACTGATACTGTATTTTTGAGGCTGATACTAGGGTTGATTTTTCTCAGTTTAAACCCTTGAATCTTTAGATGTTTTATAGTGGTGTTCTCTCCCTTTATTTACAACTCAATTCTCCAATTTACAAAAAAGCTGCTAAGTGGACCTTGAGTTGTCACTTTTATGAAGACAGTGAGTGGAATCAGCACCGTAAAAAGTTCTGCTGCATTACCTGCTGTCAGTTCCTATTTGCACTGTAATCATGGATGTAAAGACAATGAACAATAGATTTTTTATACAAAAGAAAATGTCTGAACATGATGTTGGAGATATGACATGAGTTTGGATAAGGATAAAATAAGTTTGGTTATTAAAAAAATAAGATGTAGTTACTGAGCCGAACATTACAGTTAATTAATGACTACAGTATGTTAAGGAAAATGCCAAAATATTTTTTTCTGTTGGAGGTAGAAACTAAAAAATCAGCTCAAACAATATTTGATTCCACATATTTATCATACTTTAATTGATAGACAAAGTTAAATAATCAAATAGAAATACATTATTTAAGGTCTGCACAATAGAAATACTGGACCAAGAAAAAGCAACAGATAATAATTTCCATCATCCTTTTGAATCTATATTGTAACATCAAAATTATTCAAATCGGTCAGCTAGTTCTGTAAAGGGGATTATACAATTCCACTGTGCACGTTAAGGGGTAAATACATTTCTGTGTTCTATGTAACAGAGACACTGTTTTTGAATTACATTAGATATAGTAATGCAATTCCTTCTCGTCTGCTGACACACACACTGATGTCGACATCTCTGTGATCATTTTAAGTCGTCCAATAACATCAGAAATGTCAATTTATTGGCCAAGATCTGCTGCCGACCTGGGAACACAACTGCTCTGCAGCTCAGCCCTCAATGAATAAAGATGTGAACACAGTCTGTCTTTCAGCATCTGAGCTTTATTTCCTCCCTGCAGAGGACTGAAACACATATAAAACAAGCATGTTGTCTTAGGCCCTCTGAGGAGTGAATTTGTATTCATCGACACAGACCTTTGATTACTGTCGAGGGAGGACGCTATTCAGTGCGACTGGGGTGGATGGAAAGGACAGATGCACTAAAGGGACACGTAGCGACGGCTTAAGAAACATGAAAATAGCAAACACCTTTCAAAAAGCCGCTTGTAACTCCATGACACCAACTCATTCAAGCTAAAATCCAAATATCCCCCGTCGATGAGCAAAGAGGAGAGAGAAAATCAATGTTTCATGAGTAATTCACGACTGACTGATGGTGGGTTTGCCACATCACAGTGCTCAGGGCTTAACTAGTTCAAACAGCTTATACCGGTTCCCTCTATCTGAAAAGGGACATTCATGTTCAGCTTGTCAGCTCTGATATCGTGTAGCCTTCAGGTGAAATTCTGTCTGGAACAAAATAAATAAATGATTCGTCAAAGTCAAAACCTCTTTTTGACACTAAGGCCCAAGCTTCAGTGACATAACAAATATTACATTTGTCTTGCACTATCCATTTCTTTTTGGGGATTGGATCAGATTGCATAAAGTTACATGGGTCTTACAGGCACTGACATCTGCACATTTGGGCTGTTGTTATTCAGATATGGCCTGCTCAGCGTGTATAACAATCTTTGTTGGGTTCCAGTCAGCACAGTAAAAATAACAGCTCATAGAGATGTCTTGGTTTTATTCCCTGATGCTGAAGAATTGTTTGTTAAAAAGATACAACTGGCAATGTGCCATTGTCAAATTAATTACAGCATAATTAAATACTTAACATGTGTTGCGATAATTTACAAGGTCTAAAAATTTGTCAATTAAAAAAAACAGTAAAAAGCATTAAAGCACAAACATGAAATTGATCTCATATTTTTGGGCTTATACAAACCTCCAGGTCTGGTCATCAAGGTCATCTATATTTTAACTTTTATAAAACTAACTTTTTGTCATATTTGTTGAAACTTCCACTATATCATATAAAAAATCAGCTTCCTTTGGCTCCTCATTGTGCTCCTAACGGCATTTGCAAGAACCCACCTCGTCTGAATGAAAACTAATCAGAAACAAGGTTCTTACAAGGGGGTTTCTGAGCAGTTTCCAGAACAGCTGTTCGTACTGAAATATCCAAACGTCAATAGTTTTTGATAGCAAACATGCATTTTTTATAGTGCTCCTCAAGGTGTTTTAAAGTGGTATTTTGGAGGGATTTCTGACCATTTTTATAAATTTTTTGAGTGGTCAAATTTTTTTCAGTTTTGCACCAAATCTGTGTAACAAATGAAAAAAAAAGATTTTGTTGTCATATGTTTTTCTGAAACCTTACACTATATCCTATAAAAAATCAGCTCCTTTGGCTCCTATTGTGCTCCCTACAGCATTTGCAAGAACCCACCTCGTCTGAATGAAACAACCAATCAGAAACAACGGTTCTTGCAAGAGGGTTTCTGACAGTTTCCAGAACAGCTGGTTCGTACTGAAATATCCAAAACGTATATATTTGAATACCAGAACATGCATTTTTTTATAGTTGCTCCTCAAGGTGTTTAAAAGTGGATATGTTTTGGAGGGATTTCTAGACCATTTCTATCAATTTTTTGACGTGGGTCAAATTTTTTTCAGTTTTGACACAAATCTGTGTAA
>NW_023339785.1:1450185-1463690 GCF_004916995.1 Morone saxatilis
TATTCAACCAAAAACTGCTGCAACAATTATGAGCATAATTGATCATCGGTAATGGCCATCACACTAACATAATGTTCTGAGCCCTCTTATGCCTATAAAAACATCAGACAGTGGGCTGGTTGCATCTCAAATTAAGCTTTTAGGTTCCCAGCTTCCAGAGATGTATACCACTTCTATGTGGCCTATACGCTGGACCTGTTATTTCCCCATACCACATTTTATGCCCCCCTAAAGACCAGGACATCCTTTGTCTGCCCAACAGCCATGGAGGAACATCAAGAATCTATCAGTAATGTTCTATGAGCCCTTATACACTCTATACACAAATATTTTAATAGTCACCTAACCAAAGGAGCATGTTTATTGCATTGCAAGAATCCCCCACACCTGAACAAAAACAACAAATCAGGGCCCAAGAGACAGTTCAGTCCAGCCAACTCACGGGTTTGAAACGTTTTATTAAGCAGTAAAGCATACTTTAGATTTTTTGGCGTTTCTAGGCTCCGACCTCAAATACCTTAACCTAGCCGAGCCTACAAGGTGGATGCTGGGGTGGTGGTGGGGCTAACAGCGCAGCAGGCAGCAATAGGCTTACAGAGCAGCAGCAGCAAATATGAGGCAGGGCAACAGCGGCATTGACAGCGGCAACGGTTGGCATTGACAGAGCAGGAGGGAGAACTGGGGAATGTGCAGGTTTAGATAGACGCACCAGATTGGAAGGGTGCACTTGGTTAGTGATTTATGGAAATGAGGCATGTCACTTGTGTATATCCAGGTATGCCCGAGACAAAAGTGAGTCATTCCCAGGTCCCTAAGTGTCTGTATTTGGAAAAGGATGGGAATGAGACCAATCAACTTATTTTTCTTGGCTTTATTTAGGTTGCTACCAGTTGGGATTTTCGGTCGGATTTCCTCCTTGAAAATCAATGACACAAGGCAGTGGCCACCAAGTTCCGTAAGACGCTATAGCCGATCACATGCAGTACCTTAAACTCATCAATGACATGAAGCACATGATGCAGTAATTAAAAGCTTTTTTAATTTAGTCGAATTGTTGTGTTTAAGAACTCTGTCCAAATCAAGTGCAGTATTTTTTGCATCGATGATCCCTGTGTTAACCATCACCAGGCTTTTCGGTTGTTTTTATGTGCGAGGCTGGGCGAGACTGAAAGAGTGATTTGCGGCCGTGGCTAATTGTGGATGAGTGCTGGTGCGGCCTCCGCTCTTGCTGTTTAGTACACTCCTTTGGATTCCACTTACAGTTTTAATTAGGTCTTCTCTTTTGCAGAGAAATTCCAAATGATCCCCTTCCCGCTCGTTGTTTTGTTGTTGAGAGTCACTGTGAAATCTTCTCTGCAAAGGAAGAACTAATTTTAAAACTTAATTATGAATCAAAGAGTGTACTAAACAGGCAGAGAGCGGCTCCACACACTCATCCACAATAGGCTCAAACCTCTTTACGTCTCCGCCCCCAGCTCGCACTAAAAAACAACGACAAAGCCTGGTGATGTTAACACAGGATCATCATCAAAAAATACTGCACAGTTGATTGATGGACAGAGTTCTAAACACACAATTTTCCCGACCAAATTAAAAAAGAGCTTTTAATTAGCTGCTCAGTGTGCTTCTGCCCCGCCCCGCCCCCCTGGCCCCCCCCTGTTGTGCAGATTAAGGGTCTGGGTGTGATGGACTGACTTAAAGCTCTTACAAGGAAGACCCCTGCTGGGCAGCTGCCTTGTGTGCGATGTGATTTCGAAGGGGACATCCGGACCAAATCCAGACTGAGTAGCAACGGCTAAGATGTAATATCCAAGCATTTGTTACACAGATTTGGTGTAAAACTGAAAAAAATTTGACCACTCAAAAATTGATAGAAATGGT
Organism: Morone saxatilis; assembly: GCF_004916995.1. NCBI lineage: Eukaryota > Metazoa > Chordata > Actinopteri > Moronidae > Morone > Morone saxatilis. The sequence goes on from NW_023339785.1 coordinate 1,452,067, forward strand.
CAGAAATCCCTCCAAAATACCACTTTAAAACACCTTGAGGAGCACTATAAAAAAATGCATGTTTGGTATCAAATATATTGACGTTTGGATATTTCAGTACGAACAGCTGTTCTGGAAACTGCTCAGAAACCCTCTTGCAAGAACCTTGTTTCTGATTGGTTGTTTTCATTCAGACGAGGTGGGTTCTTGCAAATGCTGTTAGGAGCACAATGAGGAGCCAAAGGAAGCTGATTTTTTATAGGATATAGTGTAGGTTTCAGCAAATATGACAACAAAATCTTTTTTTTTATTAAATTTACCCACTGCAGCTTTAATAACTCTACAGAAAGAGCCAATCTCTTTGCTGACAGTCTTGTTTGTTTTTATAGGTCATACAGAAGTATCAGTATTAAACTGAGAATGTTTCATAAGCAGTTAAAAACATTTACATACATGCTTTTCTAAAAATCAAACTTCAAAGTGCTTTAAAGCATAAATCCTTGCTGAAGTAATATCTGTTCACTGTGGACTGCATCCTGTCATGAACGGTGGTTTGAGAAAACATAACCGTTCTGCCACACACTTTGACTTGAAGGGTTGTTTTATTTATTTCATTTCATTTCATTTTTAATGCAATAATCAGCTCTGATCAGCAACTAAATTTATGCAATTCCAATACTGTTTATGGACCCCGGAATGCAGAAATATTCAAATACACTAGGCGAAAATAACACATTTATACATATAAACAACATAAAAAACGACATGTTTTTTGCCTCAAAACTGCATGGCAGTGGGCATGTTGTCAAAGGGAGACATGGGTACACCAAGAACCCATTTTTTATTCAGGGATCCCTTTGAAAATTTCTGTCAGTTTTTAGATCGCCAAAATTGTGCCTAACTTTGGAATGTTATTTAGGTCCTTTTCTGACATATTTTAGATACAAAGAAAAACCAAGCACAGAGAAGATAGACACCTGAAGAAAACCCACGTCTCGGTCTGAGAAACAATCAAATCCAGCCAATACATCACAGCAACAAGTGAGGGGAGAAAGTTTGGGAGCGGCCGTAGAAAATAGCTCCAATGGTGCTGGCTGATCTCTCTCAGAGCCAATGTGTCAGGGTGACAAGCTCCTGACTTCCATCTTCAGATGGAGTGGTTCCCAGTGGAAGTTCAGGGCAATGGGCGTCTGGCCGATCGATGGCTAGGGAGGGATATGAAGCATGGGCTCGCCTCCGATGATAAATCTATCATGGTGGGCGATATGAAGTATGCACACGCCACACCTGATGTATATGAGTGTGCAGACTTGACGCCCAGGAAAGAGATTGATTAAATGGCTCTTTCGCCTCTGTGTGCGTGTGATTCGTGCTGATACACACACACAAACACTGCAGCCTTGTCATTTTGACTGAAAGCTTCAGGCTGTTGGGCTGAAATCACGTCTCTCTAAAATTGAAAACATCCTTAACTCGGGGGACCTATCCTTCCTCCTCCTCCTCCTCCTCTCTCTCTTTGTTGTAGGAGAGCAGCAGTATCTCCAGACGCCATGACGCCCACTGGGAGCTGTTGTCTGGACAGGGATTTCATTTTTTTCTGTGGACATGCTATGAGCCTCCCGTTGACTCTGCCCACAGAAACACGCACATGGGCACTCACTTATAAAGGCTTTATTTATAAATCCTCCTCGCACTGCAGGGAATGTGCATTATCGAATGGACAAAAGGTCCAGACCTCATCTGTGAGACATCATCATGTTGTCACCTATGGAGAGCTGCTGTTAGGCCCTTGACATCTGATCAGTGGCAGCATCAGCCTCATTCCCATTCATTTTTATTTAGTTAGCAAACCTTCATTTCATTGTACAACCATGTGTTGTATAATGATTTAGTCATGTCCTTGATCCCTGGCAACTCATCACAACAAAAAATGATGCTGAAAGCACTGGTCGTAAATTACACTTTAAAACCATACCATGATCTTGGTTGGAAATGAATGGCATGATCAACATGGCCGAAGGTGAAAGCAAACAAGCCGCCATTACTGCGATGGCATGTCACTTTTAATCCCGGGAGAACTCATACAACCTTTCACATGTTGGAAGCCATGGATATACAGTCACAATAAAGGTTTTAATCTTAAAGCCTCTGGAAATGTGGCTTGAACTAGTATAAATGCACATATGATATGAAAGTTGAATGTGTCATTAAGCATCCACAAAAATACCAGTGAAAATAAAAAATCATAGCTATTCAGTTCAATTAAAGCTGCAAGCAGCGATGAACAGGCCCTCGCAGTCAGCACGCGCTGGGCATGCTGCGATTGTGTTGCATGCCAGCAGATTACACGTTAAAATTTCATGTAAATCAGATGACGGTCGCAATGCAAGGCTTACATCCTGTTTCCAGTAGCAAGCGCTAGGATTATAACTGACTATTGGCATGTAGATGTGCTCAGGAATCTTATCAAACGTGAAGTTTGGTGCAGATTGAATAATTATTATTTTGCCTCAGTTTCATGAACTGGCCCCAATTCCAAATTAATTGAATAGCCCTGGTTTATGTATATCATTGTTGGGGCTTTTTACACCTTTAATTGATAGGGATAGCTGATGATTGACACAAAATGTGGGATGACATGCAGCAAAGGTGCAGCAAGGACTCAACCATACATGGGTTTGTGATCTACCAGGTGAGCTACTGGGGCACCCCAGATCGTGGTTACAGTTAATAAAAAGGAAAATGTTAATTGCACTGGGATGCAAACTCCAGAAAGACAGATGCACCACACACCAGTCCACCACCCCGAGCTCCACATGAACTACGTCCTGCATTGGCAATAAATGCTGGCAGTGGATATAAATCATTAGGTGCAAAATTGTCCAATATGGATTTAATTCCTATAGATACTTGGTTGGAATAAGCACAGCTCACACACCATCAGTGTATCGTTATCGTGAAACACACTCCAACTCCTGCACCAACTCTAGCACGCAAAATCTGCACACAAACTCGAGAACTGTGAAATTACTTTCTAATTACGTTGTCAGCAATGTCAGCTGAGTATTAGGGAGTTAAATATTAGAAGTTTTGCTACAGCTCAATTACACTATCTCCCTGTCAATGAGGAACAACAAAACCGTTTTCAAGAGTAAACATAAGCCAAGGGCGTCATGGCTAAAACATCAAAGTCCGGCTTCAATCAGAACCTTTGTCTGTCAAACAGGGCCTAACCCACAGTGATATCTTAGAGATGTTCTTTTAATTTGATTACACCAGAGATATCATCTATTGATGAGCTCGCAGAATGTCTGTGATCATGATGATTTATTAATTAAGGATGTGACCCATCTATTTAAATATGACCGTTCCATTTACATAAATCAGCATACATCATTAGTCAGGCTCTGAGTGCGTTTGTGTTGAAGGTCTACCAAAGCAGCCATCAGACAGGAAAGAGACATTTTGTCACATAATTATTTATATTGTTTTGGTTATATTATAATAAAAGTGAACTCAATATGCTTTACATAGTTATTCCACCCTAACCCTAACCCTAACCCAGCCTGCCACTGGGTTCCCAGTGATTCCCCTTGAAATGAATGCAACGAGGCAGTGGAAACACTCCCGCTTTTATCCACAGGGGCAGCCACAGTCAACACAAAATTACTTTCGTCAAGGCTCCTGAACAGAGTTTGATGTTTGTTTTTCTGAAACTATCCAACTAATGAAAAGTGTGTCAACTAAGACTCTTCTTAGCAACTAACGATTAAGTCGACTATTAGTGAGCAGTAAGAGATAAAGATTATTATATTTACCACAGTGGTATTGCAACTGGACACAACTACCAAATCGTACACAGTTTATTTAAATCACTTAACAAATTAAAATATCAGTGCAAAATCATCATATGGATGACAACCTGATGGATCAGTAATTAGGTTGTGTAAGGTCAGCCTGCTGGAGGAGCCATTAGCTCATAGAGGGGACTGATGCTGCTCTTACAGCCAAGTGATTGCTGGCCTACTGTACCAACCACACAGAGCAAAAATGCCAGCTCCCAGCTCGTCCTGTAAACTCATGTGCCTGCATGTGTGGGCCTGTTGGAGTAAGCATCTTTAGGAAAAGTTAATGTGAAAAGTTCACTAAACGAACAGCGCACGCCGATCCAAGAGAAAGCCTTTAACATCCTAATCATTCTTCAGCTTCTCTGCAAACTCAATGATTACGCTCAGCTCTCCCGCTCTGCATGAGACACAAGATATTGGAAAAGGCTCTGCCATGATTTACAGTCTTTTCAAAAGCCCAGCATATCTCCATGATAAATCCACTGAGAATATGAGTGAGAGGGTGCTGTGCTTTTACTCCAGGCTACAATGAAAACAGACCTTGCGATACATCAATAACTGCACTGAGGGAAGCTGAATATTTTAGGGATATTACTGAGATGTCTTAATATTCCAGGAGAAATGTCAGAACGAGAGGCAGAGTTAGGGAAAGTGAGTTAGCTTGTGCTCCCTTCTCTCGTTCTCCATCCATTTTTCCTCTCTTTTCTCTCCCAGCGGAACATCTCTTTGATCCTCACCTCACGGGTCAACCTGCTTGTTTACGCCTGTCCGATAACGTTGAATAAAAACAGATCTGGAGTCAAGATTTCCTTTTTTAAAAGATCTGGAAAAAAGGGGGGAAGGAGTTGACAGTGTCAGAATAAAAGCAGCTTTATCTTCAAAGGGAAACAGGTGCAGAAGTTGTTTCCCTGCATCAAGTCCGTATCAGTGTTTCATATACATAACAGTCACTGCTTTGAAGGCGTCAAGGTAGAAAAAGTCCCTTGTTCCCCAGTCTGCTAGGCACTGGGCTGCGTGGGGACTCATAGAGAAGGTCACTGTTTCCTGTCTGAACAGAGAAACCCCAGCCAGGTGGTCGGGGCGAGGCCCCTGAGGATTGTGGAAAAAAGGAGGATAATAATGGGGGGACAGATAGCACCGTTGCAAAAAAGCTCGCTGACATTTGGAGATGGTCTCTGTTGCCTCTATTGAGAGTAAAGGTGTGTTAATATGTGTATTACATGGATTCCTCTGGTTGTTCTGTGTGTCTGGCAGTTGTTTGGAGTGTGCATGTGCATACTCTTATAGAGAACAATATTTTTGAGATGAATGAATATGAGTGAATGAATGAGTATTACAATAACCATGTGTCATTGGAATAAGTAAGTTAAGGGCTTTTTACAGACCAGTGTAATATATATATTTTCTAGTAATAATGAATATTTACTCAAACTGCATCATATTTATCGTATTGGAGGTTAGTGACTCTGGACATCTTATAATGTATAAAGATTTAGTCCATAGAGCCCAGTTCTGAACCCGGAAATGTTGATTACCTCATAGTTTTATGTTAGAAATGTACATTATAGGTCCCCAGAAACTAGAAACTGCCGGATGCTAACTATGTTGGGCAATTGGCTTAATTAGCACAATTATCAATATAGACAATATTTCAGCAACTGCTTGGCTGATTCAGACAATATTGGAGTGGTTTGGGGGATTATTGAGAATGCAGAAACAATTTCTGACATTTTCAGTTTCAGTCAGAAGTGGTCATATTTCAACTCCCGGTGCACCAAATCTGATTCATTTTGTGTTGATTTTGAGGTCATTTATGCTTCATACATTATACCTGCATTTTATAATCAAGAGAGCTTAATCATGTTCAGTCATGATATTACTTAAGTTGTGCTTGCAGTTTACATACAACAGCAACACACACACACACACACACACACACACACACACACTGGCGAGGATTATTTTTTTACATGAATATAGTGTTTAATTGTCTTGAGTTACTTGCAACCTGAACAACTATGACCTCTGAATAACATTTCTATTCATTTCATTTTCTAGGATGAAAACAAAAAAAATGAGCTTTCTTTGCAGCATATTTCAAGACCTGTGCTGGTGTCTCGATGGCGAATAAAAACGTAAACCTGATGTAAAGCCCTCGGTTTATTGCAAACACGTGAGCATCCAAACGAGAGTGCATGTGTTTGTCTTTCCCTGAGTGTGTGCGAGCGGGAACAAAGTCAATGTAAATAGGAGCGATGCCAATGATAAATTCTTGTCATAATCTGAGCTTACCTCGGGGTCGTCTTTCTTCTTCCTCCAGATAGGGAAACTCTGTGGAGTTCCTTATCACACAGCCAGAGATAACAGGGCTCCAGTACAAAGCAATGATCCCGTCTGTTTGCTGACAAGTGAAGCAACTTCAATCCCCGCAGAGGGATCCCACCTTGTTCTGGGACAGAGCGCAGACGATAGAGACAATATAGAGAGCTCATTTACATTAGGAGTTTGATAGATAGAGATGCTGGGGAGAGAACGGCAAATACACCCATGTTTGAGTCAAAAAGGATCTACTGTACCTGCACCTCCTTCTCATCCCTGTACTCCTCCAGCTACTCTCCCATCAGTTCATAGATAATGCTGCGTGTCTAATAATGAAGGAACAGTATAATAGTTGTGCAGCAGGTTGAGTTGAAGGAGCTGTCAAATTAACCTTTACCACATCCGTGTTTGCTTTTTATGTTTCTTGTGGCGTTGATATCTTCAACTTATTTCTCAGCGGCTTCACACTGGCTCTTGAACGACTTCACGCAATCATAAGCTTAACTTTTGCAAAAATAAAAGAGATTTTCACTTTAATGCAGGGCAGATTTTTTCATGTCAGTATCTTCTTTTTAGGTAAAAATAAACCCTATAACCCCCAATGATTGACATGTTACTGATTATTTTCATGACAAATTCACTAATTCATTATTTTTGATGAATTATTTAGCCTATAAAATGTTTAATAAAATGACACGTCCATCACAAATTCCCAGAGTACAAAGTAGGGTTGTGTATTACTCTGATATTGTTGCTAAAACGATAATGACTTAGACTCTCAAAATACTGACTTAGTATCACAAAGTCATTATTTTGAGATGCCAAGTCAATATTTAGAGAACGTTTCTAGTCATAATGCCTTACTTAATCCTTTTTAACTGTCACATTGGCAGAAATGGGCTTGCAGAGTTTTAAGTATACCTAAATATATGAATATTACATAAAAAATAAAACCTATCCCAGCACACAGCTATACATTACACCATTCAGCTCTGCATTTAAACCATGTTTAAGTGCAAGCTACTAGCTACTTGTTGCCAGAGCCATGAAGAGAGGGAGTTGCTGTAATGTTATAGTGATGGTACGTGCAGTGATGCCTCTGTTGCCTGTACTGTCCGCACCACAGGGAAAATATTTTAACAGAGTCTGTACCGAAAAGAGGAAACAACATCTGAGTTGTGATTTGGTTTGGTAGATACTGTTTATATAGAAACCCGAGCCAAATTGGTACCGTGTTTCGGGAACCAACCCTAGTACAAAGTAATATTTTAAATTCCTTTGACAGAACGGTCTCCACCAGGGCAGGAATTTCATAGAGTCCATGAAAGCCCTGGCTGCTGTTCCCTCTCATGGTCTCATGCCCTGCGGCCACATTGGCTTTGTAGCCTTGCACGCACTTCCCCAGCTGATTTTGCTATTGTCTGCCTCTTTCTTTTCAATACGGGGCAACATCAGGTGAAATGCCGTGCACATAGTGTGTTCAATTTCCAGCCTGGAATGAACCGCTGGAAACCCAGACTTAGGCCCTGTTTACAGGACAACAGTTTTGTTAAAAAAAACAAAAAAATGTTTCCTGCAGCAAGATGATGGCTAACAATGAAGGTGTGTCGCTGTGCCATTGGATAGATGATATCTGGATTAACAGCCCTGATAATGAAAGAAAGGAAATTATGTGTGAGCATGTGTGTGAGAGAGGAACGAATGCAGGAATCAACTATAGGCCAATATGCAATAGAATAATCTTCCGGATTGAACGTTCCCTAGAGCTTTTTTGTTTTTCCTAATGCATTTCTTTCAAGTCGCATACATTGACGTACCTTCACAAATATGCAAACGAAAAACCGAATGGCCTTTGTGTTTACTGCAAATATCCCATACACTTTTAACTGACAAATTCTACACACCTCCTTACAAACACAGGTATGTAAAGCAAAAAAAAAGTCAGAGTAAAAAAGGAACATTATAAAAATCCTTTAAGAATACTGACTGATTGCACAATAAGTTCCCCATAATAGAGCAGGAAAGGGTTGTGCCCTATCAGTACAATCTACAATGATATAAAGGAATTAGGCAAAAACTTAGAAACACCTGTATAATGCATTACAGTCCAACAGCACCATAAAAACTACATCCTCCAAAATGATCCTACAGTCGAATCAACACCTCTCCAAAACAGTTTCAACCCTGAACATTAGAACCCTCTTGAAGGGAGGATTCATCACAGGACTGTTGGATTGCAGTACATTAACAGTAGGGCTGTGTCTTGGCAAGAATGTGGCTATACGATACACATCATGTTAAAGGGTTACATGACGAATAAGAAAGGCAATATATTGCAATTTTAGTTATTGTAAGACTGTGATAGTATAAAGCACCACCATTAAAATACATACAATTCAAGCAATCCTTGTTAGCATCCCCGTTGTTCTTTGTCTAGTCTGCCTTGATCCGCTGTCCGTGGTGCTGAAGTAGCAGACTGATTTCTCTCTGTCTCCCCCTTCTCAGTCTTTCATCTCTAATATTCTCTACACTATCTACTATAATATTCTATCCTATATTGTAGCCTATATACTCTATAGAGTAGTGTCACCTTCATGATCAAAGAGGCAAAAAGCAACGTGTAGTCGCAGAATAGTGAGAGGATCATAGAGACACACTGCTGGTTGTATTCCTAGAATATTTCTGTCGTCATTAGGGAGTGTCTATGCTTCTGAAAATACACCCCCAGACCAAAATATGGCATCCTGCAACAAAGTCCTTTGGGAGGTGTACATGTGTGTGTGCTGGTTTGTGGTTAACAAATAAGAACTCACCAACTGCCAAAAAGTATATACTATGTTTATATATAGTATAATTAAAAAATATTTGAAAGTGCCCCTCTAGTCAAAGTCAGTTCCTACAGTATGATGTTTAAATGCTGTCTGTGCGTGTGTGAGTTTGAGACTAGAAGGATGTTTTTTACATTCATCTGCTGAAAGTGGAAAGTTTCTCTGTGCTCATTGAACATCTGATTTGGAAGGAAGTGTAGTGGAATTTTAATTTATAGAAAATGTGTCTTCTAGAGAGTTAAAGCTTTCATTGCACGTACAATTAACAATGCTGTGCATGTATTTATCAATCACAGCAACAAGGAATTTGATGCTGAATTTTGCAGCTCTGGAGTCAAAAATAGACTCTGCATCTGGTAAACCCACTTTGAAGTGTCAGTCAGTTGATCCTACAGACAGTCGAGTTTCAAACAAAATACGCACTTAGGTTTAAATACAGGCAATCTGTAAAGGGGCTAAAACCCAAACATTTCCAGGACAGCGTAGATCAGGGGTAGACAACCTGCAGCTCTGGAACTGCATGTGGCTCTTAAGCCCCTCTTCAGTGGCTCCCTGTGGCTTTCAGAAAAAAAACAGGAAATGAATAAGGGTTATTATTAAGTGATCCTTACATTCTCCAATTGTAAAAATGTGGAGCCATTACACACAGAATCATGTAATCCAAACCTCAAGAGCTCTTAGTTAGGCTAGCTATGGATTCCAAATCCCCCAAAAAGAAAAGAGAATTTAATTGTGTGTAGACGAAGTTAGTTTGTGCCAAAAAAAATCTGTGTTATAAGGCTCAAATATGTTCTGCGGCTCTAGAGAGACTTTTTTTTCTTTTTTGGCCAAAAGAGATACTAAAGGTTGCTAACCCCTGACATAGATTATTTCCAGAATATTTGGTCATTTTAATCAATTTCCAGGTTTTCCAGGATGCGTGGGAACTCTGCTGCTGGCTATTACACAGAATGAAGGTTTAAGATACTTAACCTGCAGCTTCACTTCACAGACCCAGAAGCTCGGTCCATTATATATACTGTAAATGAGTAAGACAAAAGTAATGGAGTAAAGGAGTAGCCAGCACAGGTAAATATCAGTGATTGTAATTGCTTTATTTAACTGGAAAACCGATTTGTGACATTGCTAGTTACCGACAAAAGTAGTGGAATTACAGTAATTCGGTGCTCCCAACACTGCTCCTCATCCAGAATGTCCATGTTTTCTCCTCGTGTGAGGGAGCTAAGCATCATCTCTGCAGAGGATGGCAAAAGGTTACAATATTTTAACTTTTGGGTGGTATTCTCTACCATCCTACACTAATTTTACTGTCCTGCTCTCATCCACTAACATGACATCCCGTTTGCCGTCTACCATCTGCCTGATTCATGTGAATGCAGCATACACTGTGAAAGTTGATGAAGGAAAATAATAAATTATTACAGTCAATTTTCCAAACTAAAAATACACAAGCAACACTAGTCCTCATGACCAAAATTGCTAATAGATAGATGTACTTTTAACCTTCAAATGAATGTAATATGTGTGTGACAGGTGTGTGTGTGTGTGAGTATTTGCGGCTGACTGTGATGTCTCCATATGGTTTGTGCATGTTTACCTCCTGTGTGGTTGATCTCTTATAAGCCTGAGAGTTAATGAATATCTGTGTGATTGTGTATGAGTGTGTGTGTGTGTGTGTGTGTGTCAGGGAGCGAGAAAGAGAGAGGTGTGAAACAGGAGCATGTATACCGCCATATGGCATACATTCAGTTATATCACGCAAATCTCTGTATCTGTGGGCTTGTACGGTGATTTAGTGTATTTACACCTGCATTTGATTATGTGTGTGTGTGTGTGTGTGTCACAGTGGTTGGACCATCTGTGCCTCCGCCACTTCAAAGCAGTGCTCGCCTCAGAAGCACCTCGCAGACAAATGAATTATTGAGTCGACTTGAAGACGTTTGCAGTCGAGCGTTTTGTTCTGCCGTGGAACACCCTGCCTTTCAGGAAGTGGAGGATGTGTTCGTCCCTTCAGATCAAGGTTGTCGCCTCCTCTGCTTCCTCTGCACACACACACACACACAGCTACATCCTTCACCTCCTGCCTTAAACTCTACTTGTTGTTTTATATGAAAACTCACTTCTGCCTGTCTACCCGGCTCCTCTCATCCTCGCCATACAATTCCTTTGCCGAGCTGCCGTACAAAAGGATTCAATGCAAAATCTTTTAAAAAAAGTCAAAAAGGAAAAAATAAATAAAAACCCATGTACACCCTCACTCACTCACTCAGGAGGGCAAAGACAGGATTTGGGGTTTTATTAAACATGGGGGTGGAGTGAAGAAAGGGAGGAAGTACTGACTTTATAATGCTTCAGAAATCTGTTGAATCCATGGTTTCTCTTTGTGAGCTTTAGCACCTCTTGTGGATTCTACTGTGTGTTGCTGTATTCCAAATGGAGCACAGGCTAGACTAATGCTTTAAAGACAAAGAAACACAAAGACAAAAAAGTTGACTTGGACTCCAGTACCTAACAACTTAACAAATAAACACTGTTTAAGGTTCAGCCAGTTCTTACTGCATGTTTATGTCATATATACACACCGATCAGTCATAACATTATGACCACCTGGGCACCCTGGTGGTCATAATGTTCTGCAGCCCCACACCAA